>NC_045161.1:29956256-30227731 GCF_900700415.2 Clupea harengus | reverse complement strand
TCCATAAATATTTTTATTGCAGATTTACACAAATCACACAAATGACCTATTTTGGATCAAAAACGGCGGTTTGCACCCCGTAGATGGCTTATTTGCATCATTCTAACAACTGTCTGAGAAAAACAATTGTTGTTTGTCTAATAAATATACTTATATGCAGCTCCGGAGTCCTGAGGTAACTAGGGTGAATTTTCACCTAACACAAAGTCTGTGCTCATTCACTAGCCACTTGGTCAGCAGCTAAACTCTTTTTTTCTATTGTTGAGTTATCCACTCAACTATCTAAATATAACACCATTACTAATATAAACAGTCTTGGTTTAACACTTAATCAATTCACGTTTTAAACCTTAAATGCTATTTATTATAACATGAACTTATTCACGTATTTATTCAAACTTTTTTTTATAGTATAATGAATGAAATTTAACAGGGTTACACATATATCCCAATTTTCCTAACGCACCACCTGTCAGCCCTACGGACTCCCTCTTTATGCCCCTCCCAAATATTAGAGGAATGATATCTTATATTTATAATATTATATATACCTTACGACCAGTAAGTCTCAACTTAATTAAAACTCAATGGTAGGGGAACCTGGGGGATGAGATCTCAGACGAACTATGGGACTCAATCTTACACCGCGCATCAATATGCGCTAAACATGGCCTGATTCAGTGCAAGATTGTCCACCGTATTCATTGGACTAGGGTCAAATTAAGCCAGATTTTCCCAGATGTTGACCCCACATGTGAGCGGTGTCACTCATCACCTGCATCCTTGGCACATACACTCTGGTCTTGTCCAAATCTACATGAATACTGGTCCAAGGTCTTTGATATCCTATCGGATGTCTTGGAACTGACAATTTCTCCCTCTCCTTTTACTGCTTTGTTTGGTGTTCTCCCTCCTACAGTACCCCTCTCTTCATATAAGGCTGACTTCATTGCATTTATCACACTTGTGGCAAGACGTCTAATTTTGCTGAGGTGGAAGTCTTCAAATGCCCCTTCATTCAGTTCCCTGATTAAAGATATTCTTTCTTTTATGAAGATAGAAAAAATAAGAAACACCATCAAGGGCTCTACCCGCAAGTTCTATAAAACATGGGGATGTCTTTCTAATTACATAGACAATTTGAACCTTCCCTCTGTGGCAGACTAGAGCTGGGTACACACTGTTTAATTAAATAGACTACAGGCAAACCACTGTAGTTACATTTCTCTGTAGAATGCAGGCTTTGTGTGTTTTGTTTTGGTTTTGATTATTTTTATCACTATTTTGATTGTTGTTTCTTTTCTTTATATGGTGTATATGTCATGCACACTATATGTATGGGTGGGTGGATGGGGTGTTCTGTGCGCTGTTGTTTTCATATAGCAATGCGTGGTATAACTTCTTATAATAATTATAATAATCTTATAATAATTTGTATAATTTATCATTATAATAATCTTATAATAATTCGTTTCTCGAATAATTTTTTCCAGTTGTGCCCTAGACATATACCACATATCAGTATCTTGTGTGTTTGTATTTGTACTTGGAAAAACAATAAACAAACTAAAGAAGAAAAAAAAGAAAGCTGTAATTGCAAGGTTTGTTTGTCAATATACTACGACAGCCGTAATTGCAAGGTTTGTTTGTCACGTGTACTACGAAAGCCGTAATTGCAAGGTTTGTTTGTCGAGTATACTACGAAAGCTGTACTTGCCAGGTTTGTTTGTCAAGTGTACTACGAAATCTGTAATTGCGAGGTTTGTTTGTCTATTGATTAGGATGTTGTGATCAATGGTATCAAAAGCTGCACTAAGATCTAACAGGATAAGGATAGAGACTTTATTTGCATCAGAGTTTAGTCTGAGGTCGCTAATTATTTTGATGAGAGCAGTTTCAACACTGTGATATTTTCTGAAACTTGACTGAAATACTTCCAAGATGTTATTTCCTTCAAGAAAAGGAATTGAATTGGGCTAATACTATCGTTTCCAATACTTTACTAATAAATGGAAGATTTGCTATTGGTCTATAAATTGCTAGTGTACTGTTATCTAATTTGGGTTTCTTTAATAGGGGCTTTACAAGAGCTGTTTTAAAGGCATCTGGGAAAATGGCAGTTCTAAGGGATGTGTTTATAATGTAGGGGCGACAGTGGTACAGTGGTAGAGAAGTCGTTTCGTAATCAGAAGGTTGCTAGTTCGATTCCCTGTCGAAGTGTCCTTGAGCAAGACACTGAACCCCTAATTGCTCCTGATGTGCAGTGTGCCATCAGTGTAATGTAAAATGTGTATACATTGTAAATCACACATATGTAAGTCGCTTTGGATAAAAGCGTCTGCTAAATGACTAAATGTAAATGTAAAATAATGTCTAGGACCGTACCTGAGACACTATCAAACACTCGCTTAAAGAATGTTGTGGGTATAGGATCAGTATCTGAGGTTGTAGAGTTACATTCGATGACTGTTTTGGAAAGTTCACTTAGTGTGATACATGTAAAAGTGCTCATGGTTACGTTGCAAGATCTACTGATTCTACAATTTCACCTCCATTACTAGTGATAATAGCACTGATCGAAGCTATTTTGTTCTTGAAGAACAGAGCAAGCTCTTCACATTTAGCTGCTGAGGATAGTGGGGAGGGGGGCAGGGACAGTGTTTAGCAGCTGGTCAAAGGTGGAGAAAAGAACTCTGGAATTCCCGGCATTTTCTGTAATAATGTTGGAAAAATTATCATTCCTTGCTAGACAGATGGTTTTGTTATAGGTAGTTAGTGCATCTTTATAGATATCGTAGTGGATAGTGGTGTTTGTTTTTCTCCATTTTCTCTCTGCTGCGCGGCATTTTCTTTTTTTTTTACTGTAACGGTGCGGCTGCCCGTTACCGCTACAGAAAATACATTCCTGGGCTAAAACAAACACACTAGACAGCGCGGGGTACAAGCACAGGTTTTATTTGCACACAAACACTACCAGCATATTCAATCGCGATCAGGACCGCATCGGTAAAGATACACACACCGAACATACCGGGACTGAAAGGCCTTCCCTTCAACGTGTAGCAAACGTTGTACAAGGCAGGACAGTGGCGGAGTACTTGCCGTGCGGTTGACTTCCAGATGCAGGACGGAGGAACGACCCGATGGAAAGTCGGGAAGGACCTTTGAACTTTGGGGCATGGAACGTCAGACGGCAGTCGGACCTAGGTGTTGTCAGAACATGCTAGCGCATTGATGGGTATGGGTCGAGTGCAAGAAACCTAGCAAAACAACCACCTGGAGACCGAAAACATAAATTTTATCAATATCCTTTATATATAAATTATGTACAATTACTTTGTACTAGTTAACAAGTGTATTTTAACATAGTGTAATCTTGTTAGCGAGCCAGTTAGCCAACCATGTATTAAATAGAGCTATCTAGATAGATAAATAGATAGATAGCTAGATAGATAACGTTAGGTAACATTAGTTAGCTATCTGGATAGATAGACGGAAAGAGAATGAGAGAGAGAGAGAACGTTAAATAGCTAACGCTAGCTAGAAAAGGAGTCCAGATGCAGCATGGAAATCATCAGATGTAGTCCCATAGCCCACCTCCCATTCATTACAAATAAACTTTACCATAGATTACAGATACACGTTTTCCTTGTATTATTGCTATGTGTGTACACTTTTATGAGCTGGTGAACCAAGAACAAACGTGTCTCAAGTCAAATAGTTAAAGCAGCACAACAGAGGAATTGCTAATAGCTAACGAGATGCTAGCGGCTAAACCTTTTTTATAAAACGAGTTTCTACTCTAAACAATATGAATTGGAATGCAAATGATAATGTAAACGGCTAAAATGGAACACTTTTTTACCGGGGAAAAAGTAGTTAAGCCACAATATTTAGCGACTAAAAAAGTAGCGGTATTGACTGCGAATGTTGACGTATAGGATACTGGCAGGTGTTGATAAAACAGAATACTTCATAGTTTAGGCACAATATTAGGCGACTAAAAAGTAGCTGTACTGCCCGTGTGTTACGACAGACCTGAAGAACCAAAGATCTCGTAACATAAAATTGCCAGACTCAGAGTTGCGGAGTAAACATACTTCTAAAGGAAGAGAGAAAACAAAATGACATCCAGAAAAGCCTCACAATAAATAAATAGTCGCTGCAGCTTACCTCTCTCGCGAATAAAGGAAAAAGAAGGTGAGTCTTCCGGAAAAACTTCCTTGCCAGCACTAACTAACACTAAACTAAAAAGGTGCAGACACAAACAACCACCAGTAAACAACTAAGAGAATAGCAAATGAAAAAGCGCTTAAGACGCGTAAGGGTCTTCAGAGGTAAAATAAACCTTTTTTTTCAGAAAATGAAAAATAAAATTAAAACAAATATCTCCAGAGTTTCTTTGAAGTATGTTGGCTAAATTCATTACAACTTTTTCCTGTTTCATGAGGCTACAAAGTATATTTCTCTGCCGCTGATACATTGGACACTGCTCTACTACATGCTCTATGGTCTCTTGACTACATCCGCAAACACAGAGTCCATCAGCGTTGTTAGAGCCATAAATAAGATGTGTATTATTTCTGGAATAATATTATTTTGTATTACGTTGTTGTTATAATGAATATCTCTGTAAAGTAGAGACTCTTATTTTGACACGTTGTTTTGACCATGTGAAGAGAGCATGTTTAGTTAGAAGGAACAGAGAGGCACGGAGGTTCACAGTTTTTTGACCGTGCTAGCTTAATTGTGAAATAAGAATCCTTTATTTATGTATAGACAGTGTTACTTGAACATTTATGAAGATAAAGAAATTTAAACTTTTAAGCTTTTGCACGCGTCCATTACTTTCCCCGAGTGCTTCCAAGGATGTCACAGATATTGGATCTGCTGCCATTACATTAGTCAAAAAACTACTCCAAACGGAAAGGAAGGACATCCAACGAATAAGAAAAGAAGATAGATGTGGACGTTGGTGAGAAAATACGATTAATTCTCAAGATGGATGGAGTATTGTAAGTACAGCTTTCATGCTAACACATGTGCTATGATGCTAGTGGAGCGGTAAGAAGGATCTTAGCCGAAGGAAATTGTGCTTCATTCTGCCTAATACAGACGTGTGGAAGCTCATTGAAGCATTGGTTAATTTCTGAAGACATTAGAGAAGACCTCTGAAGTTCATTTTTGAGTTTATGGAGTGACTGAAGATAGTTCTGATTGTTTAAAAGTTCGTTTTGAATTAGCGCTTAGTCATTGCTGAAAGTTTCCAAGATGGCTTCTGAAATGTTGCCTGATGCACCAATTTATAATGACCACAAGAGGGAGCGCAAGCTCACACCAAAGGCTATGGAAGAGAAGCTTCAAAGACTTATTAGCCAAAGGAAATCGAAAATGACTCAGTTAGTAATTAAAATGAAAGAAATAGACAACATGAAGAAAAATGGAGATCATGTTGATAAAGTTGAACAGGAAATACTGCATGGATTTTTCAAGCTGTATGAAGAGTTTACCCAGCTGAATGATGAAGTCATGCAGTTATTACCAGCTGACGAAGTAAGTAAAGATCAGATAAACTGGTATGAGCCAAAGGCAGCTTCAATCAAAGGATTTGTGTTTGGAACAGAATCGTGGATTAAAGCACAAAGAGATAGGCTTGTTGTGGAGGATGAGATTGGTCCTCAAGACAGTGTGTCCGAGGTAGCTGAACGAAGCCGAAGAGACAAGAGTAAAGTTGGTTCCATAGATGGGCGATCCAATGTGTCTTGTAATAGTTCTGTAGCACGCTTGAGAGAGGAGGCTAAAAGAGCTGCTCTTCTTGCACAAGCAGCATCGCTGAAAAAGAAGAAAGAAATACAGCTGAAAGAAGCAAACTTAAGAGCTGAATTGGAGCAGTTAGAATTAGACACTGCTATAGCGGCTTCTGATGCTAAGTTGAAGGTGTACACAGAGCATGAGAGTCCTCGTGATGCAATGAATGACTATTTGCAGACTAGGTTGCCAAACACAGATACACATAGTCATGCAGAAAGAGTGTTCGGACATGAATACATTGGATCCCGTACAGAAGTCAGTAGAGCTCGTCCTGTACGCGAATATGTTGGATCTCGTATAGATGTCAACAGAGCCCAGCCTGTACGTGAATATGCTGGAACCCATTCAGATGTGGATAGACCCAGAATCAACCCTGTGTATAACCCTCCTGAACAGGCAGGTGAAGAGGAAGATGAAGAGTATTACATCCCTGACACTACTGCACGAGGTATGCCTACCGGAACTGCTGTTGGAAACACAGGACGTGCACCTCGTCCACATGTTCCCCGTCGGGTGTCTATAGACAGAGACCTACCTGAAGTTCCTCAGGAACCAATGCCCTCAAATGACAAGATTTATGAGGTGATGCACCATCAAAACAGAATTACTGAGATGCTGGTTCAGCAACAAAGTCTGTCTTTATTACCCAAAAGAGACATTCCTGTGTTTTCTGGTGATTCGCTCACATACAAGTCATTTCTCAGAGCCTTTGACAATGCTATTGACAGCAAAACACATAATGATAGAGACAAACTCTTCTTTCTGGAGCAGTATACTAGTGGAGAGCCACAAGAACTGGTGAGAAGCTGTGAACACATGCAGCCAGAAAAGGGCTACAGAGAAGCCAGGCTACTGCTTCAGGAACAATATGGTGATGAGTTGAAAATAGCTATGGCCTTCATAGACAAAGCTTTGAAATGGCCCACAGATAAAGACAGATGATGCGAAAGGCTTGCATGCATATGCTCTTTTCTTGATTGGTTGTCGAAATACCATGCAGGACGTTGACTACATGGATGAAATGGATAACCCAACGAAATGAGAGCCATACTTTCCAAGCTACCATACAAGATGAGGGATAGATGGAGACATAAAGCATTCGACATTCAGGGAACATAGAAGAAGAAGAGCTAGGTTTTGCAGACCTAGTCAGTTACATAGAGAGACAAGCCAAGGTTGCCATAGATCCTTTATTTGGCCACAGCACAGGAAGCCAGTGTACCTGTTAAACATAAGGAGAAAGACACTACAGTTAAGAACACAAGAGGAAGCACTACAAAGGGTAGCAGTTTTGCTAGAAGCATTGCTACTGACAAGGCAGAAGCCTTTGCATTCAAACCAAAGTGCCAAGACAGATCAAATTAAGGTTCCGGATGCATGTGTGTACTGTGAGAAGAAGCATGTACTGGGAAACTGTGAGAAGCTCAAGAAACAGACACACAAAGACAAGATTGAGTTTTTGAAACATAAAGGATATTGCTTCGGTTGCCTTACACAAGGTCACTTAAGTAAGGATTGTATAAGAAGGCTGACATGCCAGGTATGCTCGCTGAAACATCCAAGCATTCTGCATATACAGAAACAGGAAAAGGTAAAAGAAGGAAAGAACAGCACAAGCGAAGCTCAGACCACGAGTGCTGTAGGATATGAGATGTGTGGATACACAGGGCCCGGAAACAGAGAATGTGTTTTAGCCATTGTTCCTGTAAGACTCAAGTCCATGAAAGGCACACGGACAGTGGAGACATACGCCTTCATTGACCAAGGTAGTTCCGCAACCTTTTGTACGGAGAAGGTCATGAGAATGCTGAACCTAAGAGGCAGGAAGACGGAGATTTTGCTCCGAACTATGGGTCAAGAGAAGCTTGTCCATAGTCATATCTTGTCTGACCTGGAAGTCAGTGGCCTAGAAGAGGAAATGTACATTGACTTACCTTCAGTGTTCACGCAGCCTGAAATTCCCTGTGAAAAAGGAGAACATCCCTCAGCAGATGGACCTGCAGATATGGACTTACCTGGAGGAGGTGCGACTTCCAAGTATCAAGGCTGAGATAGGCCTGCTGATAGGTGCTAATGCTCACAAGGCAATGGAGCCGTGGCAGGTTATCAATAGTCAAGATGATGGTCCATACGCAGTCAAGCACAGCGATTGGATGGATTGTGAATGGTCCCATCAAGAATGAAGATGAACCTCAACACAGTGAAGGATTGCAGAGTGTCACTGCAAACAGGATATCCGTGGCAAGTATCGAAGAGATGTTAACACAGCATTTCAATTCTGACTTCTCGGAGCGCAGCTGTGAAGACAAAACAGAGATGTCTCAGGAAGACAGAAAGTTCATGCAGGATGTGGAACAATCTGTTAAGCTGATTGATGGACATTACTGTATTGGATTACCCTTTAAGGACAGGTCCATGAAGATGCCCACCAATCGCAAACTGGCAGAACAAAGAGCAATCAACCTAAAAAGGAAACTCATCAAGAACAAAGAATTCTGCATTGACTACCAGGCCTTCATGCATGACGTTATAGCAAAGGGCTACGCAGAGGAGGTGCCTGCGGAAAGATGTCAGTGTAGGGAGGGAGAAGTTTGGTACATCCCGCACCATGGGGTGTATCATCCCAAAAAGAAGAAAATCAGGGTCGTCTTTGATTGCACTGCGACTTACCAGGGAGTTTCACTAAACAACCAGTTACTCCAGGGCCCGGATCTCACTAATACCTTGATTGGAGTACTGACAAGGTTTAGAGAGGAGCCAGTTGCAATGATGGCCGATATAGAGGCAATGTTTTATCAAGTCAGGGTACCAGCCAAGGACTCTGACTTCCTCCGTTTCCTCTTGGTGGCCAGAAGGAGACTTGACAGAAGAACTGAAGGAGTACAGAATGACTGTACACATTTTTGGGGCTACGTCCTCCCCAAGCTGTGCTTGTCTCGCACTAAGAAAGACAGCAGAAGACGGAAGGAATAAGACGACAGCTGAAGCTGCTAAGACAGTTGAAAGACATTTCTACATGGATGACTGTTTGACAGCTGTAGCCTCAGAAGAACAGGCAATAGCGCTTTCACAGTCTCTGAGAGCTCTATGCATGAGAGGTGGATTTAAGCTGACAAAGTGGGTCAGCAATAGCAGAAGAGTTCTGTCATGTATCCCTGCTGACGAGAGAGCGGCGGAGGTGAAGGACCTAGACCTAAGCAAAGATGCTCTACCTACTGAAAGAGCTTTAGGAGTACAATGGTGTACAGACACTGACACTTTCAAGTTCAGAGTGAATGTGCCAGAAAGACCCATCACTAGAAGAGGAATACTCTCAATAGTAAACTCAGTTTATGATCCTCTAGGCTTACTCGCTCCAGGCATTCTCCCAGCAAAGTTGATCCTGAGAGAGCTGTGTCAAGAGAAACTGAGCTGGGATGAGGATGTCGACGATATACATTCAAGAAGATGGTTACAGTGGATTTCTGAGCTCCAGGAGCTGTCCAGCTTCAAGGTGAGCAGATGCATCAAGCCTGACAACTTTGGTGTCACTCTGACAGCTCAGATACACAATTTTTCAGATGCAAGTGAGAATGGTTATGGTACCGCCTCCTACATCATACTCACTAACAAAGACGGACAGAAGTGCTGCACATTGCTCATGAGCAAATCAAGAGTTGCACCTCTGAAGAAAGTCACAATTCCCAGGATGGAACTGACTGCTGCAGTCATCGCTGTGAAAGTGGATCGACTATTAAGACAGGAACTGGAAATCAAGCTGGAAAAGTCTGTTTTCTGGACAGATAGTGTGACTGTACTTAGGTACATAGAGAATGACGCTTCACGCTTGAAGACCTTCGTGGCAAATCGGGTTTCATACATCCGAGAAGCTACTTCACCATTTCAATGGAAATACGTGAATAGTTCACTGAATCCAGCCGATATAGCCTCGCGAGGTGTGAAGCTTACCAGCCTAATCAAGAATGAAAACTGGATTCAAGGTCCACATTTCCTTTGTAAAGACGAATCTGAGTGGCCTGTCAGACCTGACATACCTAGCACCATGGATGACGATGACGGTGAAGTCAGAAGGACAGCACTCGTCAGTCTCATCAGTACAGCCCAGGTTGAAGCCATGAAGAAGCTGGTGGAATACTACTCTGATTGGCACAAGCTGAAGAAGGCTGTTGCATGGATGTTGCGTGTGAAAGATCTACTCCACCACTTTGCTGTAAAAAGAAAGGAATATGAAATCAATGTTGATCAGACAGAAACTGATCAAGACAAACGGAACTTGAAAGTACAAGAAGAAATTAAGAAACTAAGACAGACAGTGGATAAGAAGGCTTTGTCTGTACAAGATTTGAAAGATGCAGAACTTGTGCTGATACGGTTCAGTCAAAGGGAGATGTATCCAGAGGAGTTGGCCTCACTGCAAAGTAAAGATTCTCAAGTGAGGAAACTGTCAGCTCTGCAGGTTAGACCCAGTGCTGCATGAAAGTGTGATCAGAGTAGGTGGTCGGTTGAATAAGTCAGCCAAGCCATAAGTCAGCTGTGCTACACAAAAATCACCACATTGCAAACCTGATTCTGCAACATGTTCATCACCAAATGGGTCACTGTGGAAGAAATCAGCTTATTGCAAAGGTCAGACAATAATACTGGATGCCTGCATTGAACAGAGCTGCCCGCACAGTAATATCCAGATGCATCACATGTCGAAAGTTGCATGCCAAGCCTGCAGAACAGAAGATGGCAGACTTACTTGAAGAACGCCAGAGGTGGCACACTCTGAAGAGGAACTTCGTTCCGGGAGACCTTGTGCTCATTGTGGATAGTTCTGCCCCAAGAAACACCTGGATGACTGGAAGAGTCAAGAAGACCTACCCAGACTCAAGAGGAGTTGTCCGGCGGGTTCAAGTCCAGACCAAGTCCAGCCTGTTGGACAGACCTACCAACAAGCTGTGTCTGTTACAAGAAGCGGAATGATGCAGGAAAGGACTGCTGATGTTCAGGCCTTAGCAGAGACTCTTTGATATATTCATTAGGTTAACATGTATAGAATATATTGAATTGATATGGATATGGCTCTGTTTGTAAGTTTGTAATTGTTATGCATCCTGCCTATACAATTAGGGGCCGGAGTGTTAGAGCCATAAATAAGATGTGTATTATTTCTGGAATAATATTATTTTGTATTACGTTGTTGTTATAATGAATATCTCTGTAAAGTAGAGACTCTTATTTTGACACGTTGTTTTGACCATGTGAAGAGAGCATGTTTAGTTAGAAGGAACAGAGAGGCACGGAGGTTCACAGTTTTTTGACCGTGCTAGCTTAATTGTGAAATAAGAATCCTTTATTTATGTATAGACAGTGTTACTTGAACATTTATGAAGATAAAGAAATTTAAACTTTTAAGCTTTTGCACGCGTCCATTACTTTCCCCGAGTGCTTCCAAGGATGTCACAGATATTGGATCTGCTGCCATTACAAGCGTGTTTATTAATTCTTACTAGGGTGTTATTGAGTCCCACATGTCCAAATCTCATTTTGGAGATGATGTTTTCCTCCTGATTATTCCTTACAGTACTCCTGTTACCCCCAACTCTTCTTTGAATTTTGTACAAATTCCTGCCTGTGCTTTCATGGTCCCACATGTATTGCCATATCTCTCCAACCTTGATCTTAATGATGCTTCTTACTTCTGCTTTACTGTGATGTTCATTGATCTCTACTTCTTGTTTCAATACTGCCTGTTTTGCATACCTATCAGCCAGTTCATTTCCTTTTACTCCCATGTGCGCTGGAACCCACCCAAAGGCAATTCTAATTCCTGACTTCTGCATTTGATTTGCTAATTGCAACACCTCATACACAATATCTGGTCTTGATATAGAGTGCATATTTTTTTACTAGACTAGAGCTGAACTGGAGTCAGACCATATTGCCACACATTTGGGCCTATACTCTTCCACCCACATTAAAGCTAGTCGTATTGCTGCTAATTCAGCTGTAAACACAGCCAAGTCATCAGTCATCCTTTCCATCACTTTTACATTTAGCTTTGGGTCCACAAAAACCACCCCCACTTTACTGCCTATTTTAGATGCATCTGTATACACCTGGACGCCCACTCTCCACCTTGCAGAGACAGGGAAAACGGCGCCCACACAGGAGAAACCTCTGCTAGGCCCATAACACAATAAGGCAGCATTCAGACGTGCACGTTGGAATGCGTTGCGCCAACGGATGGCGGAGGAGGAGTCTGGCGAGTGGGGTTCTGTTGATACCAGAGACGTTATAGTGAGATTTGACAGGTCAACAATCCAATCACGCCACTAGCAAGCTGCTTACCTTGTAAGCAGTAGCATGCTAACATTAGGTACGGGTGCTCACACACCTCGCAAATCCTATCAGACGTATTTTTCAGTTACAATAAAGGGGTTTTTACATTGTACAGTGTCTATTTCTCGGTAACTTAAAAAAAATCTAAGCAAAAAAAAGTCAAAGAAACAACTTTTAGGTACAAATACGACCATCTACGGAGTTTGGTCGCCATCTTTTTTTTTTGAGCTTGCCGCTTTTTAGACGTGCGCATATACTGGATCTGATTGGCTAGCGCCTGTGCTGTCAGTTATGCATGAAAGGCAATTTGATTGGCTGACGCATGCATTGCCTCACGAAAAGTTGAACATTCTTCAACTCTTGCCGCAAGCAAAGCATGAAACGCAACGCACGGTAACCCAACGGAGCCACAATTCAGTTTGGCAAAGGATGACGTCACCCCATTCAAAGTGAATGGGGATCCGTCAACCCTGACGGATCAACACATTCCAACGCGTTCGTGTGAACGCTGTGTCACACCCCCACCCATAAGAGATAAATTGGGGCATATATCAACAACAAACTTTATACAGTTTTATATACAGATAAGGGGGGAAAACCCTGAAACCCCTCATACTGGCTCCGCTGAAAGATAAAGGGTTACTACAAACATCATATTTAACCTTTAGGAACGTAGCGTCACACCAGTGTGACGGCCCCTGTCTGTCCTTAAAAGCGTACCGTCAGACCGGTGTGTTTTAGAATTAGGCGACACGAGCGTTCCAATTGCAGCACTACAATGAGCCTGTGTGTGGGTTACTACTTACTTCGCTAACGTGAGCTAACATTGTACATTCAGCCACCTTCTCCCATTATGCCTCTTAAAATCGTCTTGTCACTATCATTTTGTTAACTACGTCTAGTTTGTGTTATGATAATTGTGCGGTCCAAGTCCAACTATACATGACAAAGTTACAACTTTGGCAAGTATAGGGAAGACATGACCTCCGGTACAACAAATCAATCAAAACAAGTGATTCATTTTATTAATCCCCATAGGGAAATAATCGTACAGTGTATAAACATAATGGTAAATACAATTTATGGTACATTACTCAACGTGTAGTCAAATATCATGGCCACCGAGATCGAGATGAAACTCAGTATTACAGCAGGAATATAACGTACAATAAATGCTTCACGAGCCGACTAGCTTAGAAAAAAACTACCCTCAGGATATGCAGCTTGAGCCTCATCATTGATGCACACAAACTGCGCAGACTTCATTTCATATTACAATCACTTGTCAATCACAAATCATACTTGCGCATTATCAGCGAATCCACAACATGCAACAGTTTGAAAAAAAAGAGCGACACACATCTCATTCATTCATTTATTACAGAAAAACAAGTAGCGTAAACGTAAACTCACAAAACGAAATAAACATGACGAGAAATTGAGCTCATTTTTCAGCTCACTGATGATAAAATTCGGGACATCTTCACTGCCGATCCTGAAGATGTTTATGTTGATGCTGACTAAGATGACGTGCCTGAATCTGACAACTCGTCTGACGAGGAGCTGCCAGATAATTTGGCAGCCTTGGATGAAGTGGATGAGGGAATGAAGCTGGAGGACAGACTCCATTCCCCTCAAACATCACCTCAACTGACATTGGAAGTAATTGTAATAGAGGTTCAAAATAGGAATTAAAAAGCAGAAGATTTCTGCCTGGTTCAGCATGATTTACTTTTGCCTGTTTGATGCCAAAACGGCGCCACTTCGAGGGGATAAACTGTTTGAAGGACAGCCTTCCTTTCCAATTCATACTTCCTTTCCAATATACTCATGTTCCCCTTTAACTATGCAAACAAAATAACAGGGTATGTCCAGGACATAATTGTGTATACTTGCAAGTCAACAGACATTACAATGGTCACAGACCTGGGGATGTCAGGGTCAGTCGTGACCAATTTAATGTAGCCTTACCTTGGTAAGGGTCATGTTTTGTGTGTGGACCACTGGTACAGCAGTGCCACCGTTTTTCACACAAAACTGGTGCCTCAGTGACTGGTTAGATCAAACAGGAAAGGGATGCCAAAGTTCAGGGAAAAGATGTCCATGGGTGACCTGGAGCATTTTAATAATGGACAAATGTTGGCCAATGCCAAGATGCCCTGTGACCTTCTTGTGACAGGAACTGGAGCACTCCAGGCACTCGGTGTCCATGAAGTACTATTCCCTCCGGACAGGCACTCCTGAACAGAGCCCACTACTGCTGCTCTAAAGACAGCGTCAGTCTACAGGCCCGAGGCAGCAGCTGAAACACACAGAAATACCAGTCTGTTAGTGTTATGGCCAAAATGTAGACACATGCATAAACATAGGGTACAAACACTGTTCATCACTAAGCATACCTGTACACCGGAGACTGAATGCGGTACATCAGGCAGAGCTGACTGACTGCTCCCCCTCGTGTCTAGAAAAAAAAACAAGCATAGATAAGTTGATGTCTCAACACAAAGTAATCAAATGAAAACGGTCATTGTTCATGAGTGAATGTGTGTCCGTGTGTGCCTGTGTGTGTGTCCATGAGCACATACATGTAATTGGCCTCTTCTAAAAATAAACGTTTCTGGTTTCTTGAATCAAATAGTTTGCTATAGAGTTATACACACTTTTTGTCATTTAGCCTAACTTTTACTCAAAATCACTGTTTGACATTTACCATGTTCCCAAAATCTACACTAAACTGCCTTCTATTTGATATTGACTACATTAACTTCGCAAAGTAATACACTGATATGTGGTATCTGTGCACTTTAAAAAAAATAAGGCAATTTCACTTTAACTTCTCGTTCGCCTCATCTGACTAGCTCTGGATTTGCGCAAAATAGAATTGGCTTGTTTGTTGAATGGACCGAATGAGACGTTCACTTTCTGGAGTGTATTTTCACATTTCTTTCACATCTAGCTAGCTATATTGGCCTACAATCTGTTCGACATCGATTGTATTCACATTTGTATTGTTTTGCATTCACACAATTGCCTTGCATTCACACGTGTCATATTCAGCTAGCTAGCATGTACACGATTGCAATGCATTCACACGTGTCATATTCAGCTAGCTAGCATGCACACGATTGCAATGCATTTACACGTGTCATATTCAGCTAACTAGCTCTATTGACCTACAAACGGTTTGACATCGATTGTTATAGCCTAATTTACAGCTCTGATGTTTTCTGGATATCATAAAGAAATAAATTATAAGGTCACTTAACCTTTGTTGAATCCATGTGAGGGAAGGAAGTAGTCGATGGCAATCATCAACTGTTGGGCGAGGTGACGACAAATCCACGTGAGACTGGCTGGTAACTAACTGCCACGATGTTATCATCGCTACAAACGTGCACGGACCAGTCGGCCTACGTTGTTACGCTGACGTCACACGGTTGAGAAAGAACCACTTGTTAATTAGTCTGATATTTGTAAAATATTTTTAAGGAATACACTACTGATAAAAACGTCAAGATAGCAGATCAGATCAGGCAAACTCTGCATAATAATTTTCTTGAAGCCTTAACAATGACTGTAGAATGTTCCTGTAGAACATTCTGTAGAACATTCGTGAATCAGCCAGAAAAACAACTCACCCACTGCTGTAGGTTGGTAAAACAAAAAACCTACGTTCTGAAAGGTTATCCCACAATTTATTGATATAATGAAGTTTCAATTCCACATTTTAGGCACAAGAAAGAGCATATGCGACAACGTTGTCGCGGCCACAACTTTCCGAGCAATGATATTGAAGCTCTGTAAAATAAGGCTCCAGCGCATTTAAGCGTTGATTTTGGTCGCTCTGCTCCACCGACATTCAACTCAAAATGTTCGAGAGCCAACACAAGAGCAAGTGCCTCTTTTTCAATAGTGGAATACGCCCTTTTATGAACATTAAATTTCCGCAAAAAGAAACACAGTGGGTGTTCTAGCCCATCTTCACTTGCTTGCAAGAGTACCGTGCCAGCTCCCAAATCACTAGCGTCTACAGCTAGAGCAAAGGGTGAAGAAAAGTTCGGAGCGACCAGTATGGAATTAGTGGTAAGGAGGGCTTTAACGGAGTCGGAGATCGTTTAGTACTGAGGTCAGAGAGAGACACAGCAGCAACGAATAAATAAAAGCACCATTAGCACTTTAACAACGGCAAAAGAGGTAATTTTCTGTAACAGAATGGCCTCATGAAAACGCATTAACGTACACATAATAGTCAGCAGGTACTGATTACCTGACTTGGTCCTTGGTAACTGGCTAACAAATAGAGGACCAGGAGAAGGGTAATTATTTTGCCCAACAATAAGTTCTTGACTAGGAGTCAAATTAGGAAGGCAAGGCAGAATAGGCTGTGATAGTTTTGCCCCACCAGAACGGGTAGGCAAAAGATGAGCAACCAACATATCACAAGGAGCCATCAGCTTATTGAGTGACGACTCTTTAACGCTTTGCGCCTTAGTGTTAGAAATAATGCACGGGTGAAACACATCAGTGTATTTCACATTTAAATCAGGATCAGTGATTGGAGAAGTGCGGGTTACGACAGGGCTACGCAAAACATTACCACCAGCCAGATCATTCCCCAGTAACATCGAGATCCCTTTGACAGGAAGAGAGGGGCGTATGCACACCGTAACATTACCAGTGACTAGATCTGAAGGGAGAGAGACATGGTGCAAAGGGACACTCACAGCGCCCATTTCCAAACCCTGGACAATGACTCTTGAGCCAGTATATGAGTCCTTACCAAAAGGAAGGACATTCTCCAACATAAAACTTTGGGACGTGCCCGTGTCGCGTAAGATCCTTATTGGGATGCGTTTAGTATGATTCCCTTGTAAAGCGACAAAACCGTCGGTGACAAACGGTGAGAAAACCTGGCAATTACTCTTGTCTTTCCCAAGACGTCGGAGGAAGTGTAGAGACACAAAAAATTAGCCTCATTATGGGAAAAGGTAGTAGAGCTGGGCCTGTTTTTATGCTTCAGAGCGAAACATTCCGAGAGAACATGTCCCTGCTTTTTGCAGTATGCACAAATCGGGACAGTATCTCTGGGACGGATCGCTTGTCTAGTCTCTGTATAAGAAGACTGAACCACAGGTTCATTAAGGGCATTTGAGGCCCATGGAGGACTACTGCTACGGTGCTGAAATTTCACAGAACAGACATTAACGCTGCTATGGGAGAGTACATATTCATCAGCCAATACTGCTGCGCTGGAAGGCTTGAGATCTTTATGTTCGCTTATGTACGTAGCGACATTCTTAGGCAGACAGTTTTTAAAATCTTCGAGGAGTATTAAGTCGGGCAGGCCCTCAAATGTTGTGATATCTTGTGAGTTAAGCCAACGATCAAATAACACCTCCTTGTCCCGAACAAACTCCACATACGAAAGCGTTTCCAGCTTCTGACGATTTCTGAATTTCTGCCGGTAGGCTTAGATACGCAGCACCTCTTGTTTAACTTTCTCGTAGTCAAGCGCATCTTCCAACGACAAGGAAGAGTACGCCTCTTGCGCCTTCCCTGTGAAAACACTTTGAAGCGTCATCGTCCATACCTCACAAGGCCATTTAAGGACCGTAGCTACCCTCTCGAAATTACCAAAAAATTGTCTACCTCTTTCTCCCTAAACGGAGGGACAAGTCTGACATTCCGAGTCACGTCAAAGTTATTAGAGGGAATGTTAACCCCAGCTTCGCGAGCTTTGATTTCTAACTCTTTAAGACAAATTCATCTCCATGTCTTTTATCCTAAGCTCGTGATCTCGCCGATCCCTTTCTCTCTGCCCCTGTCTGTCTGCTTCCAACCAAGTCTTTTCTCTTTCCCACGATCGATCGCCTTCTCCCTCAACTCTATTCTCCGGAGCTCGAGTGCACCTTTGGTGATCGGTTGGACGCCTGACCTATCAGGTGCAGGTGAAGTCGGTACTGCAGCCGCAGGTGAGCTAAGTACCGCAGGTGCAGGAAGCACCTTTTCGCCCTCGGCTATAATGCCCAGTGTACACAAAGCGCCTGTAAGTTTGCCCAGAAGCTCCGCTTTTAACGGACTACCCCGTACCTCTATTTTATAAAGGCCTGCAATTCTTAATAACTCGTCACGAGTAAAGCTGGTTAAAATAACCAGACTTGGCGCTTCAATGAATTCCTCAAGAGTAGACATCTTGGGAACTGTGTGTTTAAATAGCCTGACAAGGCAAGATCACGCACAACAACGTGAAACACAACACAAAAGACAACACTGGCACTCCACTAAACGAGACACTAACGACGGCGAAAATTCGCACTAAAGGCACAATTAACATTGTGCTAATTCTTATCCCGGACGAGCCCCCATTTTATGTTACGACAGACCTGAAGAACCAAAGATCTCGTAGCATAAAATTGCCAGACTCAGAGTTGCGGAGTAAACATACTTCTTTATTATAAATACAATGGCGGTTGCCCTCAAAAGATAGAGAAAAAAACTAAATGACATCCAGAAAAGCCTCACAATAAATAAATAGGTCGCTGCAGCTTACCTCACCGCACCGGACACTATTTGGCATGACACCTCCACTTCTTTTTACATCGCCGCGAGGCCAGCCCGGCTACATTCACTAACATTTTTATTTCTCAGCCATGGGGAGGTTCTCTTAACGTAAACTTCTTTTCGGTTTTCAGTGGGGCTACAGAGTCAAAGTCTAACACAGATGATAGTGCATCATTGAGGTTCTCTACCATTTCATTCAGAGAGCAGTCATGACTAGTTGGCTCATATAGAGCAATCTGCTATGAAAATGTCACCGTAGCTTCATCGTCTAGATGTCTTCTTTGGACTAAGAATTATTTTGTGGTTTTTGTTAAGATGATTTCCACATCAAAAAGTATACAATGATGGTTAGAGAGAGGTAGATCAGTTATTGAAATATTATTGATGTTTAGTCTAGTTGTTATTACTAAATCTAGTGTGTTTCCGTGCCAGTGTGTTGGATCGGTTATGTGTTGAGCTAGATCGAAACTGTCGAGGAGATTTAAAAGCTCAATAGTTCTGTCACGATTCGTGGCACATTGCCACGATTTGGAACATTGGCGGCCTCTGGTGGCCAGAAAGACAATATAACGGACTTATTATTCGTGTTCACATATGTTAAAGAAAGTATTCATATATCTTATCATGAATTATATTATGCATGAATGTATTAACTGAATATTCTTACTCCTATATGCTGTGCCTAAATGATTCTGTAGGACAAGCTGTTCTTTTTCCTCAGGAACATTCCTTAACCAAAGAAGGCCTTAAAATGAAGTGTATATGTAATGGTTCTTCTAACTGTCTTCATGATCTCACTGCACCTCCCTCCCTTCCGGATTTAATGTATACACACACATTCAATAAAGCCTGGCTGCTGACCAGAGGGAATCAGAGAGAACTGGGGGACATTTTGGTCGGAACCACTTGTCGTTCTCTCTCCTCCAGATCTGGTAGTAGTCTGATTTCACTGCTCTGCTTCATTTAGGAAACATAGTAAATGTTGAGGGTTATTCCCTGACAACATATGCCTTTGTTTTCCTTGTGTGCCCTCACCTGTTTCCCATTGTGTGCCCTCACCTGTTTCCTATTGTGTGCCCTCACCTGTTTTCCTTGTGTGCCCTCACCTGTTTCCTATTGTGTGCCCTCACCTGTTTTGCATTGTGCGATTGCCACCTGTCACAATTAGCCAGGAGATAAATACCTGGCTAGTTTCCCTGGCCTTTATCAGGTCGTTGTTAGTATTTGCACTAGACTCGCAGCCCTCGTATGCACTCAGGTGCCTCTAGCGTTAGCTAGTATTGGGTTGGTGTCTCGCTGCGGTTCTCAAGCCGCTTTTTGGCTTCTTGAAGCCTTCTCTCAGGTAGCTATTGATCAGGTCTGCCTGAAAGCTACATTTTGTATTCCTTTAGTTTATGGCCTTTTGCTCAGGTTCCTGATCTTCTGTGTGTTTGGATTTTCCACTGTTCCTCTGTGTGCTGGATACCGCTGTTGGAAATATCCGTTTCTCAATAGAAGAACCATTGTGAACAACATCCTGCAATTGGGTCCTCACTAGCTCACTTGGCTAAAGCGCTAATTCCCAAATCCAACGACTTGGGTTCTATCCCCGAGCGAGCCTGGCAAGTTCTTGGGTCTGCTTTTTTATTTACTTGGATATTTAGGTCTCCGTTTAGAACTACTTTGTCATATCTGGTGATACATAGTGATAATAGTTCAGAGAATTGCAGGAGGCTGTTTGAATGTTCTGTTCTGTTCCATGGGAGGAGGTGTGGGATGCCTCAGTCAGCTTAGACACAGCAGGGATAGGGAGTGAGGCTTGATTCTGGCTGTTTGGGGTGGTCAAGAGCGCGTGACTGATGTTTGCTGTTAGTAGTTTGGGTGGAGTCCATCAGCTTGAAAACGGTCTGCACAATTCCAAAAAATATTAAAATTGTCAATAAATCTTTGTCTGTGTGCAAGACAGACAGATGCCAGCCATGTGTTGAAAGATAGGAGTCAACTGAAGGCTTCTATTCTTCTGCGAAAACAGAGGGAAGGGTTAGCGTGCCATTCTGAGTGGGGACGTGTTTCCCCTTTTTTTCACTACATATCTACCTAAAAAACAATAGATAATCTTTTCTTAAAAGTTTGAATAGACTTACCTGTTTTTTTACATTGGAGGGAAGTAGGACATCTAGTGTTGCACACAAAAAAGTGCACAGCAGTCAAATGTTGTCTCTAGGTTTCAATAGATTTGTTGGGTTCTGTGCATTGCAAGTAAGTTGAACATCAAGTGGCACAACAAATGCATAAACAGACCCAAAAAAACATTATTCTCTCTCTCTCTTTCTTTCCCCTGTTGTTTCCTTTAAAGGCCAACACAGTTATTGATTTGGTTATTCTTATTATTTACATTCATAGTTAGGGTAGGTCGCAGTAAAAAATAGTTTTGATTCTTCACATGAGGAGACTGATGAGACTTTAGACACAAAAAGGTCAATTTTTATTGAACACGTGGGTGGCCTGGCAAGCTGCCCGCGCAATCACTTCATCTCCCAACAGTCTTATGGCACTTTTCTGGTGCACGTGTGCGGATGGGCTTCTCCCACGGCGCTCCTTCAGTGGAAGGGAACTGAAGTCTGTAAACAAAGACTGGAGCATTCGTTTTCCATGAGTACGGTGAGCAACTTTTCCCGTCGTATCAAGCACTTTTTCTCTACATTGTGCAGTGTGAACACAGAGTTTTTTCTATCTAGACACTACACTAGACACTATATTTAATAAATTATATTTGATAAATTATATTTAATAAATAAGATCTATGTCTTCTTGTGGTCACTTGTGACTTGTATTGTGGTTGTGGTGTGAAAACCCAAAATTTCAAACCGTGAAAGATTCCTTGACACATTTGACTGTTTGGCTTGAGATTTATAAAAAAAAAAAATGTTTTTGTCCTAGAATCTGGAGACCGCCGGACAGGACTCCTGGACCCCGACTCAGCTCGCTGGAACACGATGCAGATGACCACTGACAGTGCGCAACACTCCAAGCTATTTTTTTTACTACGACCTACCCTAACTATGAATGTAAATAATAAGAATAACCAAATCAATAACTGTGTTGAGGCCTTTAAAGGAAACAACAGGGGAAAGAAAGAGAATAATAATGTTTTTTTGGGTCTGTTTATGCATTTGTTGTGCCACTTGATGTTCAACTTACTTGCAATGCACAGAATCCATTAAATCTATTGGAACCTAGAAAAAAGATTTGACTGCTGTGCACTTTTTTGTGTGCAACACTATATATCCCACTTCCCTCCAATGTAAAAAAAAACAGGTAAGTCTATCAAAACTTTTAAGCAAGAATTATCTATTGTTTTTTAGGTAGATATGTAGTGAAAAAAAGGGGAACCACGTCCCCACTCAGAATGCACACTAACCCTTCCCAGTTTATCAACCCATCCCTCCCCAAGAGGACTGGGCCTCTGACCAGGGAAAAAGAAAAAAAAAAATGGGGAAAAGGAAAACAAAATTCAATTCAATTCAATTTTATTTATATAGCGCCATAACAATACAATTGTCTCTAGGCGCTTTACAGAGCCCAGAGCCTGAAACCCCCTTAGTGCAAGCACGATGGCAACACGGGCAAGAAAAAACTCCCTGTTAGTCAGGAAGGAACCTTAAGCAGAACCACGGCACATAAGGGGGAACCCATCTGCTTGAGGTCGGCCGGGTGGAGCTAGGAAGGGGGGAAGGGGGGAGGGTTGTGTGGCAGAAGGGGAAGGGAAACAACAGGTGTTGTACATAGCCTGCATTTGGTAGATGTACATAATATATATACAGACATCCAGTGGTAAATACATGATACAGACAAGACCAGTTTAGTGGATATACACTGTGCTGATAGGGTTACTATTACAGGGGTAAGGGGAGTAGGAACAGAGAAACATGTCGATGGTGGCAATAATATATATTGTATATAAATGCTGGCATAGGGTATGAGGTAGAGTAAGTGTACGGCAGTGCGGTGGCGGTGGGTGCAATTGGTCGAGGGTTTCTGCAGGTAGACCGGGTGGAGAGACTACAGCAGCGTCCCATGGCGAAGATAGTCTAGATTAGGAGAGAAAGAAAAAGAACAGAGTGAGTGGGTTATTATAGGCATTAGCAATGTGATAAGAAGGGAGAGGGAGAGAGAGAGAGAGAGGCTGCCTGGGTGGGTGTATGGGGATTTTATTTAATATTTAGTTGGCTGGCGACAGTCACAATACGCGCCGTGTGCTGTACCCGGGATCTTCCGCACTCCTTCACGATACAACATACGCTGTCTGTAGCCCAGTTATGTTGATTAGGGGGGTATTGCATGTGTTTTAGATGTGTTTAGCTATGCTGGCATTTAGCATTTAGTTTGGTTTGGCATTTAGTTTGGTTTAGCATTAGTTATGTTTAGTTATGCTGCCATTTAGCAATTAGTTTGGTTTGGTACATATGGAGATTTTAGTCGTAAGCTTTGTTAGGGTTGCAGGGTACAACATACGCTGTCTGTAGCCCAGTTTTTTTTTATTTATTTTTTTTTTTTTTATTCTTATGTGTTCAGTTATGTCTAGTTATGCTTGCTGACTGGCTGGCCCAGCAGGTGATGGGTTTGTTGACGCAATTACTTGTGGCTATAGGATGCACTAAAGAGGAATGTCTTTAGTCTTGATTTGAATATAGGTAGGGTGTCTGCATCTCGGATGGAGGCAGGGAGATTGTTCCAGAGGAGGGGGGCTCGGTAGTTAAAGGCTCTGCCTCCTACTGTGGTTTTTGATATTCTTGGAATTACAAGGAGGCCTGCACTCAAGAGTTATGTTACTGCAAAGCAAGAACAAAAGAACTACCTAAATGTGGACCGTACAAAGAGAAGGTTGACTATTAGTGTGAGAGTGTACCCTGTGTGTAAATATGCTTGAATGAGAAGAGACCGCTCAAAGATCTAACTGGTCTCGCCAGTGTGTCAGGATGTCACGCGCCGTAGCAGGCGTCCAATGAACGCCATCTGGTTGTGTCTTAAACCGTGTGTTGCTGGTTTCTGTCAGAAAATTGGATTTCTGCATAACTATGTCATTAAAGCAGTGAATACTCTTCTGCTGGGCCTTGTCAAATGACGTATGGATGTTTAGCAACGGGATGTAAATTGAAGCGCACAAGAATGAAATCTCCGCCTTTCTTATAAGTTTAAGAAGACTCTTTTTAAGGTGCCCGTCTGGTTCCTATTGTGGCAGTTGTTGAAGCCAATAGACAGAATTAGAACCCCAACCGTTGCGTCTGGTTTGTCCAGCTTCTTCATCAATTCATAGAGGTGGTCCATGTTGGCCCCTGGAAAGCTATCTATTTGGAGATCCTCATCTCTAAAAAGTGGAATTTTCGAAAGGTTTGAGTCACCCAGAATAACATAATAATAATAATAATTCATTTAATTTATAGCGCACTCTATATCCGTCTGAATCTCAGAGTGCTACAGTAAAAACATTTTTTTTTTTTTTTTTTAAACTTAGTTAAAACAGCCTATAATAAAACATAGTTAAAAGCATAATTAAGAACATCGTTAAAAAAATTAAAATATGTGTCTTCCTGATTTTGATATGCCAATCACTGGCTTTTCTAGTGCTGTTGATGTGTCTAACAGGTTCTGACACCAACGGGGGAGGGCGTGGAAAATAACCTCTTGGCAGAGGTGATGGTAATGGTGGTCTTATACCTGTAGGCTTAACTTGTGCTAGACCCAGGTCAGTGCTAGATGTTCTACTGGTGCTGGTTAATCTAGGACCTGGTCCGGCATCCACCACAGAGGGACGCGGCCTAAGACCCCATTCACACGGTTGTGTCCGAATGCTTTGATCCGTTAAGGGCGACAGATCCCCATTCACTTTGAATGGGGTGACGTCATATTTTGCCAAACTGAACGGAGCCACAATTCAGTTCGGCAAAGGATGACGACACCCCATTCAAAGTGAATGGGGATCTGTCGCCCTTAACGGATCAACGCATTCGGGACGCAACCGTGTGAATGGGGTCTAAGAGGGAGAGAGAGAGGATCCAGTGGCCTCTGAGGGGAGGGCTCAGACTCACTTGCATCCTCAAAGCAAAGCTCTTGAGTGGGATACGAGTGTCTCCTCATGTTTGTGCCCCCCGCCATCCGAGGCTCACCAGGCCACAGCCCCCCAACCACACCCAGTGCCATGGCCCCTCAACCACACCCAGTGCCACGCCCCCCGAGCATCTGCATGAGCCCTAGGGAAAGACATACACTTTTCAGTGTGGTGAGTATCATGAGCGATGGAAACAAGTGGAGATGCCCTAGAGCAAGTCTCCAACTCTGCGGATGTTACAGTATCCAGATGGTGGACCAAGAAATCGGAACCTGATGGTGGTGCGGGATGGACTATCAATTGTGAGGAGGTAAGTATGTGCTGCTTTACATTTATTGTACTAACTTGTTGTTCTATTGCAGGTGACGGTGATTGTGACTTGTGGTTTGTCACAGGTGTACGGGTTCTCTAATCACGTTGATGCAGGGAAGGCCAATGTTGCTGGTTTAACTCCTCCACTGGTGGCAATACCCGTGTTTGTAATAATCTATCCTTGAGAGTATCAATACGACCTAGGTCAAGTTTTCTCCTGTATCTAGTTCTTGCCCATTTAAAGGATCTTCCAAACGCTGTTGCATTATATGGTTTTAACTCCAAAAAGATGGTTTCCGTACCTTTCTATAGTGTTCTGCTAGATCAAACAGGTTCATCTCAATCCACTTTTCTGTGTTATGTTTAACCTTCTCGAGGATCCATGGACCTGGGGCAGCTGGTTTTATAAAGGACGTGAGACTATCCACCTTCCTTCTCATGCCTATCGGAACTGACTTTTCCGTCCGGCATTTCTCTAAAATAGCAAAATGGTGCGTGGACTGCATTAGTTTAAAGTATTGCTTAGACAAGACCAGTTCGTCTTTATCTATGAATGGATAGTTAATGTGCCTTGTCTGTGTTTCAGTTAGAGCACCAAAGCGGTTGGAGAGGTGCAACCCTGGAGCCATGCCACGGAAAGCCATCAGAGAAGCTAAGTAAAAGAAAATACTGAACTGTTTGAGAGTGTTGTCAGAAAAGGGAAAACAAATTTAAACCTAGGCCAGAGACTGGAGAATAGTCCCACCACGGCCAGAAGGCCTCACCAGGCCATTCAGTATGTAGTTTGCAACAATACCAAGTTACTCCTCCTTAAGAGAGGTAACTAGAGAGAGTAAGAAAGAGGGAGAGAGGAGAAAGATAGACTCTACTGCATGAGTGGATAGGCCGCAGATGCGGTCCTGCTAAAACCAACAGGTTACTGAGAGTTTAGACAGTGTGTTAATAAAAGCCAGCTAGATAAGCCGCGGTTGCCGTGTTTCAAAAAGTTGTATAAGAAAAGGGGGATCAAAAATGAAAAATGAACAGGTTTAAGCAAATAAAATATACTACCCAAATTCAAAAATAATGAACCTAAATAAAGAAAAATAAGCAAGCAAATGATAATCAAAAACAAATAATTGCAAGAATGAACCTAACTGGGGAACATTGTCATTTACACAGTGCTATATCACCAAAGAGTTGTTTAACATTTAGACAAAACACTGTGCAACTAGAAAACTAAAAAAAACTTAAACTCAATGAGGTCCAATGTCTGCACCAGCAGATTCACCAGAAGCTAGAAGCCAGGGCTCATTAGCCTGACACAGGTTACAAATGAAGTCCAATAGCACTAGCCACAATGTCAGTATGGTTTAAGGAATGAAGTTCACTTTTCACTGTTTAGGATGCATATGATGGTGTCATTGTAACAGGATGTTACCTTTACTTTAGATGCACCATTTGGATGTTTGTTTATTCCATTGTAATGCCTTAAATCCACAGATGCGAACATTCCAAAGATGGCCTCCACAATGCGGCCTGAAATGTTTGGTGGAACTGCTGGTATTCCAATGTTTGGTAGTCCCCACAGATCATCAGATTCTTTCAGGGTCTGATGAAAGAAGAAGTTTAAAAGCAGTCCAAAGGACTTAAAAAAAAAAAAGGTTAAAAAGAAAGTTCACCCGAGCGCTTTCGACTGACAAGTCTTCATCAGGGGTCTGTGTCTGCCATGACACCTACAGGCCTCAAATAGAGGTGAGCCTGTCAGAGTGGGCGTTGGCCTGAGGAACTCAGAAAGGTCAGCTGGTCTACCTTGCTCCTTGTCATTGGCAGTTGAAAAAAGATACTTGGTCATAGGACAGACAAAATACACAATCACAATGAAAAAAAACTTAATGAATTAGGGTAGTTAAAAAAATTATTAAGAACCAAAAAAAAAGGAGGGGAGAGAAAGGACAAGTTATGTTTAGAAAGGAAAACCTGAGTAGAACTACTTTCCAAAGAGTGATTCAAGTTATGAGTATCATAAAAATAACCAGGCTCTGGTTAGGTTTGAGTAAGAGGTTGTGGCCCCATGTATCCCTCACGGGACACACAGGAACCACTGGTGTGCTCGGGCACAGGATAACATTTTATAAAGTTCACTCATACTTATACTCCTCAGGTGTTCAGCACACCTGACCAGGTTGAATATATTTAATACCGGTCAGTGTGTCTAGTGACTGAGGGTTAGGTTTAGTACAATGGTACTAAATGGACCATCTTGATATCTGTTTAGTGTGTTCAGGAGATGGGTGAAAGGTTTTTTAAGTATCTCAGTGCCAGTTTTTTGTGTGCAGGATATCAAACGAGCCAGTGTGGATGATAATCTTGGGATTGTTTGTACCTCTGACGACGAGATTTTCTGTCTTTGCCAGTTTAACATGTTCTGTCATGGCATCTCCAATCACGATAGTGGCCATCTGTGGTGTCGTGTTTGCATTCCCTACGATTGCTTTATCAGTAGCTATGGGGCCAGTTCTTGGGTTGTTTGGGTTAGCAATGTTAGCACTTCGTGCTGGACCATGATTAGCCTCTGTGCTAATGCTAGCGGTATTAGCTTCTATTTGTGATCCTGCGTCTATAGATTCAGGGCTGGTGCTAGCAGCGTTAGCTAATGGGCTGTGAGTAGCCTCTGCACTTGTGCTAGTGGTGTTAGCATACCCTAGTCTTGGAAAATCCTGTGGTACTATTGTCTGATCAGGCTGGATAGGGGGTTGTGACGGCCTGCTGGCCTGTGCCGTTACATGTAATATATCTAACCCTCTGTTTGTGCTCTCTCGTCTCTTGTGTGCAGTTTGGCTGATTGGAGGTGATGAGCCTTAATTGGGTGCAACCAGCAGGCAGGTTCACCTGACTCTTTAAAACCTCTGGCTCCTCCTCCTTCAGGAGACAGACACTGCCTGAACAGCTGGTCTTGGCCCAGCATCGGCGTGTTGTGCTGATCATTGGTTTTGTCTTTGTGCGTTGTCATTTGGATTTGATGCATACGTTTTGTTAACGTGTTTTGGTTGGATAATTGCACCGCTCAAAATCTAAAATAAAACCATCGTTGAATTTGGTAAAACCTACTCCGTCTGCTCTTTGTGTATGTCATCTCAAACCCTAGGTGTGACAGGGTCGAATAGTGCCCTGAGTGGTCCGAGAGGGGCTAGGAATGAAATGGGGGACTCCCGGGCGCAGCAGATGCGGACGTGTCGGTGTTAGCGTTTATGTTTGTGTAGTAGCTACTGTCACGGTGCGTCAGGGATCCGGGCCCTTTATGCTCGTTAGCAGCGCGGCTAGCACTCCTGTGCCTTTTCGCCTTGGGTATAGAGAGTTGTTCGTCTTGGAGAGTTCCCAGTGGTTCAAATCTATTTCTGAGCAGGAGGAGAGGCGATCCGGGAAGAGTTTCTGCTTCGCTTTTTTCGCTTGTTATCCTGGGTGCTAGTCCATTTTCCGATGGAGGTAAAAGCGGCGCTAGGCCTCTTTGGTTTGGCCATGGTTCATCTGGTCCACTGACTGGTGGGGAGAACAGGGACGAGTCCGGTTGAGAGCGAGGTTTTTCGGCGATAGCAGCGATCCCGTCCAGAAATCGCTCATCATTATAGATCTGATACAGGACGAAACCCAAGCCTCCAACTCCGTGATCTTCTTTTTCAAGTTGAGACAGCTAACACAGTCTGGAGAGTCTGAGTGTCATGGGGCTGAGTGGCTTGCAGGATGTATCTTCTTCCTTGCCCCAGATCTTTAAGTTCTCTTCACTCTCACTTTCTGTCTCTCACTCCTTCTCTTTCGTTTCTTACAGTAACGCCTCTCTCTCGGCCTCTCACTATATTCTCCGTAATTGCCCATGAGATTGTTACCCGGATGACGGGGACGCTGGCTATTTTGACGCCGCTCTGTCTGGGTCTGGATCTGGATTTGTTTGCTTACCTGCTGCACCTACTCTCTACCATCTACTCCCTGGACAACTAGTTCGCTAACTGGCAGTCTCCTGCTAGCTGGTGGCTAGTTTAACGCCGAGTTTAACGCCGCTCTCTGGATTTGTTTGCTTACCTACTGCACCTGCTCTCCGCTACAGTCTACTCCCTGGACAACTAGCTGGCTAGCTGGCAGTCTCCTGCTTGCCGGTGGCTACCGACGAGCCAGCCGGCTCCCTGCTGGATATTCTTGTCCACGCTCCTTACTACCACTACCACTGGAAAGCCTCTCAACTGTTCTGGTACGGTCAGTCTGGCCGCTGCTTCTTCAGCTAGCTGTCAGCTAGCCGCCCTCCAGTCAGTGAGCAGATAACGCTAGCAGCTGACTAAACTTCCTCCTCGGTTTCCTCGCCTCATCCATCACCACTTTTTTCACTCAGCTCCGATCACCTGCCTGCTGTGGATTATCCTGACGTGCCTGTCACTTATCCAACTCTGGTCATCAAGGCGTCGCTACCGACAAAAGACCTCATGATTCTCACTACATCCTCCCCGGCTGGCATGGTTCTGCAACACTCCACCTCGCAACTCATCAAACTCAACAACTTCTCTGCTCCTCCGTGCATCTCAGCCATCAAAACACTTTGACTCCTCGGTCGACCCCGTTACATTAACAGAGCCTCCCGCAGAAAGTTAGTTTACTACTTGCCTGATTGTTCCACTCTTTCCATCCCCTCCCTCTGGTCAGCCGTGCGCACCGCTGCAACTCCTGCGCATCATCACCACAACAACCTAGACGACCGAGTTGCCTGCCTCCGCCCCCTTACAAAAGCACCCCAGCTGTTTAACCGAAACATGGCAAAACAAACAGGACTACTTTTCACTAAATCAAACCACCCCCTGGATACTCATACATGGACAAGCCACGCCACCATGGGCGTGGTAGTGGAATAGCCAATAATTTTCGCACATACATCACCACAAGTGCCACAACCATCCCGGCTCCCTCCTCATTTCAACACCTTGTTTTTAAACTGTCTGGCCCCAAACCCCTGGTTACTGCAGTCATTTACCGCCCCCCAAAACCTAACCCTGCTTTCCCCTCTGATCTGTCTGAATTTCTCACACAACTCTGCGCCATCTCTCCATCCATTCTGCTACACGTTGACTCACCTGACTCCACGACCTCCAGGACATTTTTTACTTTTTCAACATCATTCAACATGTCGACTTTCCCACTCATAAAAAAAAGGACACACACTTGACCTGGTCTGCACCGCGGGCATTACCATCAGCAATCTAACTAGCACCGACCATCTCTGACCACCTGGCTATCACCTTGGACATTGACATCTCCAGCCCCCACGTTCACACCATAATATTCCGGAACATCAAGTCCATTTACCTCCCCTCGCTCTCCTCCGCCTTGGCCGCCACAGTCTCTGCCTCTGCCCCTATTTTTACTGTCTCCCCTACTGCCCTGGTCAACTACTATAATGATGCACTTTCCTCCTGTCCTCAAAAAAATCAAAACTCATCTCCTTCACCCACTCCGCCCCCGGTACACTGACCAACTTCGCCACCTCAAACGGCATGGCGGCCAACTGGAACGTCTGGCCAAAAAAACTGGACTCACTGTTCACCTGGACACCCTTAAACTCCACCAGCAACAATATAAAGATGCCCTTAACACCGCTCCCTCCTCTCACTACTCCTCCATCATCCAATCTGGCTCCAACAACCCCAGAACGCTTTTCTCCACCATCAACAAACTCCTCAAGCCCATGGACACCATCTCCACCTCCTTCACCACCAGCAAATGCAACTCATTTCTATCCTTCTTCAATGACAAAATCATCGCAATTCACAACCACCACCCAAATTCTAACCTCCAGACTCGACTACTGCAACAGCATCCTGTATATGGCTCTCCCAACACAGTTCTCAATAAACTTCAATATGTTCAGAACCCCTGCCGCTCGACTGCTCACCTCCACTCGCCGCTATACAGGATAGACTTCAAAATATTACGCACCACCTACAAAGCCCTAAACAACCTGGCCCCTCCCTACCTTTCAGACCTCCTCCCCCTCCACGCCCCAACCCGTTGCCTCAGGTCCGCCGGCGCAAACACTTTCAGGGCTCTCAAGTTTTGAAGACAGGCAAGAGTGACATACCCCCCCCCCTGCCCACCCTCATTCCGCCCGCCCCGCCCCTGTCATATGCCCACAGACCAGCCCCGCCCCCCCATATTTTTTTTAGTGTTTTGTTGTTAATAATTGCTCAGACTTGCAGAAAAGATTTGACACATGGCACTGACAATTCAACCAATTACAAAGTATGTATTCAATTTGGGAGAGAGAGAGAAAGAGAATTATGTTTATTGTAGGTGTTTGTTGCCTTTTTGGACTCTTATCATTTTTGGTGTTGGTTCCCATTATATATGCCATAGTCATAGAATTGGATGTATTAATTGTGCTGGTTGACTTCAGTGCCTGCTGTTGGGCTGATGCCCCTTACTGCCTATGTGCCTTGTCACATCCTGCACACCTGGATGGGCACAGGAGGTCTCTTGGCGGCAGATAGAGCACCAGTAATATGAGCGGGTGCTTCCTACAGTAATAAATGGCCATTTAGAGGTCCATTCACTATTAAAAGAGGTCTTGTAGGTGGCTGCTCCTGGGACGTTTCTCTCTTTTGTTCTAGCCATCTCCTCCACTGTTTCTTCCACCATCTCTTCCACCGTCTCCTCCTCCTCCACCTGCACTGTCTCTTCCTCCTCCACCTGTACTGTCTCTTCCTCTTCAATCTCTACTGTCTCTTCCTCTTCCACCATCTCCTCCTCTAATGTGTTTACAACCTTCTCTGGGCCTGATCTGGCGTTTTTAGTGGGCTTTCCTCTTTGGGCGAAGGACAGGATGCTTATTTGTTTTTTTACCTGACATCTTTGAAAGACAGATGCAATGATTAATGCATCCATGGCCAGGATATTTATAACATGCTAGTATGCCTAATGAGCTCGCGATTCACAACTTCACCAGGCGTGAAGAAACCTCGGAATCTGAATAGAATGTTCAAGCAAACACATTTACCAAAAATAATGCCCATAACATCATTGAATATTAAAAGCTGCCTAATATTCGTTCGAATTATAGGCTATATATATTTTTAATAGGCCTACTCGAATTTATTATAGCCTATTAACGAAGTTCGGAGGCAGGCTGTCTTGGCTACAAACACTCATTAAAAACTGATGCTAATCATCTGGGAAATATTCTCTAACTGCAGTCAAGTTGTCATTGCTTGTGTCAAACCATTGTGAATGTGTTGTAACATTAAAACAGGAGACAACTTACTCTTTGTAGAAGACTGATGCTTGGAGCTCCAGTGGTTTCCTCAGGTGAACAAAACTTTCGGAAGATCAATCGCGCGCAATTCTAGGATGCTTTATTTTAATTGGTTGCTAGATTAAATCTTACCCAGATACAAAAGATGTATTTTTCGGATTGGCTATTGTGTAGCCCATTTTTTCTTTTGATTGGCTGATAAGTGGCACCTCAAAAGAGAACCCCAGGGGATTCGGGGATACGTGCTTGATTCCTCCATTTTGGTAAATAATAATAATGGTTAAATGGAAAGTTAAAAATAAGAAGGTCAGTGGAAGAAAAAGAAAGTGAGGAAAGTGAAGTGTTAAAATAGAAAGTAAGAAGAAAGAGACATCTAAAAGCAAGTCTAAAAGAGTCTGAAAATAGAAACATAACTAACCCTAGTGTGAAGAATAAGATAAAGGTAATTTAAGAGGTTTCAAGATCAGTTAGAGGTATTAAGAGAAATACATAAAATAACTTAAAAAATGGAAAAAAGTGCGTCAAAATCAGAAGACGTACATGATAATGGCAATAAGAGGTGATTTTAAAATGTCTACAACAAGAAGAAAATTGTAACACTGATATGAAAATGTTTTTACATTATTGGTTGCGCCAAACAGAGCAAAGCTTACGTTAATGGTGGCAAGAAAAACAATGATTTTTGTTTTGTTTTGTTTTGTTTTGTGTGACTCTGATTACTCTAATTAGATGCCCAGAACAATAAGGTTGCAAAAAGAAAGAGACATCTAAAAGCAAGTCTAAAAGCAGACTCTGAAAACAGGAGAGATATTGTCCTACAAACTTATTAGGAAGAGATGTGATGTGGGCTGGGCATTAGAATTGTTCTAACAATACATGGGTTTTAGAATAAATTAAACAATGGTGTCCCAAAATATTATTATGTATAGAATATACACTGTTTAGCCCCAAAAACAAAAAGATTTAAAGACAAATTTAAGCCTGTCACACTAACTACATTAACCTACACTGTTGCATTGGACTAACACAGACTGGGTGGGGGTTGAGTGCTGGCTCAAAAGAATATGCTGTTCCTCCAGATAAGAAGACCTGTAAACAACATACCCTGGCGTTGTTAAGACTTTTAGCAGAAACAAGGCCACAAAATTTGCAACTGTGGTCCAGTAAAGTAAAGCTATCTTAAAAAAGCACCTCAGCCACAGACAAAGAAATAAATTATGTCTTAGCACATCCATGACATGACAAAGCCATTCGTACAAACTATAGACTGTAAAAAAAAAAGGTTATATGACATCTGTGTTAATGCATAAGTGGGGACTTAAAGTTGATACCAGTGCCATACTATTCCACACGGCTAGATCCAGTAGCCCAAGCAATGTCTGAATGTTTACAAGCAGTAGTGGCTGCAGCCTTGGCGGTGCAGGCCTCTGCTCCTATTGTACTAAACAGACACTTACACTGAAAGTTCCACATGCTTATTTTTTTATGTTTTTTATTATTTTTGCTCACTCAGTCTCATATCAATATTGAGTGCTGCGTGACATTTAACCCAGTTACACTTTTACTTACGGCAGAAGACAGATCTGACCTACAAGATATGCCTTTTCCAGAAGCTGATTTAACTATTGTTTGTTGATGGTTCAAGCAAATAAACCTTGAACGTATAGCCACTACTTCCACACTATTCCGCACAAGCAGCAGAACTGATTTCCCTGATTGCGCATACACACATGCAAAAGACCCGGTTTCATTGGGAAACCAAAAAGCAGACAAGGCCACAAACCAGGTTGCACTACAACAACCATCAGACACGTACACAATTGAAGAATTAGATCTCACAATACTAAAAGATGAGCTGTAATATTGAGCCATGGTGAAAACATGCCTCAATAAGTGGGGATAGTAAGCATATATTTATACTTCTTATTTATATTTCATGAGAAAGATGTTTAATCATTAATTATTGATTTTATTGAGTTAAATCCCAACGAAAGAAAGAAATATTGTCTAGCCATAGACAATCACTGTTCATACAACCCCCAGTCAGCCGGACTGGTAGAAAAGAATGAACCAAACTATTAAAAGCAATTTGAGAATCTTAGAGTGAAATTAGTGAAATTAAGCATGCATGTTGTTATCACTGTTTGAAATGATATATGGAAGAATCTACACTGCCTCAGCACTCAAACTATTTGCTGAAACAGACAAAGAGATTGAATATACATTTGCAGAATTTATGTCAAAGATGATGTCAACTAAATGCTCTCAGACTTCTCTCCCCTACACAGGAACACTGTGAGGCTGAATTCAAGGTTGGACCAGGAGATTGTGTCCTAATCAACAACCTCAAAAGAAAACACTGCCATTCGCCCAAGTGGGACAGACCATAACAAGTGCTACTGTCAACACCTACCGCAGTCAAAATAGCTGATAGAGCCACGTGGATACTTCTGGCTCAATGCAAACGGGTAAGCCTGCACACGGCTGAGGCAGAGGAATAAAGATCATCTTTCTTTGCTGTTTCCAGGGTGTGCCCACTGTGACAGAAGACCAGCCTACAAAGGGGTTTAGATGTTTAGATTCTATTCGTCTCAACCGCTGGAAGAAGATACAGTACTGTCCTGGGGGATTAGAACCTAGTGGAAATTGTGGAGTAAGAGGTCTCTTCCTCTGCAAGGTCATGGGAGGTTACGGAAAGTGGGCCAAAGGATGTGGGGGACTCTTAGCAACGACTGTAGGATTTTACATTGTTGGTCTAGTAACATACTTATGGATGAGACAGCAAAGACCGGCCCTGGACGAATATCCACGATGGGACCTGGCTAAAGATCATCCGTGATGGAAATGGGTAAATCAGACCGTCAGAACGCAAGTACCACAAGTTTGTTTAGTCTGTGCAGGACCCAGGGTGCCGACCAAACCACTCCTGGCGACCCCTGTACCTTATGACATAGATCACTGCGACAAAGAATTTAGAGAAACTGAAGCCTGGAAGAAACATGTCAACTTACTCTTAGCTATCAAGTGCACGTGTAAGATGTGCCATCTAGGACACCTCGTGTCGTAGAAAAGAATGTTCACATCTTCCTGCCCAATGTAACTACATACAACAGCCAATGTGTTCTGTAGAATGTTTGCTGATTATGGGAAATAGGGCGTTTAATGATACAGCTATACAGCATGACTGTTCACATTTTAACTGGCCCTACATGCCAGACAATGCTGCTCCACCTCCACACATTATTAGAAACGATGCTCTGTTTGAATGCTATTTAAAACCTGGAGAAAAGAACGATGCACACCTAGGACACTGGACAATGTAAAACCATTACACATGTGATTGATAATGGGAGAGAAATACAGTTAAATACTTCCACTGAATGTAGAATAGCAGGGATGTGTTTGAATGGCAGACTTCTTGAACTACAGGATATAGCCATAGGTGATATGTGGGGATGGTGAATTAAGAGCTACACTGCCTGTGGGTTGGTCTGGGCCTTGTGCTAGAACAATGTTGGTACAACCTTTTCAGATTACCCCCAGGTCCAAGACTCACCAGTACTTGAGGAACGGTCCAATGCATTCCGTACGAGGGAGGAGAGAATCAGGGGATGACAGCGGGATCTGGTTCGATGGCCTGGGCATTCCCTGAGGCATTCCAGACCACTACAAAGCCTTGAACCCAGCAGCCAATGGCCTGGCATCTACCCTCTGCCCCTGGTGCGTCATCGGAGCACACACAGATTGGATTAACTTCCTTTACTACGTTGAGATGAAGTTCCAAAACCTGACCAGAGACGGACTACAAAAGATCAGAGAAGAACTACACGCCAACTCCAGGTTAACGCGGCAAAACACAGCTGTGCTTGAAATTCTCACTGCCATGAATGGAGGCATTTGTGTCATGCTTGGTACTGACCAATGTTGCACATATGTCCCTGACAACACCCGAGATGGGAAAGACTTAGATCTGATCCTACAAAAGATGCAAAAAGTTGTCCAACAGAATGCCTGATGGGGAACAGGGCCTTCAAGGACACAGCAAAGAGGCCTTGTTCGAATGTTATCTGAAGCCTAGGCGAGCTAATGACACACACACAGTCGACATCCACTATGTTGGCCTACAAATGCAAAGTATACAAATGTGTGATGAGAAATATGATGACATTTTAAAAATGATTAACTTATGATGATATGGAGTGATGCTCAGTAATGATCTCTGTTCTGAAAATCCATGTGATGAAGCTCAGAGTGATGATTTTGAAGTTATCCATTGAAATTGATAATTGACGAAAAGATGAGATGATTTGAGATTTTGATTTGATTGTGATTTTGAATTATCCATTGAAACGGATAAAAGGAGGGATTGATGGAGATAATTTGCAAACACTGTTAATTACTTAAGAATGTATGAATCATGTGCTTATGAAAGCAGAAACATGGCTTTTCTGTGTTTCTGTGTGTGTGTAACTTAGAATATTAGGTGCCACTTAGTCTGCATATGTATAAGAGCATGTTTAGACCAGAAGTGATAAGAAGGGTCGAACTGTGCTTCTTCCGACCTTGCAAAACTTCCATCCTTGCCTCGGACATCAGAAATCCACCACCTGGTTATCTCTGCTGAACGCTCAACTTCGGTCTATATAAACCTTGTGCGATGTGTTTATCATTGCTTCACTTTCAGCCTTGTGCTGGGAGTGAGCCCGATTGCAATTGTTGTTTGTCTAATAAATATACTTATATGCAGCTCCGGAGTCCTGAGGTAACTAGGGTGAATTTTCACCTATCAATGTTGAAGTTGGTTTTTTGTCAGCTTTCCTTTCAGGATACTAAGGCTTCTAAATTTCCCTGGCTTGAATTGCATCCGTGACTAAGTAGCCATCTTCTCCAGTGAGCTAAGGATCCACCGTGTTCCCTGGATCAATGGAGTCATCACAGTTAGGTCATCCATGAAAGTTCTACATGCTGGGTGTCTTGTATTTAGTAAAGTAGCATGAAACGGGCAATAACAAGGACAATCCCAGCCACGATCTGTTGGTCACACGAGTCACATGTGCATCTAAAAAAAAAAAAATCACTTTATTGCAAGTAGTGCAATGTACAATATGAGTATATTTAAAAGACATTACTGTACTTGCCTAGCCTGGATGCCAGACGAACTTAGCCACGGCCACAAATTATTTGGTCGGGAAGTTCGGTCTGGTGTCGCTCCGTTGGGGAGAAATTATCTCCTCACAAAAATCTGTGAGGAGATATAGACCAATCAAATTGTCAGGGCGGGCTTTATACGATGATGGACAGATGATCAACCCTAACGTAATCAACCACGTCACCAAAGAGCTTTTGGGGTGAATTCGTTTTCAACAAACATGGCTGCCGTTGGAGAGCTGAAATGTGGAAATTCGAGTCTGTTTTAGAAGACATTGACAGCACATTCATTTTTAAAGAGGAACAGAGAAACGCGATCAAGGCATTTGTCGATCGAAAAGATGTTTTTGCCGTCCTTCCTATGGATCCGGTAAAAGTTTAATGTATCAGCTGGCCCCATGGTCTACGTTATGGTCATACTACGTTGCTCTGATTGGTTCTAGATATATCCAATTGAGCGAAGAGGCATTTTTTTTCCTGGTTCGGTTGAAACACGCCCCATAATCACAGTCCAACGGAGCGGTATCAGACTCATATTCTGACTAGAATTATGAGTATGACATCGTCAGGCTAGTACTTGCCTACAAGATCCTCCTCATGTCTCTTGTTCAGTTTGTGGGGGCTGGTGGTGGCTGTGGGCAAGTCGATGCATCCTTATGGCCACTGCATGGAGCACCAAGATATTAGATATTACATTTGAATTGAGAAATGAATTTGATGAGTCAAACACTGAGTGAACACTTCCACATACCTGACATTGTTGCCTTGACTGCTTCAAGTGTTGTAGAGCTTTGTACACGCTACTTTGCTGTTGTCTACTATTTATACGCCTGGGCAATCAAGGAAGTCACGTAGTCAAGGGACATGAACCAATCAACAGTTAGTTACCCGTTTGTCTCTCAGGTTACATAATTCATGCATTGGAGGCTAGTCTCAAGAACTTAAGTTTCACTAAGCACAGCGGTTATATTGGGATACTGTAATGGTAACATTGTGATATGTATGTCATTTCAGTGGTGTTGGATGTACAGTGCCCTCCGCAATTATTGGCACCCTTAGTGAATATGAGCAAAACAGGCTATAAAAAAATATGTCTTTGCTGTTTATCCTCTTGGTCTTTCACTCAGAATATTCACAAAAATCTTACCTTTTCATTGAAGTAAAATTATTGAAAGAAAAAAAAACTGTTGACATTAAATAAATATTTTTCCCCAAAACATGTGTGCCACAATTATTGGCACCCCTAGACAAATCTTATAATTAAAATCTAACTGAAGTATATTTACAGTCATTTTTTACATTTTTAAGTTCACCTGTTTGATAAGGAAGTCTTAAGAGGTCAACCATGACTTCCTGTTCCACTGGCGTACAAATATGAGGTGACACAGGCCAAATTCTATTAGTCATTCATCACTATGGGAAAGACCCAAGAACACAGTGACGATGTGCGACAGAAAGTTGTGGAGCTGCACAAATCAAGAAATGGACACAAGAAAATCTCTAAAGAGTTGAAAATACCCATTTCCACTATCATGGAAATAATTAAGAAGTTTAAAGCGACAGGAGATGTTAAGAATCAGCCTGGAAGCGGACGTATGTGTACATTGACCCCACGCACCGTGAGGAGGATGGTTCGACTGGAAAAAGAATCTCCAAGGATCACAGCTGGAGAATTGTAGAGGTGAGTTGAGTCTTGGGGTCAGAAAGTCTCCAAAACTACCATCAGACGCCACCTACATCACCACAAGTTGTTTTGGAGGGTTGCCAGAAAAAAGCCTCTGCTGTCAATCAACTACAAACTAAAGCGCCTACAGTTTGCCAAATGTAAGTCAGACTTTCAATGGGGCCGAGTTATATGGTCAGATGAGACCAAAATAAAGCTTTTTGGCAACAAACATCAAAGGTGGTTTTGGCGTAGACAGAAACATAGCCATACAGAAAAGACCCCCATACCCAATGTGAAGTATGGTGGCGGATCTTTGATGTTGTGGGGCTGTTTTTCTTCCAAAGGCCCTGGACATCTTGTTAGGGTACATGGTATCATGGACTCCATCAAATACCAGCAGATATTAAATGAAAACCTAACAGCCCCCTCCAGTAAGCTTAAAATGGGCTGTGGTTGGACCTTCCAGCAGGTCAATGATCCGAAGCACACCTCAAAACCAACACAAAAATGGTTCACCGACCGCAGAATAAAGGTTTTGCCATGGCCATCACAGTCCCCCGACCTAAACCCCATAGAAAATCTGTGGGATGAGCTGAAGCCGAGTCTACAAACGTTGACCTCAGAATCTGAAGGATCTGGAGAGATACTGCATGTAGGAATGGTCTCAGATCCTGTGCCATGTGTTCACCAACCTCATCACGCATTATAGGAGAAGACTCCGAGCTGTTATCCTGGCAAAGGGAGGCTGCACAAAACATTAAATTAAGGGGTGCCAATAATTGTGGCACACATGTTTTGGGGAAAAATATTTATTTAATGTCAACAGTTTTTTTTTCTTTCAATAGTTTTACTTCAATGAAAAGGTAAGATTTTTGTGAATATTTTGAGTGAAAGACCAAGAGGATAAACAGCAAAGACATATTTTTTTATAGCCTGTTTTGCTCATATTCACTAGGGGTGCCAATAATTGCGGAGGGCACTGTATGTAATGTATGTATGAGGTGTGACAAGAAGGATGTATAAAAATGTAAAAATCTTCAACTCTCCATGAGCCTGCCAGAAGGTCAAGAGGTTTCGTTTATGGTTTCCTTCACGGCCGCCCTGGTGTTAAAGCAGGCTATTACATTGACCGTAGCGTGTGTTTTCATCCCTTAGACGTAGCTGACCCGGTCATCCAAGTCATCGACGTCTATGGTGTAACAACCTGGCTTTTAGGCCCGTTACAAGAAATCAAAAATACCGCAAAGTTTCTCAAACGCAATGATTACATTGACAAAGTTCGGTCACAGTACATGCTATAAACAGTGTGCTCTCTCGCTCTCCTAACTCAGGAAGTCCAGGGTTCTTTATAGGCTAGGACACGCCTCCCAGGTGGATGATTATCGGCACCTGGAAGACAGAACGAAAACAGCCACGCAGGCACGCACTCAAATAACACACATACGTATTCACGCACACGCTTAAACACAGACAAATCGGGAAGAGCAGACGAGCCCAAAGGGGTTCGTCACACCCTCCCCCTTACAAAGCTTAAGGCTATACAAAACACCCAGTAGATCTACACATAGAACAGTCAAACCACCAATTTGTCACAATAGCTATCCAACCAATCATTATCACCACTACTATCACCAGTGAGACTCAAGTAGCAATTTACCATACGTGACAAACGATCTAGTAAACTGACTTTTGTGAATACTAAATACCTATCTGTTCTAACCCTACAACCAAAGTGTCTTTTGAAACATCAGCGAATCCCGGGCCCTGGGAGCCTAAAGACAAACAGGCAAGACAATTTTAATCTGGAGCGTGCAAAGCACATCCAATAACATTTTCACAGCCTTTAACAAGGACATGCTCTAAGTTGTTGAGAGACTCAAAGTTCTGCACCATTGCTTGCAACACCTCTGGCCCTCGCCGGTCTCCCACCTCCTCAAGACATTCTAAGTGGTCAGGAGAGGAACCCAAGGAACCTGGGACACCAGCCATGAGCACAGGTTTAATCACCTTCAAATTACGTGTAAAGAGCTGTAAAGACCGATCTGTCTTCTGTTCATGTGCAAGCTCCTCACCAATGAGGGAAGTTTTTCCCACAAGAGCCAGGACTCCGGAGCACCACAAGCTTCCCCATCCACATTCTGCTCTTTGGCAGCGCGGAGGGCAGCTCGTGTGATCACGCAAGCAGCAAAGACTTCAGGGGGTTTCCCTGCCAGAACATCATGCTCCTCAGGGAGAGAGGGTGTCTCTCAAATCAGAAGAGGTGGTGTGGAACTGGCAAACACATGGCTTCCGGCTAAATTGTTCCCAATCACGACCGTGACACCATCTACAGGCAAAGTTGGGCACAAACATAAGGTTACTTCCCCCTACACTAGCTGTGACTGCAAGTTCACCCTATGCAGTGGAAGAGAAAATGTGCGAGGACCAAAACCACAAATCAAAACTGTTTTCTCCGTATCAGAATAAACATCAAATGGAAGGACGGAGCATAACACAACAGACTCTGAAGAACCAGTATCCCTCAGGATTTTAACTGGAACTGTGTCTGTACTCCCAGGTAGAGAAACAAGACCATCAGAAATAAAAGGCAAATAATGGCTTGGAATCAAACAGTCCTCATTTTCTAACTGCGAACAAACACCTAAAAAGCTGCTTGGACCATACTTTTCAGGAGTAGCACGCGGTTTAGCCTTCTGTTTAAGGACAGGGCCGTCTGACTTCCAATGTCCTTTGTCAAGGAAATAATTACAGACTCTGGTAGCATCATACCTGGTAGCAGGTTCTTGTCTGCCAGCCGGCCACCCCTCCCCCTCTACGGGAGGTGGGTAGACGGCAGGATAAACATCGTGCGGGTATGGCACAGGACCATCTGCGCCACTCTGATACCAGTCAGGCCTTCCACGACTCATGATTCAAGCTTTATGTATCAATTCATAATCATCTGCTAAAACTGCAGCTTCAGACACATTTGACAAGTCATGCTCACTTATGTAGGTAGCTAGTTGAACAGACAAAGTGCTTGTGAACTGCTCTAACACCATTAAGTTAAACAACTCATCACAACCTTGAACATAAGAGGCAGAGCACCAACGCTGGCACTGTAACTTTAAATCCTGCGCAAACTCAACACATGTTTGGTCTAGGTGTTTTTTCAGGCTACTAAAGCGTTGTCTGTAAGCCTCTGGAACAAGAGAGTAGGCTTTCAAAACAGCAGACTTAACTTTCTCATAATCACGGCTGTCTTCAAGTGACAATGCAAAATACACACGCTGGGCCTTACCCCTAGACACACTGTAGCATGAGGGTACGATCAGTATCTGGCCAGCCCTGTGCATCAGCCACACGTTTAAACAAGCCAAAGAACGAATCCAAATCTGTCATTAAAAGGAGGCATCAAACTCAAATTAGAGGATATGTGAAATCTTGGAGAAGGAGGAGCCTCAGAATTGTCAGACCTCAATTTGCCTGCAGCAATCAAGTCTAAACGCTTAAAGCCCCATAATGGAGTTTTTCCCTTGGAGCTCCCCCTTAAGGTTTGGAGGTATTTAACGTTTACTTCAGTGTCGTAAATACCCAGTTACGATAGATGCAGCCTCGCATACACTTGTATTGATGACCAGACGAAGTCAGAAACCAACAAATGATGTCAACCGATAAGGTAAGAATATTCAGATTTTACATAAATATGACTGCATAGTTTTATTCATTGTGATATCGGAGATGAATGCTAACATAACTAAAAGAATGACAACATTTAGTTTAGATGAAACACTTAGTAACATTTAGTTTAGATGAAACACCGATCGCATCTACTAAAATAGGGTGACCTGACTTCCTTTTTTACCCGGACACGTCCTCTTTTACGTCCGGGATTTTTCCTTGTCGGATATTTGTGTTTATCTGGGTCTTTCCACGAACTAGCTATTACGCCCTTACAAGGTTTGGAATCTCCCTTACGTTTCACCTTCTTGCGCGAGCTCTGACTGTAGAGAGAACTGTCAATGGTCGATAGCCTTGTCAGTGCTGGCAGATAATTAATACGATAATAATCCTCTAAATACGATCATTCTGAGCCTTTGGTAAATTTCGTCGCGGAGGGGGGGGGCGCGGGGTCCGGCATGCTATACACTACCCTACCCCCTCCCCCGCGACGAAGTGTCCTCTTTTCACAAACTCAAGTCTGGTCACCCTAACTAAAACTACATATCTCCGTGAGACAGGGATGACACTGATAAGGCTACAGCCTATTCTTTCATTAATTATATAGGCAGGGATGTACATCACAATACATCAATTTTCGTTGTTTTATCGACATAGGACAGATCACAATAGCTAACGTCAAAGACAGTAGTAACAGTTTATTATAACACTGTATTAGCTAAATTCGAAAGGATAATTCATGTATGGCTAATGGTGTATGAGGTTTGGATGTCAACAAGTTTTTTTCTATGGTTTTATTGCAGGAATCGACGTCATTGTCAACATCTGCCTCTTCTGAGGTAGAGACAACCCAGGATGGAGGAACAGACCAGAGGAGCAGACGGGGGAGGGGAGGTGTGAGCAGGGGAGGTAGAGGCAGACATAGAGGCGTTAGGGCCAGAGATATTGACCCAGATGACCTGATAAGGCTACAGGAGCTAAAGGAGAGAAGAACAGCTGAAATACAGGTTTTATTATTTGTCAACAACCCTCCATGGAAATATTTATCAGTTGCCAAAAGTATAAAATAAAATAATAACAAAACAAGGCTTATGTTTTAGACAAAGGTTTGTTCCCTAACCAACCAACCAAAAGATGAGCTACTGGACATGGTGATGTCCAGACTACCAGGCCTGATGTTTGACATCTTGACCTTAGAGGTTCCCCTAAGATCTGATGTCCCGGATGGGGGACCTTTACATTGGTGCACCTGCAGTAATTGCAGGGAGATGACAACAGACCAAGAAAGGCTCTGCTGCCGCCAGGCCCCTGAAAACTGCGTTAGCAGCATGGCACATATGCAGTTTTATGTTCTTGACCCGGGCGTTTTACGGCTGGCACAGGCTGCATGGAACGATGTGTTTGCTGTTGATGACGAAAACAGGAACCAGGGGTGGAGCAGCGACAGTACAGACATGCGGCATACCGCCAATTTGAACTGTGGCAGCATGGCCGCTTGGGTGAAGGCAATAGGGTTATTATTCCAAGCTGCTGCATTTGGAAGATAAGAACTGCATTTCCTGACCCCTTGGGTCAATATGTTGGCTTCAGGGTGCGCCGTTTGATGTAAATATGTAAATAGTTTTGTTATTGTGGTGGCCAATACTAAGTCTTAAACTATTTTCACAATCAGAAAGTCAAGACAAAGGACGTGTTGTTCCAACAGATTTACTGTAGTACATTAAGCCACAGCAAAGAGATGTATTCCGGAAATAGATCAGCCACATTACATTCGCGCCAACATCTTTAAACCTGTAATTAGCACCTCCCATCTATGTTTTGCTTGGTTGACCAATCCAGCCAATTAAACCTGACCTCTCCATTCTGACCCCACCTAAATCAAAGACTTCCATGGTATATAATACCACACCCATTTTTACCTTAGGTCACTCCAAGCTACGCCCTCTTATTTTAAATCTCTACCTCATCTGAAATGTAACCCAAAGCTAATCTTTACACTCATTCAACAGGTATCTGGTAAAACTATCCCTTATTCATATGAAAATATCCCACATTATTTATGTTCAATGTCAAAAAACATGTACAGTTTGATGTTCGATGTTCATTGTTTTTTATTTACATATAAATGAAAATATTTCTTTTTACGACTCTCGAATTATTTGCAAATTATTTACATGCACAGCTATGAAAGAATGGAATAGTTTAGAATTCACTTTGGGCACCACCCTCTCCCCGTGAAACCTGAGCCGCGACAAGTTCAGATGTGGATGGAGGCTGCGTTGCGGCAAGCAGGCCTTAGACCCTGTATTCTGGGAAGGCCTTCTGCAGGTCTGGAATGTAATGGTAGCCTTTGCTCTCCTTCAACACATATACACTCCAGCGCTTGGACTTCTTGTTGAAGTACCGTCTGTACCTAGTAAAGTAAAGTAATTGCACAATTCCACAACTGTTTAGGTAAGAACTAATGAATTATTTTTGGTAGTACACTACTGTTATAGCAAAGCTTACATTCGGTGTCCATCCTTGCCACGTGCAGGAATGCGGTGGTTGTGATAGTTGTAATCGATTGCTGCAATCAATGTCTGGGTTTTGTAAATGGGGGCTGTAGGCAAACCGCTTTCCTGCATACATGAGTATGTGGTTTTGGAAATTCTCCAAATCTGAAGTTGTCCTGAAAAACACATACATAACCCGAAAGGCCCAGTCAGTGACACACTTCTCACCACTAGATGCTACTCCAGGAAAAGTATCAGATGAGGCTTCATTTCAATTTCAATTCTAAGCAGCTGATTTTGCACACAAAACAAACATGGAAAATCAGCCAGAGTTATACAATTATTGTATTTGTAATGGTTCTACAAGACAGACAAAAAAGTTCAGAAATATGATCATAAGTGCTTGTGTGTATGTGCAAATTTATGACAAATACTAGCATTTGCATAACTATAGGGGCATACCTGAAACGTTTTGTTGTTCTGGAGTTTCTTGTATGTCCTCATCTGGAGGATTGGGTGTTGCCACATCAAGCACGGCTTCATCCATGCTTATTGTAGGTGAAACCGGGGTTGCTACATTGGTTTAATTAAATCAGTCTCATAAAATTTAATAATCATTAAATTTAGTATTTAATATTTTATAATTAAATTACTAAAACAATGAAAAGCTCTAGTTGTACCACTATGCTACAGTCTAAGTATGGTATCACAATACTATAGTACTACAATATCACTACAAAGTCTATAACACTTCATGAAACAACCAGAGAAGTGAAGGCATTTGAAGTACTTGATTGGCGGAAAATGGCTTTCAGTGGAATAATTGGAACAACAACAGACAAGACAATTGTTTAAGTCTAAATAAACAATTTATTGAAGGTAACAAACAGTAATTAATGGCTAATACTAATCATATAAACAACTGAGTATAACCATGAAACAAGGCACAAAGTGGAGTTGGGAATACAGAGGAGGGGGCATAAGATCCTCCTCGTCTCTGTGTGTGTGTGGGTGTGTGTGTGTGTGTGTGCGTGTGCAGGTATGCGCGGTTACGCGCTAACTGGAGAAAGAGGGAGAGGCTATGCGCAAGCGCACAGGCGATAGATAGTATATGCGTGAATGAATATAGTGCGCAGGGCATCACCTAGATTGGGGGTGGTCAGCGGATGCGAATGCAGATCCGAGGCCAGCTTTGCCTGTTTTAGGCGCCAGTTTAAGTTGGAGGATGGGCACAAATGCAATGAGTAGACAATGGATTCTTATCTCGAGGGTAGAATCCAGGCTATAGGCCTTTAACGCAATACAAAATGTATAAGCAGCACTTAAATCGCGATGTGTACGTGTATACGTTCAGATGGTGATTGAGGGAGTTAGAGAGAGAGATGGTGCATGCACGTTCTAACAAAATAGCAAAGTAAAAGAAAGCAAGATAATGTCACGGTTACAAACCGTGCAAACTGTGAATTACAAAGTGCGCATTTAAATCATAAATGAAATAAAACAAGGATACTTTCACACAGATATTAACCCACATATAAGACTAATCTCTGCCCAGATGTCAGCCTTACTTGATTAACGCTCTTGCTCAGCGTTAAACGGTGTATTACGGAATTCCAACTGAACAGCGCGGGACGCAGGTTCGGGGGGAGATGTCCGTGTCCTTCCTTAGCTCGTCAGCTGAAAACTCGTGCAGGCCTTGGTGGGCATCAGACGGTCTTGAAGGAGGTAGAAGTTATGTTCGTCGACGTGGAGAAACTAATAAGGGAAGCCGGTCGCCTTATCTTACTCAGAACACTGCTGGGCTGCAGTATAATTTTACCGGTATATCTTAGGCTGCAACTAAATGAGTCAAAGTATTTTCGTAACTTCGGCCAAAAGTTCAATACGGTTCGTTGTTGCGTGGTCCTTTGTTCTTCTTCTGCAGAGAGGGTATCTCTTAAATGAATGGTGTTTACTGTTGTAAACCCACCGCCAGAGAGACAGATATGTGGGTTTTTCGTGGTTTTAAAGGGAAAAATGCGTCACCTTATTTATCACCTTGCGGTGACCAATACCGAGTGAATGAAATGTAGATAAGAAAGTCAAAGTGATAAGAGAATTGTGGGTAATGTAGTCTATGGTAGGACATTCACTTACATCCCCCCTTTGGTCTCAGGGCTGGGATTGCTTCGTAGTCCATGAGAGCAACAGAAATGTGCATAGTCCATAAATCCATAGTCCATCAAAGTCTCTTATTCCTGCTGACACAAATAGTTCGTAAAAAGGCTTTTGACATCTGGGCATCATAAAGGCTTTTGAACATCTGGGCAGATGGCATTTCTATACCTTGTGTTATAACAACAAACATTCAAACAACATTCATACACCTCAAACTTAAAACACACTTAAAATATTCATGGAAAGGAAGGAAGGGGTGTTAGCTTTGAGGGTTAACAGGCCTATTCCTTGAGAAAGTTAGTGGCAGGTTTCGGTGTGAGGGAGGTCTGAACACCACTGCGCTGGAAACTTTTGGGAATATTTACTATGGTGTTGAGTTTTGCGTGTAGTGTTGTTTTTGTTTGTGTAGTGTGTATGCAATGCCTATGGGGTTAGCGTGGCATGCAAGGTTAGTGGGTGGAGTTAGAGGGTTAGTGTCTATCCACCCCCCTTTGGCGTAGAGACGGCTCAAAGGGTAGAAAAGCTCGCAGAGCTGTTTTCTTTGAATATCCAGTTAGGGCATCAGCCTTTTTCAGCTGTCGCTGGATTTCATTTTCGAACCCAGGATATGGCTCACATGGTGAGGGGTCTATGTCATCTTCCGATGAAACTGAACTTCTGGGTGGACAGCGAGAGCATAGATAACCATATTTTCTCTGTGGGTCGACACTGCAGACCTGTTCGTTTCGCAGTGTCTCATGTGGTTGACGTAAAAGGGACTTCTGTGGGTCTAGTACATCCACATTGGATTCAACATATGAATGTTGAATATCAGCCGTGGTCAGGACATGGATCTCAGGAGGGCTAAGCTGCTCCTAGTGGCAACCGATCCTGTCACACTGAACCTGTCGGCCTCCTGCTAGATTGGCAGGGTTTGGAAAGATGAGCTGCCCGTGATGGCAGTCAATGAGAGGAGCCAACACCCAAAAACTGTGAGAAAGACGCCCTATGTGTGTTAGGTCTAACCACCAGAGGGGCTCAGGTCCTCGGTGGGTGTTTACGCCTTCTCTGGGATTCTCCCCCCTTCCCACAAGGTAAACCCTTTGGTGGGGGGACGAGGGATCACTGTTTAGTCAGATGAGTGGGAGACCCCCCTCTTAGGGTGGTGGGGTAAGCAGGCAACTGCTTTTTAATCTCGATCAGGAGGTCTTTCAGAGAATCAATTTCTGACCAAATCTGACTCTCTGACTCTGATTGTCCTGACTCTGTCTGCCTATCCCTATGGCCACGCTGAGGTCCATGATAGGACCAATCATTGGGCTCCTGAGGGAAGCGATCTCTGTTAAAATTGCGAGGGTAACGACCCTGCTGGCGGTTACCCTTCCCTTGGTAGGGCTGTTCCCGGCGGGGGTACTGACCATTTGGTTTGTTCATGTCATTCCTAGGTTGACCATTGAACATCTGATTACCATTGCCTTGCCAGCTCTTCCACCCACCCTGGTGGTGGTTTTGTGGAAAGCGGTTTTGGGTGGCACCTCTCTGGGTTGGCCACTCCAACGGCACTTCACAGCCTTCCGAATCTAACGGATCACCAGCTGTGGATTGTACATTGAGCACTCTAGGCTCCTCATCCGGCTGGTCCACCGGGCGCACCACTGTTTCCCATGTCCTTTGTGCATTCTTCCTAATCTTCCGCATGGTGGGTTTACCCTGTTGGCACATCGGTGCAACATGCGTGCGCACACAAGGGTGGAGGTTGTGTATGAATAGTGACCTGAAGGCCCTATGCTCTTCCAGGCCTGGGGTGCTACTGCCTTGGAAGAACGCGTGTCTTAAACGCGCATAATATTCACTTGGGGGTTCTGTCCTTCTCTGCCTGATCTGGATGGCGCTGATGGTTGCCAATGTTTCATCAGTGTAAGGAGAGTACTCCTCACGCAGAACTTTACACAACCTAGAATATTTATCACGGATTCGAGGGGTCTGTGTCTCGATGAAAGCATGAACGCTTCCACTGGTTGTTTTCCAGATAAGCTTCAGCTTCTCACGTGATGTGACATGGGGTAGGTCAGAGAGAGAGTGTTCAATCTCTCTGAGGTAATCCTCTATGGTAGAGTTATGGCTGCTAGGGTCAAATCGTTCAATATCTTCGGCGAGGGAATCAAGCTGACGCATGCGGAGAGCGGGGGAACTACCTCTCCGTGCTTTCCTTGACCTCCTAGGGCGTTCACTCTCTGAGCTACTAGATGAAGAGTTCCTTAGGGGAGAGCTGCTCTCATCGTAGCTATCAGAGGAAAAGGACGAGGAAGAGGGTTCACTGTGTGTAGGTTTAGCTACCGCGTGACTTTTACTCTTTCTCTCCTTCTTAGCAGCCTGAGGCTTTAGGAGCCTTTCAGGTGCTGGTGGGCATGACCTGGCTCCACCTGGGTTGTGAGAGGGGGCTACAGCATGGCGCTCAGGTTTGTCTGGGATGAGTGAGGTAAGCAGGCAATCTGATGTGTCTGCGTCTGACTCTACTCCTCTCCTAGCTACTGGCTCTACTTCTGCCTCTGACTCTCTGGATGATGCTCTAAGCATTGCTAGGGCCCTGGCGCTTGTTTCGCGACTTTCCTTCGGGGCCTGGTCATAAACGGCTATACTGTTGGACCGTTCAGTATCGAGCATGCTAACGCACCTCACCAGTGTCTCATTAGAGAGCTTGAGCTCCTCATGTAGTTTCTGGTTGCGTGTGTCTAGTCTGTCACAACTAGAACTCAGTTCCTGGTTCTCCTTGCGGAGAATCTCTATCTCCAGGCGGCTGCTCTGGTGATGAAACAGGAATAATCTACCTATCACTCTTTTAATGGTGAAGACTTTACGGTAGGGATCATGAACATGCCTGATTAAGTCGTCAATCTTGGACTGACACTCATCTAGGTTCATCTGTTCAAGTGCCTCCCTTTCATCAGGGGAGGTTTTGAGGAGGTCTGCCACAAATTTAAAAAGTTGGGCGGACTCCACAGGAGAGAGGTTACACAGGTGCACAGGTGAGATGCACAGGTGAGGGCCTCTGACCTGTGACTTACACCAACGGCTAGGTAACTACCGTGTTATTTTTACAATTCTAAAATGCTAGTTACTCTCTTGTTACAACTATTACAACTGATTGTACAGGTTGCTATGGTAACAAAATGATACTTGTGTCTCCAATGGTTGCTGGTAACACAAGTATGGACTCCCACTAATTAAACTTACAGTGTGGCTGGAACAGAGACTGTTAGATAATTAGTATGTATTAAACAGTTAGTATCACGACACTTAAAATTATTCAAAACCACATTTGATATATGCCTTAGCAGTTTCAATGGACCTGGTAGGGTCCTGAAGTTACTCAGGGGGTTGGATTCCTATCTGTTATTGCCACAATATCACTGAAGCCAACAATACCAATCCTCACACGGGGCACCAAATTATGTAGGTGAAACCGGGGTTGCTACATTGGTTTAATTAAATCAGTCTCATAAAATTTAATAATCATTAAATTTAGTATTTAATATTTTATAATTAAATTACTAAAACAATGAAAAGCTCTAGTTGTACCACTATGCTACAGTCTAAGTATGGTATCACAATACTATAGTACTACAATATCACTACAAAGTCTATAACACTTCATGAAACAACCAGAGAAGTGAAGGCATTTGAAGTACTTGATTGGCGGAAAATGGCTTTCAGTGGAATATTGGAACAACAACAGACAAGACAATTGTTAAAGTCTAAATAAACAATTTATTGAAGGTAACAAACAGTAATTAATGGCTAATACTAATCATATAAACAACTGAGTATAACCATGAAACAAGGCACAAAGTGGAGTTGGGAATACAGAGGAGGGGGCATAAGATCCTCCTTGTCTCTGTGTGTGTGTGTGTGTGTGCGTGTGCAGGTATGCACGGTTACGGGCTAACTGGAGAAAGAGGGAGAGGCTATGCGCAAGCGCACAGGCGATAGATAGTATATGCGTGAATGAATATAGTGCGCAGGGCATCACCTAGATTGGGGGTGGTCAGCGGATGCGAATGCAGATCCGAGGCCAGCTTTGCCTGTTTTAGGCGCCAGTTTAAGTTGGAGGATGGGCACAAATGCAATGAGTAGACAATGGATTCTTATCTCGAGGGTAGAATCCAGGCTATAGGCCTTTAACGCAATACAAAATGTATAAGCAGCACTTAAATCGCGATGTGTACGTGTATACATTCAGATGGTGATTGAGGGAGTTAGAGAGAGAGATGGTGCATGCACGTTCTAACAAAATAGCAAAGTAAAAGAAAGCAAGATAATGTCACGGTTACAAACCGTGCAAACTGTGAATTACAAAGTGCGCATTTAAATCATAAATGAAATAAAACAAGGATACTTTCACACAGATATTAACCCACATATAAGACTAATCTCTGCCCAGATGTCAGCCTTACTTGATTAACGCTCTTGCTCAGCGTTAAACGGTGTATTACGGAATTCCAACTGAACAGCGCGGGACGCAGGTTCGGGGGGAGATGTCCGTGTCCTTCCTTAGCTCGTCAGCTGAAAACTCGTGCAGGCCTTGGTGGGCATCAGACGGTCTTGAAGGAGGTAGAAGTTATGTTCGTCGACGTGGAGAAACTAATAAGGGAAGCCGGTCGCCTTATCTTACTCAGAACACTGCTGGGCTGCAGTATAATTTTACCGGTATATCTTAGGCTGCAACTAAACGAGTCAAAGTATTTTCGTAACTTCGGCCAAAAGTTCAATACGGTTCGTTGTTGCGTGGTCCTTTGTTCTTCTTCTGCAGAGAGGGTATCTCTTAAATGAATGGTGTTTACTGTTGTAAACCCACCGCCAGAGAGACAGATATGTGGGTTTTTCGTGGTTTTAAAGGGAAAAATGCGTCACCTTATTTATCACCTTGCGGTGACCAATACCGAGTGAATGAAATGTAGATAAGAAAGTCAAAGTGATAAGAGAATTGTGGGTAATGTAGTCTATGGTAGGACATTCACTTACATTATCATCAGGAGTTGGTTGATGTTGGCAGTCATAGCTGGGGCACTGCAAAGCAGCAAGATATGTACATAGAATCAATTTGAAGATCAAAAAGAAACAACTGCATCATGTTCTCCTAAAACGTTGTCTTCTCCTGAAAGACCAAAATATTTGTGATTATAATAACAACCCTTCAACATAGCAGTAGTTCAACCTGAAATGCAACTAGAAACTGAAACATACCGTAGATGAAGAAAAGGACTATAGTCTTCATCAGAGCTGTCCCGATCTTCTTCCAAGCCCTTCTGATTAGGATCCTCCCAGCAATCATCCATAAAAATTATTTACAAAATACACACACACAACACCATAAACTTGAAGTACAAAAGAACATGAACTAAGATGGTTTCATGTGCAAGACTTACATGCTATTCCTCATATAATTCGCCTCCTCCTCATCCAGAGAGTCATGCTGCTCCTCTTCAGCAATGCTCAAGGAGTGCATGCTGTGAATATAAAACAAATCTAAATAAATATATTCATCAACAAAACAATGCATTACGGTCGCAGTTGTAAGACGAACTCACCTAGATTCTAGCACACCAACCGCTTCGGTTTCTTTGCCCAACGGTTGAACAACTTGCATAGCGAATTCTTTGTCCCTGATTCAAAAGATAAATAAGTCAGTCACAACTTACAATTAGGGTTGGTTACCGAGAACCGGTACCAATATGGAACCGGTTCCAATACAACCGGTACCTACCCGGACCGAAATGCAACGCAGATTTCGGTGCTTCATTTCGGTGCCTGAGCCAATTGAACACGGTCGCTAGGCAGATTCTGTGGGGCACATGTAAAACTGCCCCAGCTCCCAATGTAAACTTTGTCCTGTGTCGCTCAAGCTCATTGGTGTTTTCATAGCAACAGTCTTATCTGATAAATGCCGAAATGAAGCACCGAAATCTGCGTTGCATTTCGGTCCAGGTAGGTACCGGTTGTATTGGAACCGTTCTGATATGACAGTGAAGAGCAGGCAAGCACAAACAAAACTAGCCATCAACTTTTTAACAGAGAAAATACCGAAAGGTAAACGGTCAAAAGTGTGGCTGTATTTCGCACAAAAAGATTCAAACATCGCGACGTGCCAGCAAATGCAACAAAATAATTGCGTGAAAAGAGGGGAGAGAAGGCAAGAGTCAACGGCCAGATCAGCAACCGAAGACTGAAAAATATAGGGAGATGACAGCTAAACTACCAACGGTAGTCTCTTAAAGGGGCAGTACACATTTTCTAGTACTCAGTGTGTTCAAGTAACAAGAAGTAACTATAAACAAGATAGAAAAGATAGGTATAAACAAATCATAAAATGGTGAAATTTTCATGAAATAAATGCAAACAAAATAAATACATTTTTGACTCCAAAGGCCAATATGCTCATATTTTTGCAAAAGAAGTTTGAAGCTGTTTTTGTATTATTGATATTTATTTATGTATACTATACGACAAATTCAACGTGACGTCACAACAACAAATAACTTACTTCCGGGTGGCTAACGTCGCCCCTGCCCATAGTAAACCTTAGCAAACCCAACAGGATTTTCCATGTAATTTAAACCAAGCTATTAACACGTTTAATCATAATTGTGAATATGATAACAACACGTTTTATGAGTATGATCTTGTGAACTGAAAAAAGAGTTTCCGATGTCGTTGCTGTTGATATTTGTTAGTGAGTAACGGTCATATTGTAACGGTTTATTGTATCAAACTCGTAGTGACTGAGATCGCTACAATATCCAACTTAACGATGAACAATTTTCAGGACTGTTTGTCTGTCTGGACACAAGAATGTTTCCATACAGATATTAATAAAGTACCTATCTATCTATCTTATTGACAGTATTGAAAACTTTGTCATTGTATTGTAGATGAGCAGTTTTGAGGGTTTGTGCTCGACAGTGGTACAGTGGTGGAGAAGTCGTTTAGTAATCAGAAGGTTGCTAGTTCGATTCCCTGTCGAAGCGTCCTTGAGCAAGACACTGAACCCCTAATTGCTCCTGATGTGCAGTGTAAATGTAAAATGTGTATACATTGTAAGTCGCACATATGTAAGTCGCTTTGGATAAAAGCGTCTGCTAAATGACTAAATGTAAATGTAAATGTCTTAACAGATGTGGTTGGACTGGAGTTAGCTAACTCAGGTCCCTGGTGTTGTGATTGGGCAAAATCAGTGTGGTCAGCATCAGGGTTTGACCGACCTGCATTATCAAAAAAGATTAAGTAACCGTATCATAGCCAAGCCAGATCACGCCACTGTGTGTGGTTTGTTTATTTACAACAACGGGACTAGCATTCTCACGCTAGCAAGCTTGCACGATATGCTACCCAACGTTATGCTACCGTTATGCTACCCAACAGCAACCCAACAAAAACGTTTTATAAATGACCTGTGAGAAAATGTCTTCCGCAAATCCGGTCATGAGTGGTTGGTTGCCAGCCTGTCCACAATTTGGTACCGTTAGATGCAACGAGACCGCCCGGTAAACGTACTAAGGCTGGATGTGTGCTAGCGTTATCCACCCGTCTTAGTCTCTGTATCCAGATGTTCTGTTGGGTCGATTTAGATTTTACCGTGGGAAAACGGAAAAAGCCTAAACCTAATCCTTTACATTCCTTGGTACATCTGGTATTACAACCCCAAACACAACACGTTTTCGGGATGATGTTAATCGATTCGTAAATTAACTACTATTGTACTGTCCTCGTTGAAGTGTGATAACTTCAACTAGACAGCGAGCTAAACTCTCTTATATTATAAAGATGAAGAATGTCTTGTATTCTTGTTTGCAGATTTATTCTTCAAATTGTACTGAATCCACAACAATAAATTCAAGTGATCAAAGGGTGAAAGAGTAAACTAGAACACAAAAAGCTAAATGTTGCAATTAGCCAAGTCACCTAGTTCCATGAAGTAAAGAAAGCACATGTTAAGCTAACTGTTAACATTTCCTAATAGCATCCACGTTTTAACATTGCCTTTTTTAGCATTATAACTACGTTTTTAAACAATGAAATGAACTTAGTTATAACAAGATACAGCGATGCCTCTGCTGGGGAATCAACCTGTAAGAAGGAATCTCTACTGTGTAATGACTGTCCCTGCCGTTTCTACATTATTCTGAACAATTTTACCTGCCTACTTCCTGCACGGCTCAAAATTACAACGTCAAAATCAAAGTCTGGATGAAATTGAAATTTTTACAAATTCGACAATTCAAATTAAATGCCTGGAGGCAGAACAACTATAAACTACTATGCTATGCTACCAACTGTTGACAGGATGACAGTTAGCCACCAGGAAGTACCTTGGCAACCTTTGTTTACAAACATTCTGATTAGGTCTATAAACTGTTGTTTACAGTTAATATAATGTTCATAGTTTGAAGTTAAAAAGTTTGAAGCTGTAGTTGGAAGCCAAGTGTTTTGTATGTATTTATATTTATAATATACTTTAAACAGTTCATATATTGTTCAATTTGAAGAAAAAAATATTGCCTTGGCAATAAAAAAAGCCTTTCTTTAATGTCGTCAATCGTCGCTTTGTGCTTTAAAAAAAAAGTAGCGGTTCAGGCACCGTTTAGGCACCGGTATCGTTTTAAAAGTATCGGTTTAGCACCAGTATCGGAAAAAACCCAAACGATACCCATCCCTAATTGTGTACTTTCAGATACATATCTGTTTGTACAGGCCTCATCGACAGCATCTGAGAGGGTTTTCTCCTGTGCAGGTCATGCGATTAGTCAGGAAAGGTGTCGCATTTTGCCGGAGAAGGCAAATATGCTGATATTTCTACAAAAGAATTGCTGAAGTATTGAAGCTGTGTACAGAGTGTGTGTATTGAAGCTGTGTACAGAGTGTGTGTGTGTGTTTTGTATTTATTTAAGTATAGTCTAAACTTTTGTTAAGTTTTAAGTTAAAAAGTGTTTTGTATTAATTTATATATATAATCTACTTTAAAGAGTTCATATATTTGGCAATAAAAAAAGCCTTTCTTAAATGTCGTCAATCGTAATTTTTTATTTTTTATTTATTTATTTTTTATAAAAGTATCGGTTCCGGCACCGTTTAGGCACCGGTATCGTTTTAAAAGTATCGGTTATGTACCGGTATCGGATAAAAACCAAACGATACCCATCCCTACTTACAATGTCCTGCATGGCTGGTTTAGAAACGCAGTTCTAAGATACATACCCATCTCGGTCGGACTCTTCTGAAATACTAGATACAGGCGGTGGTGGTGGTTGTGCATGTCCCTTGCTGGGAGTAGACGTTCCCTACCACTTTTGATAGAAAGAACCAATTCAGTATGTTTGCCGCTACATCTTTATATATGTTTTCACAAATCACGGCATTCAAGTCAGGTAACACACAAGTAGCATACTAAGCTAACGAAACATGAACCACAGACCAACTGGCTGTAAGGGTGTCACGTCAGAGCCCGGACCTGCACCAGCCACGGCCCCGTTGGTTTCCACTTGCTCACTCTCACCGGAGTACTGATCACTTACACCTGTCCTCACTCACCTGCACCGCGTTTACACTCACCTGGTTCCTAATCACCCACACCTGTCACAGCCCCTACATATACCTCACTCTCCCTTCACGCGGTGTCTGGTATCGCACTTCAAACGGAAGCACTCCCACTGGATTTCCCGCGACCTGGCTTTTCGAAGGATTACGTTCTCTGCAATCATTGTTAGTTTCAGTTTAGTTCCTCTCCTTAGTTCCTGTTTTGAGTACAACCTTAGTTATAGTTTAGTTAAGTGTCTTGCCGAGTGTGACTCATGTTTTGTTTGCCGCAACGGCGTGTTCTGTTATAGTTTGTTCATTAAGAGGTTGCCTCTGCTTTATTTAGTTCGGCGATTAGATCGCGAGTGCCACCAGTGCCCAGCAGTGCTACGCGCCTGCGCCCCTCCGAGGGTTGAGACTGTGTTGTTGAGGATTCTCCCGCAGCCTCTCTGTGTTTGTATCAGCATCTCTGTGTCTGCAACCTGTTGTCTGTCCTGTATGTTCCTGGCTGTCTCCGTGTGCAATAAACTCTGTTCCAAGTATCCAAAACTTGAAGTCTGTTCGTTCCGTGACAAAGGGAATGCTAACAGACAAAGTCAACTATCGCTAAATTCCTTGGAAATATCTGGAATATCCTGAGACTAGTGGAGCTTGGGTGGCAAGTTAGCCAGATAGCGATCACAATAACATTACAAAGAAGTGTATACGACGTTATTACTAGCTACTCGATTATTACTAGCATCGTCCAAGCGTGTTATAACAAGATGTCTGGTATCGCTAACGAGATGTCTTGATAGCGGCTAAGCTAGGGTGACCAGACGTCCTCTTTTACCCGGGCGGACACGTTCTCTTTTACCCGGACAAAAAAGAGGACGTAAACCTAGCATCAATGTCCAAGCGTGTTATAATAGGGTGACCAGATTTGAGTTCGTGAAAAAGAGGACACTTCGTCGCGGGGGAGGAGGCAGGGTAGGCTAGTGTATAGCATGCTGGACCCCGCACCCTCCCCCCGCTACGAATTTGTCCTCTTTTTCACAAACTCAAATCTGGTCACTCTAAAGCCTAGCAAAACCTATTGAAATGTGCTTTCCTCGAGTATGACAAACTAGCAAGTCAACAACTTTGATAACACAGTCAAACATCAAGCAAGAGACAGTACAAACTACTTACTAATCCAGCAGAAAGATGGCTAGCTGTGAATCGAACTTGTATCCAAATGTGTCTTTCAGCTCTCGCCAACGAGTAAAAGCTGTTCCGATTGTGACCCTAGTCCGATCTCTTTTTCTCTTCTTTGCTTCATCAGACATTTTCTTCTTCTGTTTCTTTGGTGCGTTCTCCATGATGAATACTGATGAGACTTTGCTTGCTTCGCCATTAAAGCTGCGAGCGTGGACTGGCACTATATGACATTGCGTAATCACTGCCAGAAAGCAGGTCGAAGTACATCCGTCCCAGATCGGGCGGCCCCAGAATCCTACATAGCGCAGTTATTTCCCCACAGACCCCCGATGGCAATGGCGGAGGCGCAAATCGCCATATTAAAAGTCATTGTAGCGGCACAATTTTTTTCAAACTGTTATTTTAAGGTACAATTGCATAATGTTACTTTAATTTCACATTCAAATTTAGCCATTTCAAGGTCACTATCAACTTGTTTGCATTCCAACTGGAGACGAAGTAGTTCACGTTGCTGTTGATAGGTCAAAGAACTGTCTCCAGGCTGAGCTGGAGAAGGTAAAGGAGAAGCAGAAGAAGGCTTCTTAGAAGGAGAGGGAGTAAGCTCCTCAATATCCTTAGCTAAGAGACCCTTTAACACTAACCCTGCCCTCAGTGACTTTTTAAGACTTACTTTATTCCTTATCATTTTTGCTCACCTCAATTCCATAGTGAGTAGCAACCTGATCCAAATGGTCTTTAGTAAGACTATTAAACAATTCACAAGAGGGATTTGCAATAAATGTATCTACCTCAGTAGCCATTTCTGCTTAATTCAATGTACGAAACAACAAACAAAATGATCAAGTACAGTAGTAGCCGACAATTTCTGAATCAAAATAAATTCCCGCTAAAGAGAACCCAATTTAAATAACTCGTAGACCTCTCTTCACACGGGTACCGTGGCGGGTACTTAATGCACGCAACAAAAGCCCAGAGGTCCAGAAAGTCTCAGACTGAAACAAACCGAACCCTGGAATGTGCCCCCGAGACAACCGCTCTAACCACGTACCCCGTGACTGCGAAGACGTTATCAAAATGAAACACGTGAAGTAACAATAACCCGCAAAATCAAAACTTTCTGATCCTAGCAGGGAAAGTGTTTAAGAAACAGAATAACGAGGCTACTTACCCAAAAGTTTCAAGATGCGCTTTCAAGTTCAGCGATGTACACAAAAAAAAAGTATGCTCGCCAAGCAATGCAATCTAAATAAGGAGTTTACAAATAATACAACGTTTTTAGGCTGGCGCCAACGCGGAAAACTGCGTGCCGAATCAAACAAAGTTTACCAAAATACAAATACAAAGGCTATCAGTTTAGACAAGCCCCCACTTGTAACGACCTGGCTCTTAGGCCCGTTACAAGAAATCAAAAATATCGCAAACGCAATGATTTAATTGACAAAGTTCGGTCACAGTACATGCTATAAACAGTGTGTTCTCTCACTCTCCTAACTCAGGAAGTCCAGGGTTCTTTATAGGCCACGGACACGCTGGATGATTATCGGCACCTGGAAGACAGAACGAAAACAGCCATGCACGCACTCAAATAAAACACATACGTATTCACGGGGCCCCTATAAAAGGGCAAGTTCGTCCAGCCAGGGCAGGGTTGGACGGGCGCAACCTTGTTTCTTCCCAGTCGCCCGATCAAGCGGTGTTCATCCCCATGACCATCTCCTGGGGGAAGTATGAACACTCTTGCCATGCTCTGGTAGATTCCGGAGCGGCAGGTCATTTTATTGATGGGACCCTAGCACGGAGGCTCAAGATTCCCCTAGTCACCCTCGAGCACCCCCTTACCATCACGGCCCTCGACGGTTGAGCGCTGGGGAACGGTAGAGTGACCCAAGTAACATCTCGGGTGCAGGTGCAGTCGGGGGATCATCGCAAGGAGATCGCATTGAATCTGATCTGCTCCCCAGTTTCCAGTGGTCTTGGGATTTCCGTGGCTTAACCGTCACAATCCCCACATCGACTGGGTGACTGGCCGCATCCTAGAATGGGGCCCTACCTGCCATGCCACCTGCCTCTTCGTGGACCCTCCGTTTGCACCTCCCAAACTATTTTCCTTATCCTGACCTGAGAGGATGGCTATGGATAGCTACATCAGGGACTCTCTGACTTCAGGTTTCATCCGCCCATCTACATCCCCAGCCGGAGCGGGTTCTTCTTTGTGGGCAAAAAGGATGAAACCCTGAGGCCCTGTATTGACTATCGGGGGCTGAATAAGATCACCATGCTCAACCGCTTTCCCCTGCCGCTGATGTCTTCCGCCTTCAATCTACTCCAGGGGGCAGTTGTCTTCACCAAACTGGACCTACGAAACGCCTACCACCTGGTCCGTATTCTGAGGGGATGAGTGGAAGACGGCATTTAACACACCATCGGGGCACTATGAGTATCAAGTTAAGCCTGATTTATGCTTAAGCGTTCTCAGAGAAACGCACGGACACGCAAGTGCAAGGGCCCCTTGCAAGCCCCTTGCGTGCGTCGACCGATTTTTCTAGACTCGCGTCAAAAAGCTACACAAGCCTCACGCAGCCTGCAAGGCTGTGATAGGATGTAGTCAACAGACAAGCAGACCATTCTGGAGTCTCACATTTTCGGTTTTCATAGCGTAATACCGTTTTTAAAAGCCAAGTTAAACCCAAGACGATTTTTTGAAGAGATGAATGCTATTGAAGAGCTTTTGAGTGAAGAAGTCCGAAAGTATGACCACCTATATAACTCGTCGTTGGCGGGTTATAAGGATGCTCAGATGGCCTCTAATTCATGGAGGGAGATCTCCTCCAACGTGGGTTTGGCGGTCAACGGGTGTTTGAAAATGTGGAGGAAACTGCGGGACAAATATGTCGATGCTGGGGGAAAAAAGTTCTTTCCTTCTCCTTTTTTTTATCCCTATCGTGGTTGGGTGTGCACATAAAACACCGTGCTACGTCGTCAAACTATGACAAGGTAAATATGAAGTTCTTGGTTTTTGAACAGCCTCTGTGTGTTCGAGCTAGTACGCTAGCAGTGTAATCAGATTGGGAGAGTTCAGTTGGAGTATGCTTAACATTTTGCAAACGGGATAAATGGTGGTAAAGAGATGTATAATCTCTAACCTTTGCCATTGTAGCTACAGGCTGTTTTCATACAGCTAAAGAACGGTGGGCGAGTATTGCCTACACATGTTTTCTATCTCGTCATTGTCGTTAGTAATCCATTCCATAAGACTCCTGGTCATAGACTCTAAATTCATGGTAAAAGAGCAACCGTCTGTTCTTAAAGTGCCCACATTGTTGATGTAAGGAATGCAGTTATGTTACTTTCACCATTGTAGCCATTTTGTTAACAGATCAGTTCGCACACTAGAAATAGCGGCGATTGCCTACACATGTTTTCTATCTCGTCATTGTCGTTAGTAATCCATTCCATAAAAGACTCCTGGTCATAGACTCTAAATTCATGGACAAAGAGCAACCGTCTGTTCTTAAAGTGCCCACATTGTTGATGTAAGGAATGCAGTATATGTTGTACTATGTATGTACTTTCACCATTGTATACCAACTATATGTATCACCAACTATATTTTCTTTTATTATCATGAACAGCCCTCAACTGCCAGCATGGCCATCAATGCACCGTCTCCATCCACCTCCTCGTTACCTGCTGCCTCCCTTCAGCCATCCACCTCCTCGTCACCTGAGGCCTCCCTCCAGCCATCCACCTCCTCGTCACCCAAGGCCTCCCTCCAGCCTTCCATCCCCTCACCCGAGGCCTTCGTCGAGGCAACCTCGACAGCTTCTCCCCGGCCTAGTTTACTGGCTGCATTCACCCCGTCCACCCCTCCAGCCTTCATGATGCCACCATCTCCTCTGTCCCACACAGGGAAAAAAGGGGAAACGAAAGGGGGAGCAGGATGACCTCCACAATGAAAGGACGTCGGATTTGGAGGAGCGCAGACGGGCTGTGCTATCAATTGAGGGCATGGCATCCCCCGGATAAATATGCCAGATTTGGCCAGTATGATGGCGGACCTGGCGAGGTCAGCTGTGCCAGAGAAGCGTCAGGACATTGAACCATATGCTTACGCTACAGGGCGTAGAAAGACATGTGCAATGTATAAATAGTTTTTTATTAATAGTTGGTTTGTGTTTTGTACTGTACTGTACTGGTTCTTGTAGGAAGAACCTAGCCAAGGTCGAGCGAGACCCAAGAAGCGTAAAGGGCCCTTTGTTTGGAGTCCTAGGGCAGAGAGGGCCTTCTGCGAACTCAAGTCTCGGTTTCTCTCGGATCCATCACGGCCTTTCATTGGCGATGGTAGATGCGTCAGAGGTGGGAGTAGGGGCCATTCTTTCTCAGCGGTCTATGGATGGCAAGATCCACCCCTGCGCCTTCTACTCCCATCGGCTGAGTCCCACAGAGTCTCGTACGACGTCAGTGATCGGGAGTTGCTGGCCGTCAAGATGGCCCTCGAGGAGTGGAGGCACTGGCTGGAGGTGCCCAACATACATTCCTGTTCTGGACCAACCACAAGAACCTGGAGTACCTCCAGGTTGCGAAACACCTTAACCCTTGCCAATCCCGATGGTCCCTCTTCTTCAGCCATTTTGACTTCACCCTGTCCTACTGCCCTGGTTTCAAAAACATCAAGCCTGATGCCTTGTCCCGGCAGTTCTCCCCGCCGAACCAGGAGAGGGAGGAGAGGCCCGTCATTTCCGCGTCCCGGATCCTGGCATCCATTCAATGGGGAATCGAGGCTAAGGTCAGACGGGCGCAGCAGGAAGAACCTAGCCCAGGTCGAGCGAGACCCGGACACCTCTTTGTTCCTCGGGGCGTACATTCCCAGGTGCTTCAGTGGGGTCATGCCTCACACATTACGGCACACCCTGGGACTCAACGGACGTTGAATTTTCTCCAAAGACGCTTCTGGTGGCCTGGTATGGCTAAGGATGTAGCATCGTTTGTGGGGGCTTGCTCCGTTTGCACCCGTAGCAAGAATCCTCACCAGCGACCTCAGGGGCTGCTGCACCCACTTGCCATCCCACACCGACCCTGGTCCCACATTTCAATGGACTTTGTGACTGGCCTACCAGAATCTGAAGGTAATACTGTCATTTTAATGATCATCGACAGGTTTTCTAAGGCCTGCCGTTTTGTTCCATTACCTAAGCTTCCGTCTGCATTAGAGACGGCTAAGCTAACTTTTAACCATGTGTTCCGAGTCTTTGGTCTCCCCCAGGAAATAGTGTTCGCACTGCGGAGACCAACCGGTCCCCAGGCTAACCGGCACACCATCCTTTCGCCCTGGGCAGAGGGTATGGCTGTCCTCCCGCAAGCTTGCTCCCCGATTAATTGGTCCGTTTAAGATCGTCCGGAAGATCAACCCCGTCACCTATCAGCCCCTAAAGGGGGGGGGGGTACTGTCACGATTTCGGAATATGATTGTCACAGTCTGGGATATTGGCGGCCTCTGATGGCCAAAGGACAACTTGACGAGCATATCATTATACAAAGTACACACTTTGCTACACTTTTTAGTAGCTCCTTTGTTCAGCGCCTTTTGCATTGTAATACACCTTTTGTGTTTTTTGGCTTTAAAACCTTTTTCGAAGGATCTCCTGTGTTTTGGACTTAAACCTTTTTGTTCGTATCCGCTGTGTTTTTGGAAGTATCTTCTGTGTGTTGGAATCCCGCTGTTTGGAAGTATCCTTGTTTAAAACATTAAAGAAACTAACTTTTGATGCTACCTCTGCTACTTGGATCAGGACCGCTCAGGTCTCATTGGCCAATCCTAGCCTTCCAAATCCATTAACAGTCCATTATCTTAATCTAATCCAGCCGCGGAACGCTAATGGACCTTGCCAATCGCGGCGCTTCTCTCCATTATCGTGAACTTGGCTTGAACTTGTGTGACGTTACGTTACCAAGTTACGCAGACGCAAGCTCCTCATTGACGCCCTCATCACTCTGCTGAAGATACACTCTGCCGAAGATAGCTGAAGCGAAGACAACTGAAGCGAACTCGACAAAGTAAGTAACCACGACCTGTTTTTATTTTTATTTTAGATAGTGTTACGAATCCCAACCAGAAAACATAACATAAAGGAGTCAAAAGTATAAGTTTACTATAACAAAGTTCATGCAGTCCAAAACAATGTGGTTACAACAGACCGAAAGGAAAAAGAAAACCTCACGCTTGCTGAGTTGGTGTTATGAACTTGCCTGGCTCCCGTGCCCGACGTACAAGTCACGAGACAGGCAAATCAAGAAGTGAGTCTTCCGCAGTCCAACTTACTTACCTATACTAACTAACTAAAACTAATAACGTGCTGAAAATAACCACCAGGTAACAAACAATCTCAGGAATATAACAGAAGCTGGCTCAGTTGCTTGCACTGCTTGCACTGCCGCCTCAAGAAGGTCATGGGTTCGATTCCCGCATGGGGCGCTGTTGGCTCTGGGGGGCAGGTCCTCCCCAGAGTGCACAGTGCTCATCTCCCGGGCCTTTCTGTGTGGAGTTTGCATGTTCTCCCCGTGTTCACAAGGCGTTTCCTCCACTAAGGACCCCAACAGAAACAACATGCAAAATAACAGAACACAGGTCCATCCCTGACCAAAAATGGACAGTTCACTTCACTTGGGGGGTCCTTGAGGTCCAGGATGGGAAAAAGCAGAAAATAAATTCACCGCAACCTCAGGCCTACCTGTGTGTGTGTCCTGTGTCGCCTCCATATATGCACGTTTGTGTTCCAGTGTGTCGTGTGTGCCATTAAAAACCTGACAAAGGTCTTAATTATAAAAATTAATATAGCTGCAAGCAGCGATGCGGATTCCTCCAAAGATTGCGAACCAGGGAAAAATGTATATTCTGCACAATTTGTCACTGTATAGAAAAATCCATGCTGCAGACTTACCAATGGGATATTCAATTTGAAATGCAATACTGTCAAGATCCACAAGGGCCTTGGCTTCAAGCTTAAGGAGTGAGCTGCCCACTGCTCCTGGGGGGTCCTTGAGGTCCAGGATGGGAAAAAGCAGAAAATAAATTCACCGCAACCTCAGGCCTACCTGTGTGTGTGTCCTGTGTCGCCTCCATATATGCACGTGTGTGTTCCAGTGTGTCGTGTGTGCCATTAAAAACCTGACAAAGGTCTTAATTATAAAAATTAATATAGCTGCAAGCAGCGATGCGGATTCCTCCAAAGATTGCGAACCAGAGAAAAATGTATATTCTGCACAATTTGTCACTGTATAGAAAAATCCATGCTGCAGACTTACCAATGGGATATTCAATTTGAAATGCAATACTGTCAAGATCCACAAGGGCCTTGGCTTCAAGCTTAAGGGGAGTGAGTGGGGGCTTGGTCAGGCCACAATGTCATGAAATGGTGTGTGTGCGTCTCAGGAAGCTTGCGCGTGTGACAAGGGAAAGTCTGTGTCTGTGAGAATTGGAGAACGCGCGCAGGGGAGCAAAGGAGCAGAGAGGGAGACATTACATTGGAAATCACCCGAGCAATTAGCCAAGCATGCATGTATCAAGTGTTGTATAGTAACGAAGTAGAAATACTTCGTTACTGTACTTAAGTAGTTTTTTGGGATATCTGTACTTTACTACTTATATTTCTGTTTACTTTTACTTCACTACATTTTGCAAAGAAAACTGATACTTTTACTCCGATACATTTCCCCTGAAACCTTCGTTACTCGTTACAAATTCAAATCATCTTTAGAAAAAAAATGAATCATGAGAGTGATGAGACCAACGACGGGGACTGGGTGGTAGAACACAGACTGCAAGCAGGTTTGGCGAATCAGTGGTCCTAGCGCACGTTAACGCGCTATTGACCGTTCTCAAAAGCCCCGCCCCCTTAGTTAGTGTTGCTACGTCTATTGAACTCGTTCATGCACAACACTGTCTGTCAGTGTCAGTGATTCTTTTTGGAGTAATATCTCCGCGATATCCTCCAGAACAAGGCAAAATGGACTGCAATATGCAGTGGAAGGATATATCCAAAACATTAAGATCAACAACGAAGGGGACACAACAATAATCGAAGCAAAAGCATACAGGTCTCAATCAAAAAATGAGAAACCCCACAACCTCTTCATTAAATGCCACCAGCACTGTAGACTAGTCATGTTCTTTCACCGCTGGGTAAGATCTGTATATAATATTTCAAGCTAGCTACCTACAAAGATTATTATTATTCTTTATTCCATCTCTGGCGAGGTATCTAGCTAACTAGCTAGGATGGTGACAATCTAAAGTACAGTACAGTAACGTAGCAGTGTGGAGCAAGATAGCTGCTAGTAACGTTATTGTTCAAGGGATGTGTGTGCTGAAAGAAATGTTGCTGAAAGTATTTCACAGTCACTGTACTGATAGCTTGCTTGTAAAACTGATGATCCTGATGTAATGCCATGGCTTTGTATCAGATCGCCAGGTTATTGCTCTCAGGTTGTGCCCTCAGGATACTCAGGAGTAGGTTGCCCATTTACAAAATGTTACAATGTGCTGCTTTAGTATTGCCTATTGTGTTAAAATTAAAATAAGGCCCAGTTTATAAGTATGCTCATTCTAGTCGGAATAAACTTCATAATTCTCAAAATTCTGACCCTTTGCTTTTTTATTAACAGCATTTACTTGTACTTTTACTTTCAATACTTAAGTACAGTAAAGATCAGATACTTTAAGACTTTTACTAAGTAGTATTCTAAAAGGTTACTTTTACTTGAGTCATTTTCCAGTAAGGTATCTTTACTTTTACTCAAGTATTGCTTTTGGGTACTTTATACACCACTGCATGTTTCAAATATTCACCAAAAATCTACTTTTCATCTTAGTCAACTTTTTTTCAGATTTGGGTACTAAACATTCTCAAGTGTCTTCATATGAACTTGTGATTGAATCAGAGTATCACTTTTTGAATGGAAAATGTGTAAAGCATTATTTTAGCGTTAGCGATTAATGCAATTTGCTTGAAGATATGAAGTTGCCTTTGCACATGGGAACATGTTGTAGTGTCTTCCACGTGACATAACACGTTTGGTGTTTATCTCAAAGATTTGCTGAGATATGACTTCACTTCCTGTTTGGCGCCTTTTCTGCTGAATTTGAGTGGCTGTACTGGACAAACGGTTTTGAGGATCAAAATCATTTTCGATAACTTTTGTGAGGCTTGGTCTGAAGATTTGACAAAAATTGTAGGAGGAGTAGGCTTTCAAAGGTTTTTGATAAAACAGGAAAATCTATATAACCGGAAATTGATGCCATAGGGTGTGTTTAATTCGTCTTGATCCAAGGAAACCAAAGGTACCTCATTTTTGAAAATCGTTGAAACGGTTCAAAAGTTGCGTGTGTTAAAAAAAGTCCAACTTTGACCCGTTGGTGGCGCTAGAGTCGTGTAAAGGGAGACATGAAACTTGGTGTGAATAAAGAAGGGACTGTCCTTAATGAGTGTGCCAAATTTCAGACGGAGGAACCCTAATTACGGCAATGCGGCACCTAGGCCTATAGGTCATACCCTATACGTTCATCGTAACACACACCATTATTCAAATTGAGACTGGTAAACTGCGATTTTCATGTTAAGGCCAGTTAACTTGGACCGACATGACATTCCATATCGTCACCTTCCTAACTTGCCTTGTGTAGATGTTTGCTTAGGATGTAGCCTACCCTAGATCCATGATTTCTAATAGCCTTTTAAACACTTCTTATAGCCTATGTGAGGTAGCCTAATTTTGTATTCAGCTGAACGTAGGCCTACACAATGTAATTACGATAACAATTTGTTTGGGCAACCTTTTTGTGTTATGCTACGGTAATGACCAAGCCCAAACTAAATCTTTGCGGATTCTTTCACATTTTCTGCGGTTATTCAGACTGAAAATCTACCGTTCTGTTGTTATGATGACCGCAGATGTTTTACAACAGTTTTATGTTCGACTAAATGTTGACAGACTTTGTAAAAAAAAGTATTGATCCACCCTCTTAAAGATCGCCTGAAAACTCCCTGTCTGTTGATGTAATTTTGGTTGTACGTGTTTCCGTGTCCATTCTTCAGGCAGGCCTGAATCTCTGCATTTTTGGCTAACGTTTTAATATTTCCTACAGCTAAGTGAATGTTACTTATCAGTTTCAGGGTTGACAAACTTCCTTCGATTGCTATCACAGACCTGCACTGGTAGCAATGGGCTCTGTTTACAGATTAAATATTTCGCAAGAATAGACACGTAATATCAGTTGACATGTTTATTTAAAATTGGCCTCATACCAAAGCATTCTATTTGAAATTCCGCGGGTCTTCGTAAGAATTCTGTGCTGGCTAATTACTAGGGGTGTAAAAAAAAAAAAACGATACGTATCGATATCCGTTTTTAGCGTGTAAGATACGACTACATCGATGCGTGACGTCCCGATTCGGCATTAAAATGGCATAAACCGGTCTTTGCCCAATTTAAAAGTTATGAACCGGTTCACAATCGTTTGTCTCTCCGTTAACTTGCTACGCAAAACACCAAACACTGGCTGACCTGTTGCATTTGATCTCAGTCAGAACAATGACAGCCTGTCATTGGCCAAAGCCCGCATTGTCAGGCTTTTCTCGGGGATTGAACCCGAGATGCTGGATGTGGGGAACCAGCACTTAGCCCAGTGTGCTAATGAGAGGACCCAATGGCAGGATGATGTTCTCAATGGTTATTTTATTGAGAAACAAGGATGCTTCAACAGCGAGAAACAAACACACAGAAGATAATCCAAACTCAGGAGATAATCCAAAAGCACAGAGAATATGAACAGGGCAAAAGACCATAAACTAGATACAAAATGTAGCTTTCACAATAGCTACCTGATGAAGGCTTTAAGAAGCCGAAAGCGGTTAGGGACCGCAACGAGAGACAGAAGCGGTGTGAGAACCGCAACAAGACACCAACCGGAACTAGCTAAGACTAGCGGCACCTGAGTGCTTGCGATGGCTGCGTGTCCTTGAGGAAAGACTTCTAACGACCCGATCAGGGCCACAGAGATATAAAGCACTATATTGTAACGTGCCGGCATAATCGCCCCATAATGCCATGCGGCGGGCGCATACTTTTCTCTATGTGATGCACTAGCGCCCAACGATGTTCCCTAACAATGTTCCCTACTGTTCTAATTGCATGTCGTTGTTCTGTGTTGGGACGGAGTTTATACAGGTGTGTGACGGTAGCACAGTCTGTTCGTGATAACTTGTACCAGGGCATAAACCCTGTGCCTATTTTAAATTGTGTTGTGTTTAGTGTTTAATACAAAGCCATAACAAATATTCCGCACTTCCGTGATTTGTTACAATATGAACACTGGAAATGACAGTGAATAAATAAATAACCACTAAACTTAATCGCGTGGATATAGCCATTGTGGAATAGAATTGACATATCTACATTCTGTAACAGCACCTCCACCTCTGCCCTGGTGAAATTAGGTCTGGGTTTACCAGTGCTTGCTTTGAAATGATCAGTCTCTGAAGTTGCTTTCGCGTTGCCTGTGGAGTGTGGCATAATAGCATGCCCTTATAAGGAGCTGGCGGGGCGTTTCTGTATGCAAGTTCAGGTGCATGAGAAAGCGCATTCAATTAAGAACACATTTCCAGGCGTTTATGAATCCAGCGGAGATCTTTTCTGAGGTTGGTCTTTTGAGGTAGGTAAGAAGATATTTAATAAGACAAGTAAGAAAATGTTTCGAGAATGAGGTCCATTGTTTCCTCACAACTCAGTGTTTTCAATTATTTAACTGCATCGAATCGCATCGCACTGAATCGTTTTTATCAACATGCATCTTTTCTTGTATAGTATCGTGCCCATGTATCGAGATACGAATCGGATCGTCTTTGTCATGAGAGATTTACACCCCTACTAATTAAGTTTCTGCTGTAATGGCCCTAACCTAGGCTACGTCTTCACAATCTTATCAAATTGGTGTTGTTATATGCATGCTGTCATCTTGTTGCCTAAATGATTCTAACCTTTCCAATATTTGTGTCTGTTTTTATCACCTCCGTCTACTTCAGATGCAGACACCCACCAAGAAATCCAAAACCGAAGTCACAGGCTTCATTCATAATGTTTCACCGATCAAGATGAGCCAGAAGCAAAAACCTTATTTCACGACAACGATCCAAGAAGAGACGACATACAGGGACATCGTTGTGTTCAATAAGCAACAGCACTCTGCTTTTAATGACATTGCAACTAGCAAGTATGTTAATCTTTTCTCCATCCATTAATAGACATAGCACCAGCTTTTGACATACATTATTAACTACAAATTTCCATACCATATTCTGAATGCTGATCCATCCAATTTGTATTTTTATTTCAGAAGCCCAGTTGTGCTCACCAATCCAACCCTCCGCCCTGCGTTGCACAACCCCAAAGAGCTCTCTGTGTTGGTTGGAAGCAGTACATCAGTGGACATCATACCAACTCTACACTTCATTCACCAACAACCAAGCACCAGAATGGAAAACAAAACCATAACCATAGCTGAAATAGTAGCTAAACCAAGAAATCGTCAACAGGTAAATGTTTACTCCAATTTTCCAATACAATTTCATACACCACACAACTATATAAATTACACATTCATACATTGTCATTTTACACACATTTTTATAATTCAACCCCACATAGCCACTGTGTGAACATATCTAATCAATGCACATTTCAGCTACACACACATTTACATTTCTTTGATTACTTTTGAAACAACACACAATAATATATTGCAGTTACCTACCATCTACCATAGCCTAAATCTGTTCTCACAGTTTCTAAAATTATGCTCCCCTCTTGTTGTTCATCAGGTTAACATCAAAGTCCAAATTCAAGACATCCGAGAAAACACCACCCGTTGGCTTCAACACGAATGCCGGGAAATACAGATGTCTACCTACTCCGTCGCCGACAGCACTGCCAGTATCCTGCTAACTACATGGAACAACATGGACCTCAGTATAAACAGCTGGTACACCCTCTCACCTGTCACTGTTAAGGACTATAACAACACCATCACTGTCAGCACATCACCATCCACCACAGCAGAGACCATCAATCGACCCCCCAGACATGGTGTAGCTGCACCAGTAACGGACAACTCAGAAGAAGTCACTGGACTCATCATTGGAGCCATGACTACATCAACCATCACCTGTCCCAAAAGGCACCCTCTTCCCAACTGTCCTCCTGGTGCACCTTTCCACATGTGCCCATGTAACCAACATTATATTACACCAAAGCTCCGCCACCAATGGAATGTTACCCTGACATTGGAGATAAATGACAGCACTACAAGAGAATTGAAGATGGATCATACAGTCGTCCTAAACACCGCACAGAAGCACATCTACCTGGACACAGACCCAATCACAGTCACTGCACATTTCCTGTCCATAGGCTTAGTAACTGTGCGTGTCAAAGATGATGCTGTTTCTACACTACACCCCCTGCACAGCTTCTGCATCTGTTCAAGAAGATACAGACATCGCTGATGAGACCCTCTTGACTTTTTTGGATGAAACACCTTCTACCAGTGACGTGTAAATCAACACAACACACCACATAGTTCTGACAACTTATTGCATTACACTCACCAAAACATACATCTTCACATACAACACTTGTCATAAACATACCCTTAATAACCCTTGATAATCCTATTGTTTCACAGTTGTTATCTTAATAATCTTCATAATTGTTATACTTGTAAATGTTTTTATTTGATTTTTGCCTTGTACATGTTTCTAACAGCACCCCTCAATTGCACAACCCCTACACAGTAAATCACATGATGTAAATATTTTGCCTTCTTACTATTGTCAAACACAATTGTAGTAGTACATAACCTACACACGTCCTTTAGTGAAGTGTATCCTCACTTTCATGAAGTTATTGTTGTAATCAAAGCTTTTAAAGAATGGATCTCTGCATGAAGGGCCTGACCAGAGCACAGGTGGCCTGACAGAACACGCTTCAAAGTTGTCAATTTCAAAAGGGTGGCATTTTAACCCTGTCAGTCCAAAATGTCTAAAAGTTGGTACCCATGCCTTATTGCTCATGGGGAACAAAAAAGTCTCAAGAACCCATAATGTCGGCAGCATGGATATTTCTCGACAGTGACAATTTGTGAATAATAAAAAAAAAATGACTTCAAATCAGCCATTGATCCAATTATCTGTCCAATGTTGTGTACATGTATGAAATACATGTCAGTGTCATGTCAATTTTGTAATGATTGGAATGTTGAGGAGGAACCCGCCATTGCTGCCTGCAGCTATATTTATTATTATTATTATAGAAGTACAACGGAGCGTTTAAGTAAACGGTCAATAGACTAGTATTGTGTGTGCCAGCGTCTGTCTATGCAAGGCGAGAGCGAACATCCATCTAGGAAACTGGACGGCTTGTATCCTTGTAGGCCGGCTCCAGTAATGACATGACCACGCCCAGTCTCCACCTACAGGAGGAGATGCACAGACCAGAAATGGCTTCTCATTAAGGTTGTTCTTGCATCACATGTCTGTTTTGGGTATTGGTAGGTTTGGTAGGGCCATTTGCCTAGCATTCACACCTTCACATGCAGTGAAGAGGCAGTAGCCTCTGTGAGTACAGCAATGTCTATTAGCTGGTCTGGCTCTGTTAGTCATCTTTAGTGTAACCTTTATTTATGCAATAAACTTAATTCTTATTTGTTGTTGTCTTACGATCAGGATGAGCCTGGAGCAGTTCAGCCAGCCACTTCAGGGGCTGAAGCTGCAGCTTCATTCTGGTTGCCAGTTAGGATGTGCACGTCCATCCCTGTGCAGGACCAGAGGTGGATAGCCAACACCCTCTATCACTCTGGCAAACTGCGGACAGATTTGAAGCTGTGGTATAAGCCCCCTGTCCCAGCCCTCATTTACCACCAGACATCAACACCCAACCGCTTTTTCACCCATCAGCTGATGGTGTGGATGCCCTACCACCTGTGGAAGGTTAGGGTGTCCTGCCCAGCTTGTGGGAAACAGCTGACAGGCGCAGGTGTCAGCGAGAGGGTTTCGGAAGGTCCTGGACATCGATAGGTATTACCTCATGGTGACAGAGATACTCAGATGCCATCCGTGTTCCCTTGCCTATGTGTCCAGCAGTCGGACTGTCCTGGACCAGCTGGATCTGCCACATCAGAGGAAGTTCCGGATGATCCTGACCCAAAGGTGAAGCAGTTTTGAAAAGATGGTGATTGTGCAGACTTAAATCACTGAAATTACCCTCCAATGAACATGTAACTAATCACTTCAACAATGTGCATTTCAGGTATGCTTGTGACATCTGTGTCATTCGGCTGCTTCGGAAACGGACTCTTGGCAACACTCCAGCACATCTGGCGAAATACCTGAAGGAGAACCATGGGGAGGAATGGCTGTCTCGGTTGGCAGACTATTATGGGGAGTGTGCTGGCTTTGTGGATCAGCCCAGTCTCTTCCCAGTGGTCTGCCAGGAACCCCAAGAGTTCATCGACATCCCCACCAGTCGCTGGCTGCTGTCCGTGTACGGCAGTGACATCCTCTCCCGCATGGACCATATCAAGGCCAGCATCACCTCCACATTTGGGTACATCTTAATCCTTGGCATCTCCAATTGAAACCTCTGAAGGGATGGCCTTGATGAAAGATTTGTATCTCTCTTGATTGCTCTGTAGACCTCGCCGTGCAACTAGAGCGCATCTGATGCCAAATCAGAAGGCTGTGTGTTCAACTCATTTTGGGGTCAAGGCATTTGACAGTTATTCAGGGTTCTATCAGAAAACCATACATCTGTAAAGGCAGGGGTGCAAACTCATCAGGGATGAAAAAGGTGACAACAAAGCGAACCCCCTAGGAGGGTCCGGGGCATGCTCCCCGGGGGAATATGTTTTATATATAAGAACATTTTGCACATTTTAAAGTTCAATGCATTAATCTGGTGCAAAATTATGAGGCTAGATCTATGAAAAACTTTGTGCTGTTGTAAACAATTATGTGCTCTGGTAACAGTTTCATCATAAACATTCCTGTGTTGAATGTTGCACGGGCACAGGCCACCTGACTCATAGTTGAGCCACAGTAATGGCATCCTCCTCCTAAAATTCTCTCATTCTGTGGTAAGTTTGTTCAGTTGCAGTGAAGTGCCTGGCAGTAGAAAACGGGTCAGTGCTTCAGATTACATACACATAGGGATGTGCGGTCAGGGGAGGCAGAGCCTCATTAAAAGTAAAAGGTGAGGCAGCGACGAGCTGCGCCACATCTCAGATTGTGCAATCCCTCACACACTGGGTTGAGCGCATGACTTTTGCTTTCTCATTGTTTGTCATCACTGCAATATTTGTAGACACTTTTATTATATGTCGTTTTTATCCATATAATAGGTAATGTAATGTATTTCACGTATGTGAAGAAGCTATTTATTCTTGCTATCATAAAACCACAGTGAAAAAGCACATAGGGAAGGCAAACCTAACCTCTGCCTCAATGAAGGGGGCGTGCGATAGCCTGGTAAATGGACTTCCAATCCAGTGAAGTGATAGATAACATAATGACATATTGGGAGACCAATGCCAGAGCTAAAAGGTTTGCTTCAAATGACAGAACAGAAGATAACTTTAGCAGGTAAACTCCGGACCAAACTCGGCTGACGGTCATGTTTTTAAAGTAAATGTAGATTTTTCGGTGTTTTCACGCTTAGATTTTTCAAAAGTTACAGAGAAAAAGACACTGTACAATCCGATAACACCGTTATTGTAACCAGCAAAAATGGTTGATGCGATTTGCGAGGCTGTCTGACACTAGCACGTTAGCCTACGTGAGATAGTATAACGTTCTTGCAGCGTACCAACGTCACACGTTACCGTAAATGCCATCTTAAAAAGGCTGCTCGAAACCTACGCTTTCACCCGAAAGACATGTCTTGTAATACACCTGTCTATTACGACATCGAGGCAGCTACCTTCCATTTCGAACAGACCCTAAATAAAAAGCGTGCCTGTCATGGTGACATGGGGTTGGCCAAACGAACAAGCTTGAAAGAATTCATTACAGCTTGCGTTCGCAGATTATTTGGAGGACCATCCCCCGCCCCTAAAAATATTTTTATTGCAGATCTACACGAATCACACAAATGACCTATTTTGGATCAAAAACGGCGAATTTCGCCGAAAGGTGACGAGTTTGCACCCCTGAAAGGGCTCTGTTTTGGCGCATATTTGCAGAGTTGAAAGACAGAAGAGTAGTTGAGCAGCAAGGCATCTGTTACTTGAGCAAAGGAGTTGTCTGGTTTCCCATGAGAATTTAGATCTGGAGTGATGGCTGCACAACGCTTAGTGACCTAAAGCACTCTGCTGTCTACCTCCAGGAATATGAACAAAGGCTAAGCGATCCACGATGTTGTAGGCTAGAAATCCTGGGTTCAATCCCCGGCATTTCCAATTTTGAACCTTTGAAGGGATGGCCTGTAGTTGATGATGACTTTATCTCTCTTGATTGCTCCGTGGACCTCGTGGTACAAAGTTAGTGTGTGTTCAACTCATGTCGGGTTCAAGGCATTTGACAGTTATTCAGGGTTCTTCCTGAAAACTTTACATCTGTAAGGACCATTATATTGTTTTGGCGCTCTATAAATAAAATTGAATTGAATCTAGGTAGACACTTTTAGAAGTGCTTTCGGCTTCCACTGTGAGTTTGGACTTGTTCTTTCAGCTCTCATGCCTGTAAGCAATCTAAAAAGCAGAGAAAAAAAGCCATATTTGCGAGTCCCTCCCCCCCCCCCCCCCCCCCCCCCCTTGTAAATAAATATATATATTTTCATAAGAATCTACCATCTCTTGCACTGTCGAGTCCAGTCGCCACATCCCCAATAACGTGGAGTGACCACCCAGTCCCTCACAAGCTGAAAAACAGTCGTAAATCGGCTAGATTGGAGTGCGCCCATGTTCTTAAGGGCTGAATTTGAAAAAAAGAAGAAAAAAACCCAGAATAAAAGACGTATTTAGATAACAGACACTTTGAGCAAAGATTGGGATTATTCACAGGATTACACATTTAAAATAGATTTTAAAATGCAGAACATTATACTATCATGCACATGCTCACTTTACAATACGTCACAAGAAGACACCAGAGAAAACTACAAGTCCATATGATGACCTCGAGTTAAAAAAATGCTTTCTCTGGCTAGAAATATCAACACTATTTGTCCTCAAAGCTGAAAGTGGGAAGAACATAACAGTGCAGTGCACCTTATGGCTCCCTGCGGTGTCGTTATCCAAGGACTCCATGTCAAATGTATTGAAGCATTTACAGACTGAACCTCTTGTAAGTAAAAGTTTATTCCGCTCTCTCATTTATCTCTGTGTCCGACTCGTGCGTTTGAGTTCAGCCTATCATCATCACTCCGTATCAGTTTAGGGGAAAACACAATAATAACCCAAGACTAGGCACAAAGTGAGCATGCCAGGCAAGAACCAGTCAACAAAAAAGGCAGATCTTACAATGAGGAAATTGGCAATAAAAGAATTTGAGGGAAATGAGAATTTGACCATTTGCCCGGCAGCCAAAAGTTAATGAGAAAAAAAAGAAAATATGTCAAATGGCTATCGGTATTTTAAGCCTTGCTTTTCTGTAGCTTCTTGTATGTAACATGAAAAAGAAATTTGATTGCAAAACTATTTAATGCAAAGCATTTTGCTCTTGTGTTTGCAATATAAGAAAAAATATCAAAACTAGGCACGAAGTTTGAATGCCAGGCAAAGACCAGTTACCAAAAAGGCAACGCTGTGTTGAGCTTAAGGGACAAATTGGAAATTGTGGGCACTGACTTTAGGGTGTCCATGGAGGTAGCGGAGTTCGCCAGGTAGGCATCCAGTTGTCTTGTGTTTTCCTGGACGTTTCCCCTTCATAAGGCCAAAGTAGTCCTCCTCCTCTGGCCAGGAATGGCTAACTGTTGATGGGACCGGAGCCTCCTCCATGTGTCTTTATTGATGTAGTCCATACCTACACAGAACAACCCAAACACAGAATAAAAGAAACATTATTTTAAGAGTACTGTTTGTCTCTATAACCATATAAATATCATGATAACTATGGCTGTGGTATTTTTTTCTCCTAGTTACTATAACATATTTTTGGATCAACTGTCCGGATCAGGATAGGTCCTTTGCAAGGCTACCTTTCCAATTGAACACTTGCCAATTAAATCACCATTTAAATGACTTACCCAACTTCAGCAAGTCCTCACTGCTTGTCCACGATGTTCGAAACTTTGGAAGTAAAATTGCTGCAGCAATGAGCTTAGGGTCAGCAAGCAGCTCTCCAAGCCACCACTGTATTCCTTCTTGAAGGTCAGTAATCAGTGGCTGGCAGAACTTAGATGTTTTGAGGCGGTCAAGCTTCACAGTTAGGAGGGTTATAGTGGGCACCAGCCATCCCATGTGGACATCCACCTCTGTCTGGGTTCGTGGTTGACGCATATTACGTCAAGAAAGCAAGTTTCTGCAGGGATGAACCTGTAATACACAATATCATAATATGCAGAATGTCATTAAGAGATATATGAGAAATATCACATACCTCGATATACAGTGAATATTCTGAATATTTCAACATGCATAAGCACACATCTGAAAATAACAGCAATTCCAACCAAAATGTTTGTGCAAGATTATGTGTTCAGCTGCAGAAAACTGTTAAAATATGAAATAGTGTCTCATCATAAGGGATAGGCATTGAGACATGAAAGACATGGCTGATAAGCTAATAGTGTTCTAAATTATCTAAATAGTAATAGGCTACTCCACTGCAGTTGACTTAAATGAGGTGTACATGATTAGTCAACTACAATATTACTACACCCATATAATAACTGCGCTTCTGCTCCAAGCCATACTTACATGTGGACTGTGAGAAGGTGAACATTTCCCTTCTCACTGCTATGAACGTTATGAACTGTTTGCCCGATTCACCGCGAGTGCGGGAGAAAAAGAGACGACAGGAGAAGTCATTCATTCTCACCAACACGCACGCATCCACCGCGTCTTTCCCTTCTAATCGCGTTATATGGGATTCGTGAAAATTGCTGAAAGTGTTGTTGGGTGTTTTGTGGGTTCGTGGTGCTTGTTTGCTACACGGTGTGAGGGTGTATTGGTGTCAGGTGTTTGCCACCGGCAAGGTGTTTATGCGCGGACAGACGCATTGTTTGGTCTGCCGCGATAAATTAATACATGGTAATATTTCCCTACACCTCTGCCATCTCTAAATTATACTGATTTATACTGGGTAACCACTTAGTCATCATCCATTTCCCATTTGCATTTATATAGCGTCCATACACCGGTTAAACATACTCACACTTCCTGGTGCTCTCACTTCCCCCATACTGGTTTCAACGCGAAAGCATGCTTCGCGCTGGGATAGAACTTTTACATCCTGTCACTTGGGGAGGGAGCGGGGCATTTTGTTACAGGGGTGTTTTGTTGTCCACATTTCCTTTATGTAATTATTATTCATTCTGAGGTTATTTGCCATGGGTGTAAATGGGTGTTCATTTGATCATATTGACACATGTAATTGAATATACATGTTATGAACAAATTCGTTTGTTAATAGTCAGTAATATGTATCATGCTCCCCTTTATTCATGGTTCAGCCCTATTAGGCCATTTTGTTAGCCTGACGATGTCATACTCATAATTCTAGTCAGAATATGAGTCTGATACCGCTCCGTTGGGCTGTGATTATGGGGCGTGTTTCAACCGAACCAGAAAAAAAAATGCCTCTTCGCTCAATTGGATATATCTAGAACCAATCAGAGCAACGTAGTATGACCATAACGTGGACCATGGGCCAGCTGATACATTAAACTTTTACCGGATCCCGTAGGAAGGACGGCAAAAACATCTTTTCGATCGACAAATGCCTTGATCGCGTTTCTCTGTTCTTCTTTCAAAATGAATGTGTTGTCAATGTCTTCTAAAACAGACTCGAATTTCCACATTTCAGCTCTCCAACGGCAGCCATGTTTGTTGAAAACGAATTCACCCCAAAAGCTCTTTGGTGACGTGGTTGATTACGTTAGGGTTGATCATCGGTCCATCATCGTAAAAAACCTGCCCTGACAATTTGATTGGTCTATCTATCTCCTCACAGATTTTGTTTCTCCCCAACGGAGCGACACCAGACCGAACTTCCCGACCAAAAATGTTGTGGGCGTGGCTAAGTTTGTCTGGCATCCAGGCTACCATTTTGTGCTAATAGGTAGGCTTTTTAGGGTAGCTCATAGTGATGGGAAGATCGGATCATTTTACTGACTCGGTTGTTTGAATCTTGTTCAGTAAAATGAACGAATCTTTTTTCGAGTCATTCGTTCATTTCAACGGGGGGGGGGGGTGTTGCCCAACATTTTATAGCCAATTCCCTGGCCTAAATATGTCCACTGCAAACACGTATCATATTCTCATGTAGGTTAGTGCATGTAAACCAGCAGATACTAATTTAAAAGAAATTCCTAAAATAATGTATCATGATAGTTTGGATGATTTGAAATGGTCATTACTATTACACTAGCATTTCATTATCACAATTACGCTGCACTGAACTGTAAGTAAAGTACAAAAAAAGTTAAAATAATGAAACCTGGAATTATTACTTGTGAACGAATATCATTCACGTCTTACTAAACCTAGTCACGCGAAAGTGAACGAGGTAAACAAATACTTTCGGTTTCCTCTTCTGAGCATATGCACGTTACGTGAAAAATGATCCAAAGATCCGTATCCGAAGACCCAGTCAAAATGAACTAATCATTTCTGTTTTGTCTAGCTACCAGTACTGAGCCTATGCAGGTCACGTGAAAAATGATCCAAAGACTCGTACCCGGCAGATGAACGAATCGTTCACTTCCCAACCGTGTCTTCGGATCAATGTTTCGTTCTTCTGCCAACCGAGTCTTCGGATCAAAGTTTCGTTCTTCTGCCAACCGAGTCTTTGGATCAATGTTTCGTTCTTCTGCCAACCGAGTCTTCGGATCAATAATTCGTTCATCTCCGGATACGAGTCTTTGGATCCTTTTTCACGTGACCTGCATAGGCTCAGTACTGGTAGCTAGAGGAAACAGAAATTATTTGTTCATTTCCTGACTGGGTCTTTGGATCCTTTTTCACGTGACTTGCATTCAACGAATCATTTCTGTTTCCTTGACTGAGCTATGCAACAGTTCCGATGCACGGCCACAAGAAAATGAACGAATCTCTCTTTGAGAGGACTCGTTACTCCCGAGTCCTTGTAAGGATTTAATGAACGAATCGTTCACGAACGACACATCACTAGTAGCTCAGTTCCCTTTTGGTGGTTGAGAGTGAAGGACAGCTTTCCTGCTGTGAGTTAGAGTTGGTTCTCGAAGTAAATATTGTCAATCTACGTTTTGATGTTTAGGCTTATTTTGTTTAAAGTATTTTGGTTTTGTTTTACAACGTTTGCCATTTCCAATGCCGGCAAAGCTGGATGGTAAACAAATATATTTTCATCGTTAACAGCAACAACCAGTGGCGGCGCCAGACATTTTTTTCTGCAGGTGCTATGGGGGAGCTCGGCGTTTTAGTGAGGGTGCTATGAAATGAGGATGATAGCCTATGTGTCACATGGTTCTCTACTACAACAACTTTACATGTTTGCTCTCTGAAGCGTCTTTGGGGTCCATGAAAAGCGCTAAACAAACCGATTGTATTATTATCATTATCTAGGCTTCTTCGGACAGACGCACACATCTGCGACGGTCACTGACAAAAGGCATACAACATGTTATAAAGTCCGCAATCCCATATACCTAACTTACTTTAAAACACTTGTGGTAGTGAGGATTAAAGTTGGGCGACAGGTGACCACTACCATGTCAGATAAAGTGAAATTAATCTTGGAATAGCAGATAGAATTAACTAAAACAGTCAAAGAGTCAGAAATGCGTTAAAAAGGTATATATTATTTCAATTCACAATCATCAGTAATCACATAGAACCGTATGTATACCTAGCACACAGACAGACTGCTTGTCTTAGGCTAAAGAGTCTCAGATTTTTTTAAGGCGGCTCCAAAAAAATCCAAAAAAGAGGAAAAAGGCAAAAAGTTAAAATCTTCAGCAAAAAAGTCTTCAGTGACACAGGGCAATCAATGCATGCAACCAATCAGACAGCTTTCATTAAATGTTACACAGCTAACAATACCTTAGTTGCATTGTACTCCAACCACGCAAACGGTCTCAACCAGCTTTTACAAAAACTCCTTTGTTGGACTCCAAACATGCAAGGTGGATATTTCTGGAGTTTTGGTCTTCATGGTCGGACCATCCTGAGCGTTCATGCTAATGTCACTGATGCTGTTAGCACCCACAGTAGTGGTGGAGGGTTGACCTCCTTGACCACAACGTTCCTCTCCTAAAAAATCCACACCAGATACCCCTGGCATTTTTTCTTCTTCGACGTCACTCTTATTTCTTAATCGTTCTTCCAAACATCGACATTTAGGTAGCAAAAACCGATGCATTGTTGATATTCACTTGAAACTACCACGCACTAGCTCGCTTTCTCCTTCAACCGTCCGGTAACGTCAACATTCAAGCGTGCGACGTGAAAGTTGGGTCAAAGGTTATGACAGAATGATTGCTCTGTGTCTAAAACAATCTGTTCATTTCAATCTGTTATTATTTTCTTTTGTGAGTTAAATATTATTATCACACAATAAATAACACAGAATAAAATTAAATAACAATAATAAATAAACTGTAGTGAATGTGACTTCATAATTCCCCCTTGTTCTTAGTGTGGTTCTACACACTGTTGTTTCATGCAGTTATTTAAGTAATATGTTATACACGTTAATATGAATGTTCCGGGATCGCGGTCCCTTTAAATATTCTGTTGTTGTTGATGACGTCGAGCCCCATGCTTGTTAGATTACAGGGCAACGCCATCTTGTCATTCATTCGTTTCTGCATGTAAAAATAAACGAGACACACACTTGTGTTCTCAACTTGAGGAATTGCCTTTTGCTTTTAAATGCAACTTCCACAAAACCATTATTTTCTTGGGGGTGCTATGGCTAATCCAGGGGGAGCTAAAGCACCCCCCCCCCCCCCCCCCGGCACCGCCCCTGGCAACAACCTGCTCCTGCAAATTATTTTTTCACCTCCATCACCAAGCCCACATCCCAACTCGTGGGCTGGCCGCGGCGGTAACTCACAGGGACTTTGAGTGCAATGGTAACCGCTCTGACGGCTCCTTCTCCACTCTCTCTAATTATTCTCAGTATCCGTTCCACTGAAATAAAGTGAGAGTTCCACCTTGTGTCAACTGGGCGGATGAGTTGCAGCTTGCACTCCCTTTCAACGACCACTGCAGCGGTAGATGAGCGGGCAGTCTTATTCCAGAGAACTTGACAAATGCTTTTCGCGAATGTTGTACTCTGTATGGATGTCATTAAGGGCCCCGGTTAGAACATCATATGTATGTGCTATTTTAGCCTTTTCCATGCCAGAGCAACAGAACATCTCTCTAAGCTATCAGGCTCGATCCAGTGGGCAGTGACTCCGACGAAGCTTTGTCTATGTGCTGTCCAACAGTCTGTGGTTGTTGCGATGTATTTAATGTTCTGCATTGCATTCTTCACTCTGGCTTTCATTCGCTTTGTGTCTCTTAAAGTTGTACGTGACATCACTTTGTAATTTGGCAGAATATGCTGCATTAAAGTAATGAAACCAGGCTGCTCTACTACTCCTAAAGGGTGCAAACCACAAAAGTTCACTACTGCAAGGTCTGTGCTCTTCTGACAGAATTTGGTGTCCTCGAGTTTCTGCCGCTTACTGGTTGAAGCATCCTCACCAGCAGGCAATGTCCCCTTCCTTCTGGTTGTAGTTGCAGTCAGGTCATTGTATTGCTTGAGAAGTATTCTGTGCTTTCTCTATAAAAATAGTAACAATAACAATAATATACTGTTAACCTTAATCATAATTTATTCAACCTACAACTCAAATTCTTACAACCTAATTTAAAACATTTGCAGGGACAAGACCAGTTTTCAACCTGCACCATATAAGCAAATCGCAAGTGGAAACTTGCCCATTAAATCTAATCTAACAACCTAGAAAGACAAGGGCTTTTACTACAATGTTACGTGGTGTCCTGTGATCACCATCTCTAGTGAAAGACGAGCCACTGACCACGAGACAGGCGGAAAGCACCACTGTTCCAAGCAGACCATGACGTCGAGCTAGCACGCTAGCTTGACATAGCTAACCTACCAGCTTTATCTTACCACTACGTTAAATAAATAAGGACGGTACAATCGTGCTATTTTGATGCTATTGCTGTATGTCAACATGCATTTTACTAGATAACATTATAATATCATGTCAGTAACCAAATTGTATTAAATATAATATGCAAAAGTCAGGGACATTAACTTAGCAAAGCAAGAACTCGCTTACCTCGACATGTTTCTTCAAATTTGAAGGCAAATTTTTGCTGGAAGGCAGCGGACAAGGAATCTTGCTGGGATGGAAGCCAGCGGACCAGGAAATCGAAGAGGCTGATAAACTGCAGGCGGAATCTCGGGAGCAATGAGGGATTCCAATGCCTTGGCATTGACGGGGACTGGAAAATGCCGCACTTGGGACTAGAACACCTGGGACAGAGACACCTGGGAGACCTGAGACAGGGACACCTGGGATACCTGAGACAGGGACACCTGGGATACCTAGGATACCTGGGACAGGGACACCTGGGATACCTAGGATACCTGGGACAGGGACACCTGGGACACCTGAGACAGGGACACCTGGGATACCTAGGATACCTGGGACAGGGATACCTGAGACAGGGACACCTGGGATACCTGGAGGACACTGGGATACCTGGGACAGGGATGCCTGGGGCGCCAGGGACTGCAGGAACTGGGGCGCCTGGGGCTGCAGGGTCAGCGCCGCTTGTAGCTGCTGTGGGACCGGCGTCGAGAGCAGGTGCTGCTGGACCGGCCTCGGCAGCGGGTGCTGCTGGACCGGCCTCGACAGCGGGTGCCGCTGGACCGGCCTCGACAGCGGGTGCTGCGGGTGCTGGGTTGGCAGTGGGTGCTGCTGAGGCAGCGGACTCCCGTCACTGGCCCATCCCACACAGTAGCGGCTTACCCTGGAGGCGGAGGATGATGTAGCCCACTCTGGACCTCTCGGTAGGGTATTGTTGAGTGTGCATCAATAGATTAATCCCACAATCAAGGATAAAACACCCACAGTCCTTGGGTGCGTCGGAAAACGAAAAGGGAGAGGTTTATGGTCTGGTCTTCTGTCATGAGACGTCTGGACTCAGATGTGTGGTTTAGGTTAAGCAGGGTTTATTAATGAGTTCAGCCAGAGAACAAGAAAGTGGACACACGGGGCATACAAACAGAACAGACAGAACTAAACGTCACACAAAACAAAAAACTACAACTAACAAAGAGCTTAACAGAATTGTAACCAAAATAACATGTAACTAAGAAGGCAACAGTAAAACGAAACCCAGATACTCTGCATCTAACACCGGAACAGACAAACAGAGGGTGACGAACAAAACTGAGATAACAAAACTAATAAACTAGCAAGGGATACTAATCTAACACAGAGACTATAACTAGGGACACAGACTAAAGAGTAAACAAACAACAAGGTCTAACTCTGGCTATAAGCCAGAGGGTGCGGAACAGAAATACACGGCACTCAGCCGGACAAGAAAGTCACGTAAGACCTGAGGTCGTGATCACGGGCTCTGGGTAAGGCAGGCGTTAGATCCAGGAGGCACTGAGCTCGCTGACGTGGAAGGCAGCGGACAAGGAATCTTGCTGAGATGGAGGCCAGCCGAACAGGGACTCGTAGAGGCTGATAAACTGCAGGCGGAATCTCGGGAGCAATGAGGGATTCGTGGGGCTGGCCGTCTCTGGCATTAACTTTGCCCGTGTAGCGACGAGACCAGACATCGGAGTGAAGGGAGTGAGGAGTATAAGTAGGGACGTGCCAGGTGTGTGTGATTAGTGACTTGGAGAGGTGAATGACGTGCAGCTGGTAGCGCAAACGTGAATGATGATTTGAATGGGGTGCAGCTGAGGGAGTGCAGGTGATACCTGCCATTCACACGTACGCGTTGGAATGCGTTGATCCAACGGATGGCGGAGGAGGAGTCTGGCGCATGGGGTTGTGTTGATTCCAGAGACGTTATAGTGAGATTGACAGGTCAACAAACCAATCTCGCCACTAGCAAGCTGTTTACCTTGTGAGTAGTAGCATGCTAACAGTAGATAGGTGGCTCAGACACCACGCAGACACCTATCAGATGTATTTTTCAGTTACAATAAAGGGTTTTTTACATTGTACAGTGTCTATTTCTCGGTAACTTTAAAAAAATCTAAGCAAAAAAAAGTCAAACAAACAACTTTTAGGTACAAATACGACCATCTTTTTTTTTTAGCTTCTTTAGACGTGAGCATAAACGCGATCTGATTGGCTAGCGCCTGTGGAACCCATGGAGCCACAATTCAGTTCGGCAAAGGATGATGTCAACCTTGACGAATCAACGCATTCGAACGTGTACGTGTGAATGGCAGGTTGCAGAGCATTCACACCTTTGCGTTGGAATGGGTTGAACCATCAGGGTTGACGGATCCCCATTCACTTTGAATGGGGTGACGTCATCCTTTGCCGAACTGAATTGTGGCTCCGTTGGGTTCCCTTGCGTTGCGTTTCATGCTTTGGCAAGAGTTGAAGAATGTTCAACTTTTCGTGAGGCAATGCATGTGTCAGCCAATCAAATTGCCTTTCATGCATAACTGACAGCACAGGCGCTAGCCAATCAGATCCCGTACATGCTCACGTCCAAAAAGCGGCAAGCTCAAAAAAAAAAGATGCCGACCAAACTCCGTAGATGGTCGTATTTGTACCGTATTGTTGTTTGTTTGACTTTTTTTTGTTTAGATTTTTTAAAAGTTACCGAGAAATAGACACTGTACAATGTAAAAACCCCTTTATTGTAACTGAAAAATACGTCTGATAGGATTTGCGAGGTGTCTTTGTTACCTATCTAATGTTAGCATGCTACTACTGCTACTGACTAACAGCTTGCTAGTGGCGTGATTGGTTTGTTGACCTGTCAATCTCACTATAACGTCTCTGGTATCAACACAACCCCATGCGCCAGACTCCTCCTCCACCATCCGTTGGATCAACGCATTCTAAAGCGAAATTTATGCTACTCTGATTTCACGGAGTCGGACACAGGGAACGCCTCTCCGAACACAGGGAACGCCTCTCCGACTTTAACCGCTCTCTCCGAACCCTCTCCAAGCACCTCGGAGAGGCTGTCGTGCACCTACTCATTTTTCTAACTTCCCGTACGAGATTCCCGTACGAGGTTTGCTCGGAGAGGGCTCGAAGGTAGCATAAATTAAGCATAACGCGTAGGTGTGAATGCCCTGTTAGTGTGCTGAAGGGGCGTGGTCGGAGCGGACGTCAGCACAGATGTGACAGTAGGGCTGTGTTCGTAATGGCTTAAAATGCCTCCTTCCTTCCTTCCTTCCTTCCCATTAAGAGAGCAGGGACTGTTCGAAATGTCTTAAACCTTCTCTTCCGCTTTAATAAGATACCTTGAAATACGTCACATAACGTAATTTTTCAAGAGAGCATCTGAGCTGTCTTGATGTCTCATGGCGGCAGGTATTACCCATAACTCTCTGCGCCATTCCCTAACCAGAGACAAATTAATTACAGTTTCTTTGCTTTTTTTGGTAATTTTTTAAAAAGTTACCGAGAAATAAACAGTGTACTATGTACTTATGTCATGATTGATTAACAAAAATAGTCCGATTTCGTTAGCGATGTATCCGTTAGCCAGGTCGCTAACAGTAGCGGCTAGCTAGCAAATAAGCACACACAGCGTGATGACACAGCATCATAATGCCGTACATGCTATCTTAATAGACTGTTCGAAATCAAAGGTTTTTGCGATACCTTCCCCCGAAAGGACCTGTCTCGTCAGACACCTGTCCAACAAGAGATCAAGGATTAAGACAGCTATCTATGAATCTGAACACAGCATAGGTCCGCCCATTATTTTAATTTGGAACCCATAGGCCTTCTGTTAGTATTTCTTCTCTTTGACAGTTCAGAAAGTGGACACTTGATTCATTAAAAATACTGTGGATGTTCTAAATCTTGTAACCAAAAAAGAACATATTTTCTTTCTTGTAAAGAAGCTGATTTAATTTTGTATTAGCCTATGCTTTGTAAACTGTGGTGTTGTGAACTTTCATTGTAGGTCTGTAGGCTGAATTTGCATAATGACAAGCAGATTTTTCTTTAAAAAACACTTGAGCAGACGGCAGATTTAATTCTTAAAATTTGGTTCCCTCATTTTCTTTTCTAAGGTTACATTGTGCTGTTGTTTTGTTGACAGAGTAATTAAGAAAGTAATTTCCGTTACTTTAATACATTACTTTAATATTGTGATACTTGTATTAGGTTACTGAATAAAATTTTTAACAGGTAATCAGTAATTGTATCTGAATTACACTTAAAAAAAAAATCATTACACTGTTTTGGAGGTGTTTACGTGTCTGAAATGAAAATGTCCCCGGATTTAGTTTCAGAAATATGGTCACCTTAATCTGAATATATTTTTTTAAGTAATCCTCCCAACCCTTGGATTGGTCCCACCTCACAGTTTCTGTCCCCCTTTTTGATTATAGTACAGGTCCTGGGGAAGATTTGTATGCGCTTCATTTAGCGCAGAATATCTCAACTGTTATAGACTAATATGACCCCATTGAACAACGTGGGATGTGTGCCAAAATCTCTATCCGGGACGAAAGTCCTGAAAATGACCACAACAGGTGACACTATTATCACACTACATAATTGTGAATTAGTATGGTTGCATACTTGGAATAACGCAACTCATTTGGAACTGAGAAGAACATTTGTGTTACTGCAGAGTTTAGTGAGTCATTCGTCGCTGTGAATATAAGCCTCCTTGGCGCAGTAGGCAGCGCGTCAGTCTCATAATCTGAAGGTCGTGAGTTCGAGCCTCACAGGGGGCAGATATTTTGACGTAGTTTTGAGACATATTGGTAAATTACATGATTTCAAAACGGGAAATAGAAATGATTTCTGTTGCAGGGTTAGCCATGAGTAAATTGCCCATAAAATGAAGAGTCAGACAAGCAAGCCCGGATAAGCAATTAGTGAAATAAGCCTCGAGCTGAGTTTATTCATTTCATTTAGTTTTCTTCTTCTTTTTATTTAATGATGCTTTACATGTAATGTAACACATATATTGGTCTCACATCGCAGTCAGTGCATCGAGACACTAATTACTCTCTAAAACGTTTCTCTTACAGAAGGTATCCTGTTCTGGGAAACACCTCGAAACGTTATAGGTGCAGCCTAGCGTTAGTAAAAGATGTCCCAGGATGTCCTACTCCAGGATAGGGCAACACTTCGAGATTCAAGGAGATTAATTTACGTCTAGTTGATTAAATTAGTGATTAAATATCTAACTTGAAGGCTCTCTCCCATTATCTTTTGGCAGATGGTCCAATCCTAGAATTAGTATAGTGATATAGTTATAGTAACAGTATTTAGCAGAATATACCTCTATGAATCACAGCGAAATAAACGAGAAGCTTCTCCTACATGACAAAATTCTTCGTTTTCATCAAAGCAGCTTGCAGATCTGTCTCGTAACAATGACATAAATATGATGACTTGAAAGCCTTTAATGAGCATTTTGGGCGTGACTGTTTACGTCACGTTATTTTTATAACACTGTGGTATCGCTTTTTCCGCCATTTCCTCGTCAATCTGCCTGCGCAGCGAGACTGTTCACCGAGAGCCTGCTCATCGCAAAGGTAGGTAGCCATGGGTTGTTGTTTTCATGTATGTTGTATAAGCACTTAGCGTCACATTTTTGCACAATGCGATTTCAATCAAATCCATGGTAAGATTTTAATTGAACTTGCTTATTAAAATGGGATATATCAATTCTGCTTGAGCAGTAGTCATGTTAATGGCTCACTGAATTAGCGATATTGCTACAGTGGTAGGCTAAGCATTGGCTAACCTAGCTAGCTAGCTAACAAGATGCCGAACAACGTCAGTCAGGGCTAAGCTTGAAACAGTTTTAAAACAGTCAAACGGCACTTGCAAATGGTAAGATAATTTATTGGGTATGGTACCCTAAAAATCCCCTTGTGCGTTGGCAGTTGCATTGTAAGCGGCCTGGTGTAGAGTTCGTGCCTGCTTTTTCTTAAACAAAATGGCTGCGATGAGATGACCCAAATAGCAAAATGACAAAGGAATGGGGCTGGGCCTTATTTGACATTTGTAAGAGCGTACGTTGTGCACGAGTGCACGCAGTATATTCTAGATTTTCGATTAAGCCGGGGAATACTATTATGCATCTTGTTTTTAAGGTTATTTCTAATGGTAACGTTAGTGTGCATAGGCCACGGTTTCTCTGTTTTGCTAAACCCGTTGTCGGTTGTTGGCTACAGTAGAAAATGGCTGCGCGCCACACTTTGCGGCCGTTGCACACGTGGTGGTTAACAAGGTTGCTTTCGACGTGCTGGTGAATTTGGCGTTTCTGCTTGATTTGTGGTCCAGTGCGTTAATTGCGTCGCTGTAGTGTTAAATGTCACCGGCACCAAAACTGCACGCTGTGTTGTTAAAATCCTGGCGGGACGTTTTTTTTTTTTTTACGAACATTGGAAGAAACTTGTTGATTCACTAGCGTTCAGTTCTGAGGCAAAGAATAAGCCCAATGGGCTTTGCAGGGGTTCTACATGGGACCATGTTCACGGGTTGTGTGTATTGAATAAGGAGCTGTACAGGTTGGGTGAGTAGGGTTGAAGAGGTGTTAACCCAGCAAACAAAATGACGCCCCCTTGACGTCCTCTAATTGTCCTCTCCGAACATTTCTCTAAACGTAAATGTGTATGGTTCCCTTGTCGTCGTGGGGACGTTCCACGAACGTGTCAACGACATTAAATAACGTCCACAGGACTTCTAGGCAAAGACGTTGAAAGGACGCACCGCGAACGTAGTAGGGACGTTGGGGGTAACGACCGTTTTAGATGTGCTTTAGTCGCCTTATATGGCACTTATTATTATTTGTTGTTGTTTCTTTCGCTGTGACCTACTTCTACTAGACTACTACCATTTTAATTTTCTCCAAGCTAAAAGATAGACTTATTCAGGATAAACTGTGGTGACATTTATAATTTAATATAGTTTTAATATTAATAATAAAAAATACAAATAAAAGTATCTTCCACTTCCCCAAAGGACAACGTAGTTCAAGTCAGCCAAACTCGATTTCACAAGCCAGGTAGCTAGCGTCTTGCTCCTTTATTGATTGTCAGGTGAAATTTATGAGTGACACTGTAATACACAAAAACGGAAAATACTTAGAAGGTATCTTAACTAAACACAGCAAGCTACTATTAGATTCATTACACCAAGAATCAGAGCAACAACAGATTACAGCACAGCCGGTTAACAAGGGCTAACGTTAGCCATTAATGGAATTATGAATGAATAGTGTGCTAGCTAACGGTCATATGGCTATATTATAACGTAACATAAATTACTAATAATTAACACTAACACAGTTCATAGAAATTGAACTTAAACATGGTTTATCACAGTGTGAGAGCCAACAAACGTAGTCATTGTTTTTGAGGGTGTGAGGAAAAGCATATGTTTCTAACTGTCTAACAGCTGTACTAACTGTCACAGCTGTTGCCTATCCCACCAGACGAGCATTTGAACGAAAAGGTCTGTCAACAGAAACCAATACTATACTGTGTGCGTGTCCATGACAACAGGGACGTCACAAATGTCCTGTTAACGTCTGGGGGACGTCCCCTGTTTGCTGGGAATATAGCCCAGTTGATATGCATTTTTATATATGGCGTGATGTCCATTAAGCTGCTTTTGTCTGTCCATGAAGTAGGCTACATGTTTTAATATTTGCATAATTTCCATATTGAGTTGACAAAATGTCGTTTCAGTTCTGTGGCAACAGAAATTTAAATGTACCAGTGTGTACAAGTTTTTTTTTTTTTTACCCTTTGTGAGGTCTGTTTGATGGCCTACATTTTTCATGGTAATAGGTATCTATACTCTTGAGATGGTACGATTGTATTTGTTTTATGGCTAACTACCTAGTCTATTTACGGGATAGTTTTCTGTGATTTTACAGCAATCCACCAAAGAGCACACTTAAACTGCACCTAGGCTAGCTAGCTATTATCAAAGCTAGGTGTTTGCAAAAGCAAGGCCAATAAGTATTGGACAAAACAAATCCACAATGCCCTTCCCAAGTATTGTCTGATGGGTTGCAGCTTCTAGCCTTTGTGTGGCCAATGTCAAATCCTATGAAGTCTGGCTGGCATAGCTATGCTGTTAGATGAACACATTTTTTAAAATTTCATTTACCAACATATATTCATTCCTACTTTTGCAACAGTGGCTAGCTGACCAGTCAACTAGTAATAGCTGAGTTGTCAGTCTTGCTTATGTCACATACGTTTATAAGTTGTTGTTGTATTGTTGTATGCTTATGGAATTTGTCTAGTACATGTTCATCAACATTTGTTCATTAGTAATGTCAATTTATGACCCTGCCAAAGTAATCAAGCAAATTAACAATCTTCTGATAAAAGTATAGATTTCCCAACAGTGTTCCAACAATTAATATATCTGTACAGGATGGCTTACTAACATTTTTCTTCCAATTTTTGTTTTCAGATAAATTATGTCTGACGAGGGAAAGCTTTTCGTTGGTGGGCTCAGCTATGATACCACTGAGCAGTCTTTGGAAGAAGCTTTCTCCAAATATGGAACCATCTCAAAAGGTAACATCTAATGCTAAAGGACATGGTGTTACGGTGCCTGTAGGGCACATCTAATTGAGACTGATTGGTATATTGTGATTTCTCTTCTGTTGCAGTTGATGTAATCAGGGATCGGGAAACTGACCGGTCAAGAGGTTTTGGCTTTGTTACTTTTGAAAATCCAGAAGATGCCAAGGATGCAATGTTTGCAATGAATGGCAAAGTAAGTGGCTATGACTGAACTGTAAATGATGACTAAGTATGACCTTGGCTTTTGTTACTATAACCTGTACTTCCATTTAGTCTGTTGATGGCAGAATGATCAGAGTTGATGAGGCTGGAAAGTCTGGAGGCAGGTCAGGGGGAGGCTTCAGGAGAGGTGGAGGCGGCTTCAGGGGCGGTTTCCGTGGTGGCCGTGGGAGAGGTGAGGGTGAGGTTAATTCTTCTACTACTATTGTGAGTGTCTGTTGAACTTAGAAAACACCACCAACCTTGTCCTGTTTGGCTTTACTAGGAGGCGGCGGCGGGAGTTACGGGGGAGAAAGAAGCTACGGAGGTGACAGAAGTTATGGCAGCAGCGACAGAAGTTATGGTGGTGGAGACAGAGGATATGGCGGAGGTGACAGGAGCTACAGCGGCGGTGACAGGAGCTATGGTGGCGGCGGCGGTGGTGGCGGCGGTGGAGGCTACAGAAGCAGCAGCGGTGGATATTCGTCTGGCGGTGGAAGCTACAGAGGAAGCAGGTTGGTGCCCTCCACACATCTTATCTGCATGGCTGACGGAACAGTGCGCTCAAAGCCTGCATTTTTCACTGAAAATGTCTTTATCTATGTCTCAGAAATCAAGGAGGGTATGAGGGTGGATCCTACAGAGACAGCTACGACAGTTATGGTATGTATCCAAGATTTTAAATGTGCAGTTCCTTTTATCGCAGTAGGGCTAAAAATCCTCACTCCAAACTTGAGCAGTCCGTTGTCCCTTTTCATCCATCCTGATTGGCAGTATCCTGTATGTTCAGTCCAACCACTGGTAAAAGAGGGTTAAAAAGAAAGTCTAACTCACCTTTGAGGGTGCTGTTGAAACTCATGTCCCGCAGCTTTAGTGAACTACTTCAATACCTCATCCATATGAGCCTCTAGCGAAGGCACTCCATGCTCTTTGGTTACAGTTCGTTGTGTGAAAAGAATGTCCGAATGCTGCAGTGCCTTTACACCTTTGCCTACTTTTTGTCCTCAGCTACACACGAGTAAAAAAAACTTCCTGGTATCAAGATCATCCCTGCGCTGGCTGTATTTAAAAGATGCGCTCTTCGAAGATTTTTTTTATGGTGTTTCCTGGTTCCAGTATTCCATCAGTCATACAACAGATTTTGAGTCCTTTTTTATTGTGTTCAATAATTTTCAGGGTCTCCATCCGTGAGGCAGTGTGAGATCCTATAGTATTTAGTTGTTGTGAACGTGAATGACCATGAAAACTCCTGTACCTTTAGTTCAATTTTCCCTCAGTGTTTACTTTAACACAGGGGGTAAAGAATTCATTTTCTTTTTAAATGGCTGAAATGTCTGTTTTAAGCTGTAAGTGAAATGCTCTTGTTCATCACAGCCGAATAGCTTCTAAAATAAATTCAGTCCTTTCAACCATCATTCTTAATGACCAATCGCAGCAGGGCAGCAAGTCCATTAAGGTGTTTTTGTATTTTTGAACTGAAGTTTTCGTGTTGACCCTGCTTTTTGAAGGAAAACTCAATTGAATCAATATCTTCGAAAGAAGCTTGACTAGCTGTGATGTGTTCTGTGCGACTTCCTTTCTGTAATGCATACCTTTAGTGTAACAAGGTGGGCATGCTTTCTTGGACTGCCATCGTCCTGCAGACCTCCTTGATATGGCTAAAGAGTTGTAAACATTCAGTAAGCAAAGAGTGAACTTTCTCTGGGGAAACAACCTCTGGTGATTGCCTCAGGTGGCCCGAGGTTCTTTACTCTTTGAAAACATTGAATTTTTTAAAAGTATGCTCTTTGGTGGACTGAACTTCAAGAAAACCTCTTAAAAATGTCTCCACTTTTGTTCTTTGAGGTGAACTGTCCTGTGTGTACCACCACCTTAAGAAACATTTATTTCTTTTTACAGTTTCTTTTGTAAAATTTGGCTTCATGGAGCCTATTAAACAAGCCATTGGGAAAAAAACTGAACTGATCTTGTTGTGCCTCAAAAAGTCCTCTAATTGTCTTTAGCCAGATTTTGCATTTTAGTTAATGGGTTTACAGTTATCACCTGAATAGACTTGCAGTTGTATGGGTGGCTGGGATACTTCAGAATTTAGTTAATGATTAGGTTTGTCACCAAGTTAAACTGTCTCCAGTAAAGCTCTAGGTTGCTTGATATTGTGGGCGGGCTGGAACTGAATACTAAACACCCAAATATAATGTTGCTGTAGTAATAGACCTAAGGGTTAGGGTTAGTATATATAGTGTTGCTGTAGTAATGGAACTATTGAGTTGGCACTGGTTCTGTGTAATGCTTCATTGCGTCCAAGAAATCTGCATTTTGGAAATCCACAAAGTCCTTGGAGAATGAAGTGTTTTGCCTACCGACACAAGATGAAAGCTGGCTCTCTTGGCTAGTTCAGATATGGAGATAGGCCTGTAACGTGAGGTAACCACTTTTGCTCTCCTGTTCGCATTCCTCAATCCGTTCTCATTTTAATGTCCATCTTGCTATTCTTAAAAGTTCCAAAAAAAAGCCACCATGTTTTTCTCCACCATGTTCCTAGAAGATGCATGTCCTGTAACGTAATGAGTCTCCCTTGAGTGGGAAGTTTTTTGAAACCGAAAAATGCCCTCAGCAAGCCTCTGAAATATGCCATGTACCTGTCAGTATCTTACTGGTAATACTATGCAATTGGACGATTTTTCGAACCACTCCTGAAGTGCCCAAGTTATGGCCGTTTCCGTAATGTTCAAGAGTGCTCCACATTTTCTTGACCGCTTTTAGCCAGCACATCTTCATTGCTTGTTACTGTAGATGCATCACTGAACTGGCGTTAAAATGATACTATTCTCAAGTTTCCCTTTCTCTAGCCTGTCCGCTATTCTGCCATATACACTGTTTTGTGCATATCTTAAGAAGATTAACATGGGAGAATTAGTAGTTGAAGCCATGTATACCACTACAAATATAAAATTTGCATTTGAAGCTGATATATCTTTTGTCTTTGTGCAGGTTAACTGGCCTTTTGATTGGTGCTGATGAGATCCCGCTCTGTACCTGACCTGGGGGCTAAAACATGGCAGCCTTGTGTGCATCCTGCCGAGGTATGTTGGCCACCAAAACGTAATACTCTACGCAGAAGCCGTGTAAATGACATGCAATTTCGGTCTAAATGTGACTTGCTCTTTCACAATCGAGTATCTTATAATAAGCCGGTGCAATCACTGTAGGTCTTCACGCGGTTGTTTTGTCTGGTGTTGCCTGCGCTACATTGGTTGAAGTGCAGCATAGATTGGGTGATGGAGTTGTGGGAACTTGAGTCCTCTCAACCTCTGGAGTGGTCACTCTTGGGGCCTAAACAACTGAATCGTTGAATGGTCATATTTACATTTAGTCATTTAGCAGATGCTTTTGTCCAAAGCGATATACAAGGGAGAGAACATTTAAGCTACGAGCAATAGAGACCTATCACAACAGCGTCAAATACCGGCATGCGTCAATTACCGGCCACATTCAGATTTTTTTTTACAAACGGTCCGATAACTGACGCAGCTACGCTAGTGTAACAATAAATACTATTTACCGTAAATCCTCAAATAAAGACCGGGATTCAATTAGAGGCCGGGCTTCAGACTGTGCTACCGTCACACACCTGTATAAACTCAGTCCCAACACAGAACAACGACATGCAGTGAGAACAGTAAGGAACAATGTTAAGGAACATCGTTGAGCGCTAGTGCATCACAGAGGAAAGTATGCGCCCGCCGCACGGCATTATGGGGCGACTATGCCGGCACGTTACAATATTTTACTGTAGCCTACCAGAATCAGCACAAAGCAGACATCACAATTTAATTGAATGCATTTCATAAATACATGTTCTCCTCATGTTGGCTAATTTCATGGCTGTTTGCAATAAAAAAAAAAGCATACAAGGCGAATTTGTTATTATACAGTTACTTGCCTAAACGATAGAAGACATTCCTCCAAAATACCTCTTTTTAATGATTTTGTTGTCGTTTCTGATTTCCGCTAAGAAAAAAAATTTCTCCAGGTGTTGCGTAGCAACCCATTACTTGCTGACTTCAAGACTTTCCGCTGCGTTAAATGACCGGACTTCTTGCGGAATGATATGAAAGATGTGAATTAGAATTGCCAATGACAGCGGTCATTCACTTTTTGCAGTGGTGAATATCAAGAAATGACAGGCCTGCTAACGTTGGGCTGCCCCATTCAAATCAACGGAACTTTTTTGAACATTCTGAAGAGCCGTAAGAAATAAAGGCCTGCCCCTAATACAAGCCTGCCCCAAATACAGGCCGGTGCGCTGTGCAGCCTAAGTAAATAAAAGCCCCGGCCACTATTTGAGGATTTACGGTATTCATATGCCCCTGGAGGGGAGAATAGTAATAACAGTGTGTTTGGGGGGGGGGCGGAGAAGAGAGAGAGGAGCACCCCCAATGCATCCACTGTATGGAAGCATACACTAAATAACCTTGAGCTTCCCTTAACTCGAGTAGATTCAAATGCCAGATTCAAATGTTACAATTTTTTCCGGTTTGGTTGTGATAGTCGTATCTGTGAATCATCTGATCCAGCTCTGTCTTGTTTCACATACACCCCTGACTTTGTTGGCTAACCTGTCTTTTGGGTTACTTCAGGTACTGCACAGGAGGACTTCATGATGTGCAGGAACAACTCCCAATGGACAACTGGAGACTAGGGAGGGAGTTAAGGCTGTTGGTGGTCTTGCTTGTGCTCTTGAGTTTTAATAAAGGAAGGTGTGTTAAAATAGACTGCTGTTCATTCACTTTGTTTCAAGGGTTTGTATGAAAGGGAGTTTGGTTTGTGAATTCAATCCGGTGGTGGGATGACCAGACCATGTTATAACAACAAGCTGTATGTATTTGGCGTAGATGCATTTGTGAAGTTTGTCTATATACACTTATCATGGTGGTCTAACTAATAATCCCTCAGAACATAAGGGGGAAACATCTTAAGAACAGTGCAGTGTGATGAATGTAGAAATAAGCTCTGATATAAGGGTGAGCAGTGGCGTGTAGTTAAATCCAATGGTGGATTTTGGAAGGGTCTATTTCCTTGTACATCATTTCCTTGTACATGTAATTGCTCCAGTGTCAAACTGTCTTGCCTAAGTGGTAGACCTCACCAAATCTGCATGCTTCTTTAACCATGTGTGTTTGCAGGGTGAAGGTGGTTTTTTATATATATATATATATATATATATATATATAGCCTATGTATATGTGTGTGTAAATTATTGAAGGAGAGGTATTTTAAGTGTTGCTTTTTATTTCTTTATGCTAATTTGTTAGTCATAGATTGTAATTTCAGTTCAGAGAATTGCCGTAGGTAAACCAAGCTTTGTACCAATCCTGAACAAATATCTGGTTCTGGTGTTTTTGTCCCTAGATAATTGTACCCTGAAGTGTTAATTCTAGTGGTAGGTAGGTGAGTCATTTAGGTTCTTCTTGGGCACAGATGGTGGTAATGTGTACCTGTACCTTCACTCATAAAATGACTTCTGACTGATACAATGTAAAATCCGTGGGCAACTTGACTGAGAAACACTAGAGGGCAGTTTCGTCTCATAAAACTGCTGGGGTTTTTTGTATTATTTAAATGGAAACTGAACAGTCCATTAAAGTGTCCCCAATTGTGACCTTTTGTACTGTGAAATAATCAATGAAGACACACTTGAACATTTAAAAGCGGTGTATTATCAAATAAGCAGTGTGTTGACAGGCATGTCTTGAGATCTATGACAACATTTGCCAAGAAGGGCACAAAAGAGGAGCTTAAGTTCTGTAACACATCTGGTATATAGTTCTAAAACAAGATGTTTTGCAGTTGTATGTAAAGTCTGTAGATTTAAGATCTTAAGCAACTTCCTAAATATTTCAGTTATCAAAGCAAAACCACTGGTACTAATATTCTCAGTTTAGTTACAGCAAACTGTTGTTCACATTGGTCCATTCCGTCGATACTGAATACCTATATTGTTACATCTGGGTAGTTAATGGAGAGGAGTCATAATCTGGTTGATCCAGTGGTGGGAGTGGGCAATCCGAGTGTACGAATAGGTATACGTCTTATGGTCTGTGTGGCATGCGGATACCACCCCATACGCCACGTTCCCACAGATGAGTGGGCCTCCAGAGTCTCCCTGTGCAAGGTGAAGATAAAAAGTAATGCATCTGCACTTTAATAGCAACAATCTGATCTTAAACTCATTAAGAGGTTTGAAGCTCTATGATCTTAAACTCATAATAATAATGCATTCAATTTGTAGGGCACTCTTCATTCAGTTGAATCTCTGAGTGCATCAAGAGGTTTGAAGCTCGCTCACTCACCTTATAAGGACCTCTAGGTCCCTTGGTACAGATTGATTTAGAGGTGTCGCAGTTGAGAGAGGGGTCGACCGTAACATTAACCTCTCTCAACACTTTTGAGCCGATTTCATCAAGTGATGTCGCTCCCCACCCTGGCACCAGACAGTCTGTTGTGAGGGCACTCTCATTTTCTGTCTGAGGAAGATGTAGCAGCTTCACCCAGTTGTTGAGAGTAACATTTGGTGAAAGCTGCAATGACATGACGTTTAATGTTATCTAATACAAAGGCATTGTAAGTCAAGGCAACAAACATTTAAAACTAAACAACCGTTACCTTTAGTAGCATGATGTCATTTGCTCTGTCCGAAGAGTATTCAGGATGGACATGTGGTGTACCTTTCAGTCTTGAGTCTGGATTTATGTCAGATGTATTGTGGACACCAGGAAAAATAAGCATTGTACTAAAAAATAAACAAAAAAAACCGCTGTAAACATCTTACTAATACAGGAAGAATGCAACAATACCTCATGTTTCTGCTTTTTGCTATTTATGTTTTTATGATTTTATGTCACTTTGAGAGATTGAGCCACTGTGCCTATAGGTCAAGATCTGTATGATTTTGACTAGTGTGGAGATCTCAGATCGGCTGTTGTGTGAATTTACAATTGTTAAATATAGCCTTAAAAAGCTGATTAACTCACTGTCCTTTGCAATGAGCTGCCGTCATCACAAAATCCTCCCTCACAAGAAAACCATCGCAAGAAGCCCATTGGGAATTCATCTTGTACAGTATGTAAACCATGTAGGGACGGCTGTGGGGTTTTGCTTCATGTCCGCCCAAGATGCTTTCTCTCATGCAGCCCCCTAGACACACAAGCAGAGAGGTTCCAGATTATTTATGCACTTTGGGGTCATTCACAAATACGAAAAACTAAAATGTTGGAGTTATAATAATGTCATTCAACCATGCAGCGGTGAAATCTGATACTGATTGTTAATTTTATAACACGATATACCTTCTACCAAATAACAGTCACCCCTTTAGAAAGATTTCATCGCCTAGAACATATTTTGACAGACAAAAACTTCAAATTTGTAATGTATCTCATTTAAAATAATAAATCTTGTATGTATTTGGTTCTTATAATCTGATTCATACCATTCAGATAATCTGAAATAAGTCACCACCTAACTGCATACAAACCTCGGCTTTATGAACAGACATGAATAAACAGCAGGGATATTGTAGACTCAAAATTCAAGACATTGACTTTTTACATTTGTACAGGATGCTCTTGAGGCTTAACCCTAACCCTGTTGGGCTCTAGGCATGATTGAAATGTTAACTGCAACAACAAAAAATTATGAAGTTGGTATTTATTGAGAGTAATTACCTTGGTTGAAGACAAGCAGCATGGGAAGTAGAGCACTGAGGAGGTGCATCATGACTAGACGTGTATGTGGAAGACAACCACTGACACACCACCTCTGATGTTTGCGTGGCCTTTTTATTGGGTTAGAACTAGGATCTGAAACCTGTTTGTGTTGCACTTCTTGAAGTTAGATGGTGGTTGATAACGATTTTGAGCGCAAAGCACTTATCTCATGTTATCTCAAGACTACGTGATAGACTAGAGCGTTCTATGAAGTAATATACCAGTGCATGTACTCACGGTTCACTGAACAGACGTGTTTGTACATAGACATATACATTAGTCATCGTCGGTCTTGACTCTAGACTGTAATCCATGTACCAATTATCACATATTATTGAGAGCCACTAGTTGTTCTCAAGGGACATTGCATAACAGCTCAAAGAAGCATAACGGCACGAATAAGTCTTCAAGCTTTTGGTTTGGAATTGAGTTTGTTGTCATTGCTTTGTGACCTGGAAAAGTGCACTGATTTCAATAAGTTTTCTATGACTATTATCCTTCTATATCCATAATCTCAAAAAAGTAATAGCAATTGAAAACACAAAGACACCCATACCATTCACAGAGTATTAAGAATCAGTGACTAAGACCCATAACATTCACAGAGTATTAAGAATCAGTAGTAAATGTTTTTTATCCTTGTTGTTTGGTATGCAAATAGCAGTGGGAGATCAGGCCTGCCTGTAAAATCTTTTTTCAGAGTCTAGACAAAAGTATGCTTCCTCCATACCTGAACCACATGCCTTTACTGAATAGTGTGTAACAGGGGGGGTTTGTGAGGAAAACGAGGCAAACCGAATGGGTTTGAAGCAGGAAACTGGAGCTTGAACAGTAATGAGAATTGCAGAAGCAGACCTGAAGAAAGAGTGTGTTGGGAGGTGGTGGGGCTGTCAGCTTTACTGGAACTAGGGGTGTTAAGCTCAGGATGGTTTTGCGATCGGACTTCACTAGATTCAAAAGTAATGACAGCCATAACAGACCCATCAATCACTGTGCAAATTACATGTTTACTAAAAAGGGAAAAAAAACATATAAAGGAACAGAGAAGATTATGAGCTGTCTCACATTACCTCAAAACCAGGCTTGATATGCAAGACCAAGTTCATGGACCTGGAAAGTTTTTAATCTATCCCACATTGTGCAGTAGTAGAGTAGAGTATTTATGCCACTATTGTGCAGTAGCAGTAGTAGAGTAGAGTATTTATGCCACTATTGTGCAGTAGCTGTAGTATAGTATTTATGCCACTATTGTGCAGTAGTATAGTATTTATGCCACTATTGTGCAGTAGCAGTAGTAGAGTAGAGTATTTATGCCACTATTGTGCAGTAGCAGTAGTAGAGTAGAGTATTTATGCCACTATTGTGCAGTAGCTGTAGTATAGTATTTATGCCACTATTGTGCAGTAGCAGTAGTAGAGTAGAGTATTTATGCCACTATTGTGCAGTAGCTGTAGTATAGTATTTATGCCACTATTGTGCAGTAGCTGTAGTATAGTATTTATGCCACTATTGTGCAGTAGCAGTAGTACAGTATTTATGCCACTATTGTGCAGTAGCTGTAGTAGAGTATTTATGCCACTATTGTGCAGTAGCTGTAGTAGAGTATTTATGCCACTATTGTGCAGTAGCAGTAGTAGAGTATTTATGCCACTATTGTGCAGTAGCTGTAGTATAGTATTTATGCCACTATTGTGCAGTAGCAGTAGTAGAGTAGAGTATTTATGCCACTATTGTGCAGTAGCAGTAGTAGAGTATTTATGCCACTATTGTGCAGTAGCTGTAGTATAGTATTTATGCCACTATTGTGCAGTAGCAGTAGTAGAGTAGAGTATTTATGCCACTATTGTGCAGTAGCTGTAGTATAGTATTTATGCCACTATTGTGCAGTAGCTGTAGTATAGTATTCATGCCACTATTGTGCAGTAGCAGTAGTAGAGTATTTATGCCACTATTGTGCAGTAGCTGTAGTAGAGTATTTATGCCACTATTGTGCAGTAGCTGTAGTATAGTATTCATGCCACTATTGTGCAGTAGCAGTAGTAGAGTATTTATGCCACTATTGTGCAGTAGCTGTAGTAGAGTATTTATGCCACTATTGTGCAGTAGCTGTAGTATAGTATTCATGCCACTATTGTGCAGTAGCAGTAGTAGAGTATTTATGCCACTATTGTGCAGTAGCTGTAGTAGAGTATTTATGCCACTATTGTGCAGTAGCTGTAGTAGAGTATTTATGCCACTATTGTGCAGTAGCAGTAGTAGAGTATTTATGCCACTGATCATTTAGGGCCATGGCTTTTATCCTATTTAATGGACAGACTAGGGAAGGGAGGGATCTGTTATCTTACACCTGCTCACTGCTAATTTAGGCTACATTCATCATCATCATCATTGTTTATTCAGGGAGAATTGACTGAGCACAGGGCTCTTTTCCAGCAATGCCCTGATTGAGGCTACATAATACATACAACAATAAATAAACAAACCATAACAAAACAAAACAGACAAAATAAATAAACCAAACACATTTAACAACTCAGAAATTAGGTATAAAATATAAATAAAAAAAATAACAAAGTAAAAAGAATTAAATAACATTATAAGTGGGATGGTAGAGAGTTCTGTTACCTTCACTTCACTGAAGTCACAGTGTCCTTTTGGGATTGACAGTGGAGCTACAGCGAATAACGTGTGTAACACATCCATATGGAAATATAATAATTGTTTTAATGATTTTCTTATCATATTCAAGAAAATGTCACACAATGCTGTTCCAAGCAAAGCTGCCAAAAAGAGATTTATAATCAGAGTTTGATGTATTGTTTCAAAATTAGGCATCACATATAATGTGTGTTAAAAAAGTACTAATGTGATAATATGTTTATCATGTTACAGCAATCATATATATGTACAACTGTGTATTATGTTTCTACTGTTTTGTGTTTGTTTCAGAGCTGATGGATGGCCAAGAAGATGCAAGTTGATGATTTCTAAGGAAGTCATTAGTTTCAAATACCATTTCCTTTCCTGAGGCACAGACACAGTAAAACGTTTTTGTTCTTTTAAACTGTTTCCATGTAACTACTGACAACTCTGTGAGTCATTTTAGTATCTTACATGTTCCTGTATGCTACCCAGTCTATCAATCTTATTAGAAATCTCAACTGTGTTACCAAAGAGGTGAGGGCCCTAATACACAAGTGCTAACCCTAGCCCTAATACACAAGAAGTAAAGAGGTGAGGGCCCTAATACACGAGAGGTAAAGAGGTGAGGGCCCTAATACACAAGAGGTAAAGAGGTGAGGGCCCTAATACACAAGAGGTAAAGAGGTGAGGGCCCTAATACACAAGAAGTAAAGAGGTGAGGGCCCTAATACACGAGAGGTAAAGAGGTGAGGGCCCTAATACACAAGAGGTAAAGAGGTGAGGGCCCTAATACACGAGACCTCACAGTTTGGCTCACTTTGCATTTGACAATTATTGTGTATGTTTTTAGTAATTTCTTTGTATTGTCTTGATAAATTGTCTTGTCCAATGTATCATTGTCACTAGGTATCCAGGTGAAATTGACCTATATTTTAGTAAAACAGTGTTTTTGTTGACCAAAATCATCCTTCTTCTTTTACAATTCATCTGCTTTAGATTCATTTATTGGTTCTGCTTTGACTGTCAAATTACAAAGTATACCCATAGCAATAAGCAGATGTATTCAATTATGTCAGTTAGGAGGCTTACAATGCAGTTAAATAAGTCTCTCCACAGATGTCTTGTGACATTTGCATTTGAAATATTAGCAAAAGTCTGGACTAATCAGAGATTAAATAGCTAAGGCATGCCATAAAATGACAAACGGGCCTCTGTGAGATCATTCCACAACAAACCAAAAAGGATTGGGTATAAAACCATAATTTTTCTTCAAATGTAGGCTTTTAAACAATGGATGGAAACTCATGTCTCACTGTGTGCATCTTCACTATGACGAAATAATGTATAGCATTATGTAGGAACCCTGTTTCATACAATGCCATTGGTAGTTGTAAACAGGTAAAGCCCCTTCCTGTCAGGGCACACAGGGGCATCATTCGTATCATCTACTTCATATACTTGCAAAGTCCAACATAAAGGCACTTCTGTCTTGAGTACAAAATACTATACTTTAAAATAGCATTAGGGTTTGTGGACTAGCACTTGAGGGTTATAAATTAAGCCAGGCTTGATGTTTTGGTCTTAAATTTGAATACCTAAAATGTGGTGTCCAATCCACTACAAATGTGGAACAAATATACATCAGACTAGGGAGTTAGAGAGTTAACAGAAACAAACAGTTAACAGAAACAAAATGTTCTTGACATATTTTATCTTTTGCATCACCAACCTGTCAACCCCTTGCAAAACAGCACATTTTGCTAACGGATGTCATTTTTCCACCACAGATGTAGCAGAAGATGCAATGCTAGATGAGATAAGGGGCTATCACTGCCAGAACCTCACGTATAGCACTTCTGTTTCAGTTTACCATGATGAAACTGGATAAAAACAAGATAGTGGTGTTGGTTAATGTTTGTATGCTTGCTCTTCAGACAGACACATGTGTTCCAGAAATAGAACTCCTTAAAGGTGGGCCTATGTGAAGTAATCGGACCCCCTGAGGGTATACACCCCCATGAATATACTGCTTCTAATGACCTTTGTGGCAGACTGCCTGGTGAAAACAACAGGATCTAGAAATGGTGTCCACAGGAGAGGCCGTGTGAGAGATGTGATGACCACGGAGTATGGCCAAAAAGTAGAAATTTATAAGAAGGGGGTACCTATGTAAGGTGACAGAATCAAGTATTGAAGTCAAGTATCCCTCGTAATCCTATGATCGGGAATTGTAAACAGACCCCTATATTAACATTTTATATTTTATTCACCATTGTTAGGAAAAAGAGGGTAAGTACACATTCAGATGTAGTCTAGACAAATATGGGAACATTTTCAAAATATGAGATGTGGCATCAGTTGAGTTTGTGGAGACACACAGATTGATTGGGTAACAAGTAGTGCCAGGGAAACCGAGAAGCTATTAATATCAATTATTGACAAAGACAGAGTAAGTGTGAAATGCTGGCTGTCAAATCCAAATTATATGCTTCATTAATCGAATAGGCAATGTTTGTCATATGTAGAGAACATGTTTCATATATTTAAAATGCTGCTACCCAAAGTGTATTACATACCATACCATAAACACTAATCATCATGTTCCTGAAAGCTTAGTGTATGTTTTGTCTTTATGTACATTTCTAACTTTCTGGAGAAGGTCATGTTTTTTCTAAGGTTGGTTGACAAACTTCAGCATAACATTTACCACTCAGCATTTTTAGATCACATGTCAGCTCAGACGAAGACAAAAAACATGTGTACTTGGAAAACTGATATTTTACAGACACTGGATTTCTCAGAAGCAGATCCCCTTGGGGTCACCTTCTGGAAAAAAGGTGAAAAAAAAAACCTTTGGTATTTTAGGCACTTAGTAGGATTTTGGCGGTTGGGAGGTGGGGGCAGTAGACCAAGGACAAAAAAAGAGAGGAACGTGTATGACAAAGGAGAATTTATCGTTATAGAAAGGTCTTCTGAGGGGGGGCTGAAAGAAATAGACAGGCTGTGTTGGTCATTAATAGTTCAAGAGGGATGGAGATCTCATCTAAAGGCCCCCACTCACAGTTCTGGCAGGGCAGGGGGCTGCAAGATCACTGAGTGCTTCACCCACCCTCCCCCGACCAACTCTCTGCATAAATCATCCCTCACATTTTCACAACATGCATTTGTAATGGTGTTTTTCAGCCTCTATGCGAGATCACAAATAACAGCGTAGATCACAGTCACACATATTCATGCTATTTCTTACAACCAAAATTGACCAATAACGTGGCTCATTTAGAGATGGATCCTAGTTTTAATTGAGTGAATGGAAAGTGCAAGGATTTCTGTCATCAAACTTTTTTTTCAGATCTGTACTGTGTGGTGAACAACAAAGTGGAGTAATTCAAAGCGTTCCCCTTGAAAAAGAGAAGCTGGGGAGAGATAAAATGTTTAGTACATTTTAAAGTTAAGTCAGAGCCTGGAGCGAATCTTGGATTCTGACAAAGAACTTTTTTCCCATCTACTATTTTTCAGCACCTTGGGAATTATAACCAGTAAGCAGTTTCCCCAGTTAGACTTTAAAACATTGCCAAAATCATCTCATGCAGAGGTCAACTTACACAAAATATAGTGTAATTTTCCAATATTACCCTAATTGTGTTGTAGATGTGAGAGTTGGGTCAGATGACACAATGATTATGGGTGCTGTGGTGGGCCCTTCTCAATGAGACTGTAATTTGTAACATAAAAGTATGGAATAAACCCAACAACACAGTACTTTACTTGGCACATGGTCTGATGTAAATCAACCGGTATTAACCAGGTGACTGTGTGTGCTTGATTACTAAACCTAACCCAACATGTATTAACCAGATGACTGCGTGCGTGCGTGCGTGTGTGTGTTTGATTACTGCTGCAAAATGGGGATGGGGAGCACAAGCGGCTGACGTGTAATTTATTTTATTTATTTTTTTTTGTGTGGTGAGCTGAACTTCTCAGTCAGCTATTGTTTTTGAAGCAATGTCCACTGAGGTAATGTTGTGGCTGGACTTTGGTCCGACTGACTGTCACCATGTATAAGTGCCTAGATATTCAGTTTCAATGGAGGAAATCTCTTTCATGGTGTTCCTCCTAGAGAACCTAAAACCTTTGACCAAAATAATAGCTAGCTGTAGTCTGTACGGAGAGAGTGTGGAGAATCCATTACATTATATCATCTGTAAGAGAAATTCAGCCAGGAGGGCTGTAAAAGCTTTTGGCTGCAACACATCCTCCTGTTTAAAGAAAATGTGTCAGACTCAGCCCTGTCTCCTTTATTGTTTATTTGTTAATATTTTATTCAGACAAATCACTTCTCATCTAATCAAACATTCATACCCTCAGCATCTTCTCCACGGAGGTTTTGATACTGTGTTAAAGTTAAGAAATAACTAACGGTAATGGAAACGACAGGCTGGTTTGTCACTGCATCTTCTGTGCCTGCAACCTGAGGATGACAGCTGTGATGGGGAAAGCCGTCTGGAGGGAGTAATGGCCATTAGTTCCACTGTGAACATCCGAGAGATGGCAGCAGTGAAATGGACGGCTTCCGTTCTGTATTGTCACATATCGGATGTGAGGGCTGACAGTTCACTCTGTAAGATATATTATTGCAATGCTGCCAACCTGTGTTAAGCATGTCTGCCAGGTGAGATAGAGAAGCTTCCTAGCTGCTAGGTCTGTGACATATGACCTTCAAAGAGAATGCTTCTGTAATATCACACACCACAATTATTTAATTAAGCAAATGCATGAGACAGTACAATGTACGCAGGGGCGGCGCCAGGGGGGGGGCTAGGGGGTGCTCTAGCTCCCCCTGGATTAGCCATAGCACCCCCAAGAAAATAATGGTTTATTTATTATTGTTATTTAATTTCATTCTGCGTTATTTATTGTGTGATAATAATATTTAACTCACAAAAGAAAATAATAACAGATTGAAATGAACAGATTGTTTTAGAAACAGAGCAATCATTCTGTCATAACCTTTGACCCAACTTTCACGTCGCAGGCTTGAATGTTGACGTTACCGGACGGTTGAAGGAGAAAGCGAGCTAGTGCGTGGTAGTTTCAAGTGAATATCAACAATGCATCGGTTTTTGCTACCTTAATGTCCATGTTTGGAAGAACCATTAAGAAACAAGAGTGACGTAGAAGAAGAAGAAGAAATGCCAGGGGTATCTGGTGTGTATCATGGTGCTAGCAGCATCAGTGTCGTTAGCATGAACGCTCAGAATGGTCCGAGAAGACCAAAACTCCAGAAATATCCACCTTGCATGTTTGGAGTCCAACAAAGGAGTTTTTGTAAAAGCTGGTTGGGACAGTTTGCGTGGTTGGAGTACAATGCAACTAAGGTATTGTTAGCTGTGTAACATTAATGAAAGCTGTCTGATTTGTTGCATGCATTGATTGCCCTGTGTCGCTGAAGACTCGTTTCGGTTGATTAGCAACGAAGATGCCCTTTTTTGCCGAAGATTTTAACTTTTTGCCTTTTTCCTCTTTTTTGGATTTAAAAAAAAAAATCGCCTTTAAAATATCTGAAACTCTTTAGCCTAAGACAAGCAGTCTGTATGTGTGCTAGGTATACATAAGGTTCTATGTGATTACTGATGATTGTGAACTGAAATAATATATACCTTTTTAACGCATTTCTGACTCTTTGACTGTTTTATTTAATTATATCTGCTATTCCAAGATTAATGTCACTCTATCTGACATGGTAGTGGCCACCTGTCGCCCAACTTTAATCCTCACTACCACAAGTGTTTTAAAGTAAGTTAGGTATTTGGGATTGCGGACTCTATAACATGCTGTATGCCTTTTGTCAGTGACCGTCGCAGATGTGCGCGTCTGTCGGAATAATAATACAATCGGTTTGTTTAGCGCTTTTCATGGACCACAGAGAGCAAACATGTAAAGTTGTTGTAGTAGAGAACCATGTGACACATAGGCTATCATCCTCATTTCATAGCACCCTCACTAAAACGCCAAGCTCCCCCATAGCACCTGCAGAAAAAAATGTCTGGCGCCGCCACTGAATGTACGTCATATGAGTAGCGTGGCGAGCTAGTGCAGAGGGAGGGAGAGGCCAGGTTAAAGGCACCGCACAACCTCCTGTGACCCATACACCGCGCAACCGCCTGTGCCCCATACACTGCACAACCTCCTGTGCCCCATACACTGCACAACCTCCTGTGCCCCATACACGAGAACACATGCTAATACCGGATGTTCCCTGTGCTTCGTTATTGCTCTACTGGAATAAAGACTGACGGCTGTATCAGAAACGTGCCTTTTTTCTTACAGTGGTGTCTTAAATAAGTAGGGCCTACAGCTATGAGTATAATAAGGAGTCATAGTCTAAAAACATTTGAGGTTTCTCTAACAAAAGAGGTGTTAACTTTTTGCATGTGATTTAATCTCTGGACTAGAAATGCTGCTGATAAGAAAAGGCATGTTGACATCCTGTAGCAAAACCACAGCTAACTTGGCCAGAGTGAAATGTCATAGTGAAAGTAATGTTTGTAAATGAAATGGCATTCAGATACATTATTTTACCAAGCTTAAGAAATGTTCACTATGTATGGCCCAAACATGCTTAACAAACATGCTTACTTCAGAGCTTCTTCCTCTCTGGCCATGTCTGTGTAGCACATATTTTCTTGTGGGGCATAGAGGCTGTTGGTTAGACATTTGAAACAAGTTAAAAAAACTTTTATGAATTTTATGAAAGGGTCTGACAGTTATTTTCTACCAACATGGCTTTAGAAATGGCCAGACACATGTGGTGTGCTCTATATCAGAGGAATACAATTACCCAAACCATACTGTACCATATGTGATCCATACTGGGTAGGGCTTCGGGTCTCTATGTGCCAGTGTCCAGTGTGCTTCCCCAGAGTTGGTTGTGAAGAGTTCTGGTACAACTCACAAAAACGAAAAGGGCAGAATTTATGAACTCTCGCATATTGCCTGACCCTGAGACAGACTTGTTTTGACATCTGATTCAACAGGGAGGGAAAAAATGACCCTGACAAGAACACTGAATTTGAGGTAAACTTGGGAAGGGGGGGCAGGTTCATAGCTCCATCATCTCAGAGTAATGTAAACCACAACCCCTGAGAGTGGGTTATCTCTGGGTTTACTTTATGGCTGCCAGAGATGAATGCAGTCAGGCACATGTCCTGTGCCCTGGCTTTAGACTGGAGGTGTTTAAAGATTCCCAGGCCTCAGGACAGGGTGCATTAGCGTGATGTGCAGATGGGGACAAGGCTGGGACTGTGCTGGGGCCCACTGCCCTTAAAAGGTTGCAGGTGGGGACAAGGCTGGGACTGTGGTCTTAAAAGGGTGCGGGTGGAGACAAGGCTGGGACTGTGGTCTTTAAAGGGTGCAGGTGGGGACAAGGCTGGGACTGTGGTCTTAAAAGGGTGCAGGTGGGGACAAGGCTGGGACTGTGGTCTTTAAAGGGTGCAGGTGGGGACAAGGCTGGGACTGTGGTCAGACCCCTGAGCAGCAGACTGGAAACACTGAAATGCCCCTCAGTGGGTCTTTTTAAAACCCAAAGCTCCATTTTATAGGGCCTCTGTAAACTACTCCTCTATGACCGAGATGACTTGGTTTCATTGTGCCAGTTGAATTCCAGACATGTGACGCTAACATTATTGAGACTTTATAATAAAAATACATTCCCATTTTTACCTCCGCCAAGGAGGTTATGTTTTTGGTCTGTCAACAGGATTACGCAAAAAATACCTAGGAGATTATCATCAAACGTGTTGGAGGGGTGTAGCATGGGCCAGGGAAGAACCCCTTAAATGAGGTTCAAGGGCCATATCCAGAATTTTTTTAACATTGTGAGATCTGCATTCTCCGAGTGCCCCTCTTGTTGAACAATGTTTTGAACCTCAGACAAAAGTATGAAAGGAAATGTACATATATTTATATTATATATTTTAACAATTTTCACTGAACTTGTATTTACGAGCAACAGAACTATGCATATAATAATTTTGCCCCCCCCATCCACTCTACAACATTAGGGGTAGAATCTACGCAGATGGACCCACACGCCTGCTGTCTGTGCACAGTTTACACTTTCATTCCCAAACTCTCTGCTGTCCAATCCATTACAGCAGGCAACATCTTGGAGAGCACCACGATGGCGTCTGGATATAATTCTGAGTGATGAGAGGATGAGACAGGAATGCACTGGAGTCTGAGCACCCCAGCAGACCGGCTTCGAACAGAAGAGTGTGCCCGAGGTTCAAGAGTTTCACTCAAACACGTCCTTCTCTCTTTTCAAATCTCCCAAACACATTTATCAATAGCCCATCTGATCTTCCTATTCCAAGGTCAGTCTCACAGTCCTAGCCTTGGCAGTATCTTTCTGCAATTGTCCAATGGACAGTAACAGCTGCATGCCATCACTCACAGTAGAAGAGTAAATGGGGAAAGGGGGAAAACAAAAGAGTTTCAGTGTCTGGATAAAGGACAAGTGGAAGCTGTAAGGTTTTACAAAACGAGATTACTGATTACTGTAAATAGTTTTGTTGGAGATTTTAAACATTATTGTCAAGCCTCAAAACTAAAAAAACCTACAAATACATGCAAGTTGAACGCGATTCAATGTGTTCTTAAAAAAATACTTGCTATTGTATCCTGTGAGGCCGTTGGTTGAGATTTTGGAGAGTTCAGAGCAGGGTTCTGTTTCCTGTGTTTAGTCCCTTTCCACCTAAGTCCATTTGGCTGCATGAGCTGCTAACAGGGAAGGAGAGTAGATAACTCTGTGTTCTTCCAAAACCACAACTTGATCTCACAGATAAAAATGTTGATAGGTTTGTCATTTACCTAAACAATTTTATAAACAATTCTGCCTCTGTTATTTTTACTGATAACTCTACATGAAATGTTGTGGGAACAAAGCATGTCTGAGCAGAAAATGTGGGTTCAATGTGGGCTGTTGTCTCATTGTGGCTCCTTTAATGAAAACCATATTTTTGGAAGGCCATCTAACTCACACTGGCTAGTGAGTTAAGAGGTTTGATAGGGTAACTGCGCAGCTCAGATGAGGACAGTGTTTTTTGGAAACATGTGGAAGCTAATGATGGATGAGCTTAAGAATTCTTGGCAGCCAAATATTTGGTCTGAGCTTTCATATTGAGTCACACGTAGCAGGGGTTCTGAGGCGGCCAAGTGGAGTCTCATCCCACACCAACCAGTTATGAGATAATTTGCAGGCAATAAGATTCATCAATAAATGCTAACTTCTATCTTGCTTTGCAAACTACTCTTGTAATTAGCAATATAGTTTTAGGTTTTTACTTATAATTTAGGCCTCATTTACCTCAAAGGTTGGGAAAAGAAGAATTATATGCAGTCACATTAAACACCTGATAAAGCCTAACACTGCAATGTTGAAATGGCAAGTTGCACAATTTTATGTTTCCTCTCATGTCGGGTTTGCCTAGATGTGGAGATAAACAGTGTGTTTGGATAGGGCCTACATTGCATAACCTACCAATAAGACATTGTTAAAAATGAGATCAGGTCTAAGCATGCATGTTCATATTTTAACTCTTTTGAATTCGTTAACCTATGCCAGATTAATTCAGGAATCGTGCATTGTGGGAGATTTAATGAGATAATGAGACAAGTAATGACTAATGCGCTGAATTAAGTTAATAGCACATGACGGAAAATGCTTGACCACGTTGTCTGCCAATTGTTGTCCTAATTGTAAAACTTGCCTGGTGTTTGTCATATTGGGAAGGACTTGCTCAAATTAGCCCCTTAAACCCAAAGAGCATAATAAACACTGCAATTTGATAGACTTAATAGGTTCATTTCAGTAACAGATACTTGCATCTGCCAACGATGGGTCACCAGCCAGAGGGATACCTCCGTGTTGAGGTGTTTCAAATACCATCTGAGGAACAACTTTCCGCCCTCACAAAAGCTCGGATATATTGCATCTGATATCACGTCATCCGTATTAATGTTGAAACCCGGCGTATAAACACAACTTGTATGTCACTCCCATTCATTGTTGCCATAAATACCCATACATTCGATGTCAAACTACATTAAACTAGCATACCAAATTTTACGATATTAGCCGAAGCAAGTGTAAAACGAGTGACGGGCTCATTCATCTGGTTAGTTGGACACCTCTTCCGCTATGAGATCGCCTGCATCCCATTGCTAGACTCTAGCGCGTAGGCTATTAGGTTCTATCTTTCGTTTATCTACATGAAACGGTCACATAATGTAGAATTTGTGCATCGTTTACCTAACTTTTTTTGATACCCAGTGCATATGGCTTCAGCAAAAGAGAAATCCGCAGCTAGTGACGATTTAGTGTGGCGGCTAATCGGCCCAGTCTCCGACCTCTCTAATCGAAAATGCTGTCTGATTTATTCTTCTTTCGGTCACAATTCGGATGTTTGCCTCTTTCATGTTAAAGGGGAATTCTTTGCAATGGATGCACGCTGCTCTCATTCGGGTAGGATAAAGTGTGAAGTTACTTTCATATCACTTTTAACACCATGCTTTCCTCCTTGCATTTGTCGCCCAGGAAACCATTACATAATTTAAAACAGTTTAAATGAAGCTGCCTTTGGTTCTAACATGAATCGATGGGAACGGCATTACATGCCTGACTTGTACGCATGCTTAGTATCTTTAAGCGAATTGAGTTAGAAGTGAGCATACGGGTGTTTTTCTAACAATAATAACCTACGTCACGTCTGAACGGGATAGTAGCATCACACGTCCGTATCTTTTCCCCAATATTTTGTCCAGAATTGAAAACCATTTCAAACTTGATAAAGCAAGGGATATGCCGACAGTATCCTCGCATTATGTGTAAAGTAGGTGGGCTTTCTTTTAGGCCACCAACCTAATACAAAGTGTCACAGATTACAGATACAGATCGACAGCCCAGGTTTTTATTATCCACATAAACCATTTTCAATTTCTGTCAGCAGGCGGCTCTCTAGTAATATGAAATAGCCTACTAAGCAAGCTCACAGCTTAGCCTAGCCACTACCGGCCTTGGTAAAGTGGTAAGGGCTTATTTATCTTCACACACCATGTCCATTACAGTAGCTCATGTCAATTTACTTAACCAATTCGTCTCTGCAGGGGGACCACTTTACGATGGAGACATTGAGGAAGCAGATGGGGCCCTGCAAGTCTTCTGTCCATGGCATGACTATGATTTCAATCTCAGAACAGGGAAGTCAAATACTGGGTTACAGGTGAGTGGAATGAGGCTTGCCATCTCCTCAAAGGGAGACAGGGAGTTGGTGGGCCTGTGTCTCCATATCTTTCATATCTTCCACCTATTCCCCTTATCCTAGTTATTCCTGATTCCTACAGTTCCCAAGCAAGACCGGCCCTTTTTTGGGGGTTGATCTGTTATGGTGATTTCTCAATCTGTAGGCCTATGTAAAACAAAAACAAAAACGTAAAATAACTGTATTTTGCTACAATAACCACTCATGAAATATCTGCAGATCTATGCTTTAGCTAGTGTAAACATTACTCTAACATGTGCAATTGATAAATATTTGTTCTTTTAAGTGGGTGACCACAGATTTTATTTATGAAAATGCAACACTATTTTCATGATATTGAGCTCTTGAAGCACAAAAACACGAAAGTAGAAATTTCTTTTACATTGATCCTTTTGAAAGTCCAGTAAGTCAGCGCTGTCTGCTCATAACTGGCTCAGACTTCTTTTCTGCGGTTTGTGTGTGTTTGTTTTAGCAACAAGTGCATGAAGTCAAGCTGGAAGATGCCAGTGTCTTCGTGAGACATGCAAGTCTTCTCTCGCTGAAACCCTTCCCTCTGGGGTCGAAGGACTGAGTTACGGCTGGAGGCGTGTGAAACGGACTGTTTGTGCACATGGAATCTCCTATAATCACACTTCTGCTTATAAGATTGATGGTAAATTGTGGATACCAGAGACAGGCCAGGCTGTGTCCATGCTTTTCCACTCAGATCTGGTCAAAATCACTGGAGACGTCTCAAAGGAAAATCTTGGTGTCTTTTTTTTCCGACTCATGCTCAGTCTGTAGCCCTGGGACTTCAGCCATATAAGACGAATAGAGGGTAATTGTTGGAGGTTTTGATTTTTAAAAATACTCCAAAATGTTCTAAGTGTACTTTATAAGTCCGTTCTCTGATGTTAAAGACTGAGGGCCCTAAATTGAAAGGACACAGGGCTGTGTGTTACATGTGTGACATAATGGTAGTCCGCAAATGGCGTAACATCAAAAGGAGGAGTGGAGAAGAATTGTTATTTGCATGTATGCACTCAGAGGACGCTAAAGTAGCAGGAAGTCTTTGGGGGACAGGTGAAACGGCATATTCATCTGTGGGCTGCTGAATTTGTCTTTTGAGCCGATCACATCAACAGGAATTCTTACTTGTGCTGTGATGTGAAACCATCATTCGTTTGGTTGAAGTCCAACAGACATCAGTGTATGTTATGAAAATATTTAAACTGTTAAATTGTCATTGTGAAATAATTGAATAAGTTGTGCAAAGTTCAAACAACTAAAGTGAAATCATTGCCGTGGACACGCTTAGGTCATGCGCATGTCCGACCTCCTGTGTTGTGTGTAAGAGCCTGCGATACACATCAATCAAATGAAGGCCCTGACAGTTTTCTTTGGAGAATTGATTTTATATATGTAGTTTTGTTGTTTAACTTCTGATGCAGATATTCTCACATTTATATACCCTTTTTGGTAGATTTAAGGAAATATGCAATCAACAATAATTGTGGATGGATGGCCACCACATACATTCAACTGAAATACAGTGGATAACCGAATATGCTTCTTATTCCCAATATGTCACACTCATGTTATATATGTTTTCCAAATGTCAGTAAGGACACTTTGTGTAGTTGATGCCACTCTTCACTAATACAAACGCAATGTAAGGGCTACAATCAATCAACTTTTTTTTCCATTTGTTCATTTATTGATTTTTTGATCTGATCCTGAAGTCCCGAGGTTTGGTACAAAGGTTTGGCATGTTGGATGGTTTGGGATATACAATAGTTGATTGATCATAGTGTATGTCAGAAGTGTTTCTTAACTCAAGAATAATATTTTGCTGTAATTTAGTTGTAATAAACAGAATGAAACAAGCTGTTTGGTGTTCAGTGTAATGAGGCTGGTGCAATGCTGCTGTGGAGTCCGGTGCTAATTATTAATATGCAATTTAATGAGATCTTCTTTTTTTTTAAAGAAAGTTTATTTACAGTTTCTCTGAACATTTGTCAATGAATACAATGTTCAATTTACAGTATACACAGAACTGTATTAAAGTAGTGAAAAATTGGGCAATGCCATGCAGTATATGTTACATAATGATTAACATGGAGTTCCCAGGCATTTAATTATTTTTATATTTATTTTTTTAAATGGCTGAAGACTTCCAGAGCACAGTGGCAACTGTACAACTCTTACTTTATAGCCTAGACAATAGTGGAATGGTCCAAGATTGATTTTGCCAGAGGATATTCCTGCATAAGTTATAGTCTCCCTGAGACAGCTAGACAGTTGAAAAGAGAACAGATGCTTGTACTCAAAGTAATGGCACAGATGGAATAGAATGCCAAATAAGGGCCAACTGACATCCTGTGCTGTATCAGACTAATGGCTCATTACGTCTCAAATCCAACAAGCGCAGTACCAGTACAAGTAAACACTGAGGAGAATGAAAAAGAGTGACTTACTTGGGGTCATACATGGCGCAGTTCAGTTGATCAGGTTTTTTCTTTTACTGTCTTTTACTGTCCCTGTTTAAAGCTAGTTTAGGACCTACCTACATGGAAACTAGAAAAAGCAAAGCAAGCATACTGCCAATTTAGTAAATGCAATTACCCTATTTTTATTTTCTACCACTGGGAGACATTCATAAGTTGTTAAATAGTTGTTCTTTAGACAGTGATTGTGTGTCAGCATACTAGGATTAGGGTTAGGGTACTGACCCTAGGGTACATACTAGGTAGTTCTATGATTTATACTGTAGACCAGTACACATGCTTGTTAACAGCTGACAAGAATGAATTGGTTCAGAACACAGTGGTCAACAGCCTGACTTTTACCCATACTAACTGTTAATGTGATTCAGTGGTAGTTGGTGAGCCAAATATTGCGAAGTATATCAACTATCGGATGTAAATATATATTGAAGTAAAGTTTTCCTCAAGTTGTTGTGGGTATCCATAGAGAGAATATAATTTGTTGTAACAGATCGGGCAATAGGGTTGGTATTTATTTACCAAATCAAATTGATTCCTCTTTAGACCATAATAAGTAATCCTCTGAGTCTAGATTAGCTCAGTCCAGTGAGCCTCCCCACTAAGCAGAGGGGCATTAGGGTGATTGTAACAAGGACAAACAACGTGTGTGTGTGTGTGTGTGTGTGTGTGTGTGTGTCCCATGATCTTTAATTTACCCTCATTACTGGACCCGAACCATTTTTCTCTTTAAAAACATCAAAAGAACCAACACACAGAAGAACATACAATGTCTGTAGTCTACTTCTATAATCCATTTCATGAGGATAGATTTAAATTAGAAGTATGCCAAGAAGCTTCCAAATGTGCAGCCATGGTGACCATTATATGTCATAAGTTATGCAGCGATGGTGACCATAATATGTCATAAGTTATTGTTGTCATTCTAGTAATATATAGGTGCTACATATCCCAACACATATATTGTACATCAAAGCCAAGTTTGCCTGGCTCATTGAGTTTGCCTAGTGGCTCATTGGGTAGGATATTTCTCAAGTCAGTATTAGAAAAAGTATTGCACTTCAAGAGACAAATAAAGACATCCATGCATAATAGTAGTATGCAATCCATTTAGCCTGAGAATTAGACTCGCTGACTTCATGATGTAAAAATAGAACTCCTTGCTTCTGTGGACTGGTTCTACATCTCAGCCATTCTTTTGGAGAGTTGTTCTAAGTGAAGTTGGCCAGTTGCAGGGACTGTATAATAGGAGGGACAGGGTCATTTACAGGGGTTATGGATAAAGCTGCATGTTTTTCTCCACAGTACTGTTCTTTTCAATTCTTCATGTGGCCATTATATAATGAACTAGCTGACCGTAGACTTTGATAGTTTCATACTTACTCTGCTAGAGGACAGACCGAACTGTCTTTGATGCAATGATACAGAAAAATAAATACATTTTCAAACATGTTCCCTCATGTGGTTCGAACCATGATAACCCAGCAAATTGGTAAGAACTTTTGTTTTGACTTTCTGGAAGTTCTGAAGGATTGGAGCCATTCGGGGTGTATTCGAGGGAATGTCTATGTATATTTTTACCTATTGTTGCGCTGTCAGTTTCAGCATTTACAGTACAGAAGAAATTCACATCCAAAATTACAAGACTGAAAGAGCATGATAGAATTTCCATCTTTACGTTCATGATTTCATTGGCACCATAGTTACTCCAAGACCTATGAAAACATAAGGTGTATGGGAAAAGAGAATGAATTGTTAAATGCATTGGCAAATTTCCCAAAAAATGTATTTAATATTAGACCAAATTCATGTGTCAAATATATTACAGTGCCACTTATTTAACTACAATCTTTGACAACAGTTTAATCTACACCTACATGTCTGTGTGTATGTAACACATTTAGTTATACCATACATTCTAACATGCACTCACCCAAGCGCAGATCTACTGCCTTGACCGTGTTCGCACCACAGCTCTCCTCCTGTTGGTTGCCCTGCGGTTCTGGGGCCTGCCTTGCTGACCCGAGGGGTACCCCACCACCTGGGTGGCCCCCCTTCTGACTTGAATGCCTTCTGATTCTCTCATGTCACGACCCATTTGAGCCAGGGTCTGACTCGGGTTGGTTTGAAGTCGCTGAAAAAGGCTTTCCCTGTTTACAGTTCTCTTTGGGCAACTGAATGTCAGCGCCACTCCGGCATCTGCCTTCATCTCTCTGGAAAAGCCATCTGAGGTTCCGTCAAAACACCGTCCAATGGCGATCTCCTTTGCAACACGTGGATTCTGGTCTGTCACAGTGTAGATACCATAGTTGTGGCCCAGTGGGTCGACAGGAGCTAGCATACTAAAGGCATGTGACTCATTGTTTTGCAGTACAGGAGGGTGCTTGATAAGATACTCTTGCAAGAGACTGTTGGTGTTTGTACGTCGACAGTTGGCCTGTGGAAGCACAGCTATGACGGACCTGTCGACTGTGGCTTGATCGAATAACATTCCACTGCACTTAAACTCCAGGCATGCAGCCGATGTGTTAGGGCTTAACATGTCGCGAGTGCTGCGGATGTCCCTTAAACCATAGAGCTGGCCTCTCGTCTGTGGGTGCGTGCCTCCCAAGTTTCTCGACCTCACCATCACTTCAGTAGCCCCATGGATCTTGACCTTGATGTAGCATGCTCTGAATTCCTGAGGGTTAGGCCACCATGACATATAGTCGCCTGTCCATGTAGTCAGATCATTCTCTTCAAATGGCACCATATTGTATTCATACTTGTCCTTCTCCACACGGAAAAAACGGAAGTGGTTGGCGTCTACTGGTGCGTTCTCACACGCTATCATGCTCTGATAGGGATATATCGGGCCATTATTCTCATCCACATTGTTTGGAGTTGGTTTGGCCAAGTTAATCCTGAAGGCAGTGTTTTTAAGTGCAGGATCTGTGTGATCTGACCGTTGATAATCTAACTTGTCTAAATATGGCTGGGACACACCAATGATGTTTGGATTCATTTTGGGTGTTGACGGGGCTGCCTCTAGTTCCTCACCTCCCATAATGGCAGTGACATACGCTGTGTAGGCATCAGGCGTTTGAGCATCACAGAAGGCTGGCAGGCAAGCGCCATTAGGCCCTGTTATCACACTGTCGAAGCGGCCCCATGCCCTTGGGTTGGATGAGAAACCAGGTTTAGGCTCCAGGTTTATGAGGCTGATGACCACACCCTTCAGCTGCTCGTGGGGGAGGAACTTGTCACTCATGTACGCTCGCACTTTCACAAAGCAACGGCGATTCTCCGGCACGTCCAGGTTGAAGAGACGACGCTCCCGTATCTCCATGTTTCCAATCAGGAAGGTTCGCTCCTCCCGCTTACTCCTCCCGTTTCCACCAGTGGCTGCTTTTGTATAATGGAAATTGCTCTCTTCTTCCCATATGCCTGTGTCTGGATTGAGTGACCACAGCTTCATGGTGGGGATGTGCTCTTGCATTTTGACATGCTGCGTGTCGAGTAGCACTTGCACTGCTCCTGCTCCAAGGACCTCCTGGTTTGCCTCGTCTCTGAAATCCACAGAAAACATCCCATATGTTCTTAGTGGTAGTGTGTCTCCTTCATTGTCTACAAAGTTGAGGTCGCCTGGAGCTGCAGCTGCTGTGGTGATGTTCCTTGGATCTATGAACGTCACGCTGGCTTTCACTGTACCTTCATATACCTCTCCTGTGTTTTTGTGGAAGGAGTTTGGAGGTATGACCAGCTGGCCAATAGGGTCCTCTCCTTTCATTTCTCCCAGGTAAATGGTGTTTGTCTCACCTGCATTTATATCAATGGGCTCCACCTTACGCATCACCTTGACATCGTGGTAGACAGATCCTCCTTTATTGTCAAAGATGAACACCTTGACTGTGTCGATAAACTTCTCTGCAGGGTCTACAAAGTTCACAACCAGTCTCTTCACACCTGGAGACACCTGGACAGTGAAGCCACCCTGGAATCCAGTGGTCCCCACCCTCTCATTCCCCATGAAAATGTGTCCAAAGCGCAGGGGCTCATCATTATCTGCTGCCACCACTCTTCCACGCACTAACACTTTGGGCTCCACACAGCTTTGGCATGCACATTCAGTCACAATCTTGATGGGTAACGAGTAGCGGCCGCAGTTTATCTGCCGGGTTTCCATGGTCTTCACACTGCAACAGAATCCACCTGCGTCCCTGCAGCGCATGTCATAGTCCAAAGTGCCCGCGCATTTATTATGTGGACACCGGCCAGCGTTGTAGAACTTGGAGTCTGTCTTGGGCTGTACACAATCTTGGGGCAGTTTAACCAGGTGGGACTCAGGTGTGGCCTTGCATGCTGGTGTGTCTTTACCTGTAAACAACACAATGCGCAATGCAAATGTTCAGTATGGCGTGTCAAACAAACTGTGCTCACATTTGCCTGGAAGTGTTAATTGGATTTTGTCTAGTTTTCCAAAGCTGCTGCCCTGAATCATTATTGGGATAATAACTGTCCAGTGTTCAGATGGAAATTACAGAGCATGAATAATTGGTCTCCCAAATGTTTGGCAAACAATTAATGCACATGATATCATATCATAGCAGAGTTTACAGTCAAGTACCCACATACATTTTCTCACTCCCCAAATTATGGCTTATTACAGACAGATGGTGAAAGCTAATAAGGAAACTTTCCCAATCCTGCTGATCAGTTCATCCTCCATCCGCTAGTGTTGGGATGTTATTTTATTCACTTGAGGAAATATTTCATGCTGCTACAGAGAGTGTAAGGCAAGCTGATCCCTCTGTGGAGATCTGCACGTCTGATGGCTTTAGCACACGCTTCACCAGACTCTGTTCTAGATCTGGGATAACAAGCATCGTGGGACTCTGCACAATGGGTAGCTCTGCTGCATGTGAAAATGCATACTTGCCTGATGAGGGCTTCAGGAGCATCAGGATTTATTGACAATCTTGGATTTCACTTCAGTATCGCAAACATATGTGGAGTGGGATTTAGGTCTGTAGTGTGTCCAGAGTTACCAATGGTTTAGTTGTGTGAACCAACACAAACATAATAAAAAGCTGCTGCTCTGTGGGTTGCGAGTCTTAAGGGGCCTTAACCTTTTATGTCCTTTTTTTCATTTGAACAGACAGTACCCATACATCCTGTATATAGCTAATTCATTAACAAATCTTTCCTTTTGAGTGGTGGGTCTGGAGCTACACCTACCCATAACAGTGAGGAGAGCTTGAGAGGACTTGATGCTGCCCGTCTGACTGATGGCTTTGCAGTAATATTGGCCCGACTGTTCTACTTTCAAGTCTCGGAGGACCAGATCTTCTTCATATTTGTACTCCTTCCAGTCTAGCAGTGATCCGTTATGATACCTGGAAAACAAGAGTGCTACTATGTGAAGGCCTGTTTTTATGATTTAAAAAATGGCACCTTATGACAGCAGCTGCGTTGTATCGTCTCACCATTGATATTTCTCCGGTTTGGGACTCCCCATGGCCTTGCAGCAGAGGATTGCACGTTGGCCTTCATATCTGACCTTGTCTTCAGGGTGTTTCACAATGCGCGGCTTTTCTGCAACGCAATCAGAGGGGAATCTGCCATAGCGGAGCCACAGAGCTGTTCAAATGCTGTAAAGTGTCACAATGTCTAGCAGTTTGAACATTAGTAGTTCAGAGATATTAGTGGTTTGGGAGAGACTGTGATTAACACTCTGGTGCACTGTGCATATTCAGTTTCTGTTTATATGTCTCCCAGCCTGTCTCGTGTGGTTGATTAAGTCATGTTATTCATCGTGACCGCAGCCTCATCACGTTAGCCAAGAAACACCACACAAAGGCTTTTTTGTAGTCTTGTGTTGGCTCACCTGAAGACTTCAAGACAGCATGGACCCAGGACGTCTTACTGCCGTTGTTAAAAGTGGAGATGGTGAGGGGGGCGAATTTCTCCTTGCTGATGATGAGTTGCGTCGTAGAGCCAGAGCACAGCCCGGGCACTTTGAAGAGCCCCTTGGTGTTGGCGCGAGCACGGATGAGGTTGGGTTGGCTTGCTAGAGCCACCTGGGCCCCAGCCACTGGTACCCCTGTAGCAGAGAGGACCTCACCATGCAGCAGATGGCCTTCACACACACAGCGGCTGCAGTCATCACTGGGCCTACCCTCTGGACACACGCGCTGGCATGCCACTGCGGACACACAGACACAGATGCATAGATACAAACAAACAAACACAGGAACAGTTTGTATTGCGTCCAGACAGAGGTGTCAGAGGCAAGGCCCCGAGACCAGTTTATGGGCCGACTGATTTAACACATTAGTTCTGCCTCCCTGTCCAATAGTTATGCTAATCAACAATTCCAGATGTTTGGTACAAATCCTGGGGATGACTCTTGCTTTCGGAACCTTGATTCAACCACAGATGCACAACACACATGCAAGGCACTACATCTGTTAATGGGGAGGGGGGGGCAGGGGGGGCATGTTTCCCATACCTGGGCATGGCTTCTTCCCACACTTCTGAATCTCGACTGGCCGTCCCTCACAGCGGACTGTGTCTGAAGACCTGATGCAGCTCCTGCGCCGGCTCCGCCGTCCTCCACCACAGGTGACGGAGCAGCTGCCCCAGGCACCCCATGGGCCCCACCTGGCTTCTCAGCCACAGAAGACACACAGAGAGTCAGGGAGGGGAGGATGAGCAGTGGAACTGGGATGTTTGGTGGTCAATTCCAGGTGTTTGCGACAAAGCAGCTCTGCCTCTGAAGCAGTGTGAGTGACATGTATGTAGTGACATTTCCTGATCAAAGGGCTCTATTAGATTGAAGGTGTGGTGGGAATATGATGAATGATTGGGGATTTGTGAAGCTAAAGGACTCTCTCTGTCTTGTTCCTTTTACATCCACGTTTGATTGTATCAGTGCTCACAGTTACCCTCTACGTTCCCTGTTTATACAGTGAATTTCACGATGATTATGCTATTGATGTTGAGATACCTTGGCACGGGGGAGTTGAACATTCCTTCCTTTCAATGTGGGATCCGTGGCAGGCCGGGGTTAACAGCAGAGGCATGGGCTCTTTGGACACACATTTCCGCTGGCGCACCTGGATGCCGACGTCATTGCAGGCCGTGGCTGAGCACGGACCCCAGTCAGCCCAGTCTGTCCAGTAGGCATTGACTGAGAGCAGAGAGGGTAACATATAGGTGAACATGTATACTTTCTACAGTCCTCTCTGTCTTTGTCATTAAAGGACAAGATAATAAAACCAACACTGACTTTCTACTGTCTTACCATACAGTCTACTGTATGTACCTTGTTTACAGCACTATAAACCGACCAACCACATTTTTTGCAGTTTATGTAAAAGGCTTCAGTCTAGCCACAGTAAGACCAAAGGCTGGCTATTGTGTCCATATAAATGTAGTCAATATTGATTTTATTTTGGCCGACCTATCCCTGATTAAGTACCTGTATCTCTCTCTCCCCTCTGACCTATCCCTGAGTAAGTACCTGTATCTCTTTCCCTAAGTACCTGTATCTCTCTCTCTCTCTGACATCTTCTCACACTCTATTTTTTCATCTGTCTCTCACTGTCCTCTCCTCTCTCCTCATTTCCACTATGCTATGTCTAATATCCTTGTCATTACTTAGTTCCTTTCACCATGATCAATGGCCTTAATGATAAATGGTACCTGGTGGACACTGGAAGCGCACATGGTAATTAGAGCAGCTGCGGCCGTAGATCTGCTCTTTATTGATGCACCAGAAGCCCTTGTCCAGACTGGAATGCACCACCTCCCCGGTGTCTGTGGCTGCGACCCAGTCGCTGGTGCGTGCCTCCATGGCCACCGGCCTGGCACACACCCTCTCTCTATAGTAAAAACGGATGGCCTCCAAGCGCTCATAGTCTCCGTTGCCCCCTGGATGGTCGATGTTGAACCAGGATGTCCACTCCGTCACCCCTGTGTTGCGCAAGAATGGAGGGAGACAGGGGTCAGGCCAGGGGTAAGGTTTATGTGCAGTCTAAGAGAGAAATCTGTTACAACCATTCTACAGAGGAGTTGGGACGCCCATGGGAACGCAATAGACAAAACCTTTTTTCAAGCCTTCCTCGACTAATTCTGAACCTATGTGGAGAAACCCCTTGCTAGAAACTAACATGCATCTTCTCTTTAGTCTTTGACGGCTCCAAATTAAAGTCTCCTTCGGGGTCCATGAAACAAATGACTGATGTGTTTCTTCAGAGGACCTTGTTGAGATCTCAGCTATTTTAGAAGTAGTCTCAGCCCAGATGGACTAAAAATTAGAAACAGTCAGTGGGAAACTTGCCTTTCCAACTTCCACCTTCCGAACTGTATCTTGGCTTTTCACTGCAATCTCATCTCCAGTTTAAAGTGATGTTGTGATGACATTTTAAATCAAACCACATGCAAGATAATCTTACTTCAGTATTTATTTTGTTGTTTGTATAGTGACCAAAGATAATTCACTCTGTACTTCTTCCAAATGATGATGGCAGAAAATCCTTATCAGATGTTAGCACAAGCGTTAGTGATGAGGACAGTTGTGCATGCACAGTAGAGCTTCAGATATCCAATGAGCGTGACCTGTGGTCTGGTGATCGGAGAGGCTGTTGTAGGCCTGTTTCCTGTTCCTGTCTGTCTGGCTCCACTTTCCAAGCTCCAGTTTGTCCCATATGGTTCCTGCATGAATTAAAAAAAAAGAGTCTAACATTACTCAAAACCCCAGCCTCTCCATCACCCCCATGTCTGAAACCTGTTGTGGCTTCTCTATAGGGTAACCATATGTAGTAGCAGGGCAAGATTTATGAGAATAAAACATGTGCATTCCTATTAGTCATTCTACGAGATGAAGTCACCAGTCCAGGACATGTTCCTGAGTCTGCCAGAGTGTCTGTGAATGTGGCTGGAATGCCTCAAAGTGGTGTGCCTTTAGAGAGGGGCAAGTACAGGAGAACACCCGATCTTCCGCTGCTGCCCCTTGGGTGTCTGCGCTTTCGTTTTTTGTTTTTTGGTTTTCGTCTGGGTACCACCAATGGATGGAAACCTACTTAGACTAGATGATGTGTGGGTTGAAAGTCTGGATGAAGTCCATCCAGATGCGTGTGAGGCACTGACGACATCTGATCCCTCGTAGCAACACAGCCAAAGCATGCTGACCACTGCCACTGAGAACCTGGTTCTGTCTCTCTCTCTCCCTTTCTCTCGTTGCCTGAAGCACAACACTGTCCAGTGGAATCAAGGTCTACTGCACATGTGGAAAAGCTGTCTGATAGTGTCTGATGCCCAGGCCTTTCCCGAGTACAGTCTGCCCAACACCCTTCCCCTATTCCCCTATGAAACAAAATTGAGCTGGAAACACTTGAAAGGGAAATAATGTTGGAGTCGACATGTAGAAGATGCATAAACCAACAAACTGAGGCAATCGTGGTTTCTTAGTGAGGCTTACACTGGAAAATATGGCTAGAGAGAAACCGAGGCTGTTCTAGTCACATACAAGTGTTGTGTTCCTGCCTGCAGTCTTCACAATCAGACCTTGTGTGTTGCAGTCTGGAGATGCCAAAAGCCTCCTTAAAACGAATACAACTCCATTAAATAATGACAAAGACGTGTGGAGACAATCTTGACTCAGCTGAGATGTCAGAGCACAAGAAAACAGTTTTTTTATGAACGACTTATCCAGTCAATGCAGCCAAGCCACATTTCTCCTGCTAGTATCAGCACAAAGCCAAGCCACATTTCTCCTGCTAGTAACAGCACAAAGTCTTGACCATAAATCAACGTCGCCTGTACCTTCTGTACACAAGTTTAGATTCCTATCCACCTCAGCTGGTAGCTAGTTTAATGTTTACTGTCAATCAGGGATAATATTCACACAGTTGGGGGCTGGAATTGCCAGACAGGAAACTTGCCAGACAGTAAAGTAAAAATGAGACACACTAAACAATGAAATAAAAAATACGTAGTTGGTTTGACAGATTCATTTTACAATCTGTCCATGAAGCCATGTTCACGTACACATCGGACCCTCTCAGAACTCAAGTTTTTCTTCCAGTAGTAGTGGTCTTTGACCCCACATTTCAAACTTCAAACACTCAGATCAAGGTCTTTAATCTCTACTATTAGGTATGATTAATGCACAGTGTGTATGATTAATTAATCTACTGCTGATGAAATTACTGCTACTGTCATCTGCAATCATTCAGAGTTTTCACATTATTCCAGCTGTATACATATTATATTGTGTTTGATTATGCAATGTTGGCAGTTCTCTATTTTGTGCTTAGTTTCGAAGATTACAGACTAAGATTACAGTAGTACCCTAAATGGTTTTAGTCTCTTGACAAAGATCGAAAGAACCTCCCATGAATTTTTATTATTTGGGATTGTACATATTAACTCTTGAGTTCAACATATGAATGGGATGAGACGGAGGTGGACTTTATTGGCTGATAGTACAAAAAGGTTGGCAGCAGATGTAGTCATTTTAAGATCTTATAAAACAACTCGCCAGAACATCTAAAAATTTCAAGGTCTTCTTGATGATGAAAAGGCCTTGTTTTATTTCAAACCACCATGACGTTCTTACTCAAGGGTTATTCCGCAGTTTAGCTATCGTTATGATGAAGGTGGAAAAGCCTGAATAATAATAAATCAAATTGTTTGTTTTGTTTGTGTGAATTATTTGTTCAGACATTATAAAATCCAATATAAAATACATATTGTATTAAACCCTTGTAATACAAATGAAAGCATGATATAAGCCTGAAACACTGTTAAAGAGCTACCAGAAGGTTAGTCAAATTTAATAATAACACTTTGGCTTTGGAGCATCAGTGAAAAATCAGTTTTGTCCTTCAGTCATGTTCATTAAGTCAGACTGAGAGAGTACATACAGCTGTCAGAGCACACATTTGGAAGGTTATTTTTAACAGAATGGGTGCTTGATACCTATCCATGTGTTCATTATGAGAAACGTGTCTCTGCTTAGCTTGGATCAAACAAGCGCACAAACATAGATGTCTCCATGTCCTTTTCCCCAGCCCAGACCAGAGGAATTCAGGCTGTAACAAGACACTACAACATGTGTCCAAAATGTCAAATGCGGTGGGAACAATAAGTTAGTGAGAGCTGCAAGTATGTGCACCTCTAAAAACTGACTACTCGTTCCCCCCCCCCGCTCAAGAATGATGAGCTGTCCCTCAGTGAAGCGGGATGGACCAGAGGCTCTGACATGAGGCCATGCTCCACTTTTCCTGCCATTTCCAGCTCAAACATTTGCTTTTATTTTGGTCACATTTTGAAATCCGGTGTTACACACTTCCTGTTTTAAAACAGGCCCACTAACAAGACACATTTCAAGAACCAATAATCCATGGGTGAGGGTTAGCGTTCCATGCATTTTATTTATTATGTGAGCTTTTTGAAAGGCATTCCTTTTTGTATTAGGGCATTCATGAGACAGAGTGTGCATATGTTGTCAGAGCCAGAAGCTTATAAAAGGCAGTAAAAAACTGAGGCTTGCAATAACGGAGAACACTGTCAGATTGGACAGATATCTGAGCCAGATTTTTAGTTGGCAGTGACATTCAGGCTTTTCAACAGGTCTGGAAGTTGTTTAAATATTCCAGACACTTACAAGAAGAAAACATCTCTGCATTATGTAAGTTGAATAAACTGAAGTTGATTGAGTGTTACAGTGTTTATGCAGGCATGACGTGGCATAAGACAGAAGAGTAAAAAAAGAGGGGCTGAAACAGAAGCACAAGATCTTTTCAGACATCTCTTATTGATCCAAGGCTTACTGGGATTTCAGTAGCAGCTATTTTCTTCTATATTACATTCGTAGCATTTGTTTAACTAGTATTCCAGTTGTCCAAAACTAAATTCCATTTTATGGCTTAGTGTGTGTGTGTGTGTGTGTGTGTGTGTGTGTGTGTGTGTGTGTGTGTGTGTGTGTGTGTGTGTGTGTGTGTGTGTGTGTGTGTGTGTGTGTGTGTGTGTGTGTGTGTGTGTGTGTGTGTGTGTGTGTGCGTGCGCGCGCGCGCGCCCACCCTTTCACAGACATGTGGAAGCTGTTTTCTATGCTTGGCACATCCCCTAACTGAGGTGTGCTTTTACAGGCGGTTCTGTCAGATGCTCCCCTCTCCCTCTGATTGTGTCCAAGGCTGAATTTGCCATTGACTGAACATTCCACAGCCCCTGCCTCTGACTCAGCCCCATCTGTGCCCCATTTACCTCAATAGAACTTCTTCACTGGCACTGAATAACGATGCCAATCAGCCACCAGAAGTTTGTGTTTACAATCGAAGATTTGGATAAGAGAGGCATTGTATTTTTCCTCGAATAACTGTCCCCTTTCTTATTCTCTCTAGAGATCCTAAAAACGTCCATGTGCACTCGGAACACTCAAGTCTTCATCCCACTCAAGAACTGCAACAGTCTGTGAACTGGTGCACCTTGAGGAGGAACCCCGATAGCACAGTGTTTGTTTTTTCCATTAACGTTCGTTCCATTTTTTCTTCCATTTTCATTAGTCCATCCTGAGATAAACTTTCCCTCCCTCTGGGCCAACATTCTCCGGCTGAACTCCTCTGTACGATAAGCATCTGGAGAATTAGGCTGTAGAATTGGGGGGGAGATTAGAGTGGAGGGCAGCATTGACTTTGGCTGGCTTGAATGGCTTCCTCATTTGTGTTGGCTAGACTGGCACTGCTACACGAGACTGTTGCTCATTACCAAACGACAGGGCATCTGGCTTTTTAAGAAAGCCGTTTGTATCCTTTGACACAACTTGGGCCTTTTCAGACTAAATTTTCCGTTTCACCTGTGTAGCACATCTGGGAACAGCTGTCTCCTCTAACGGATAGACAAGCAATAAATTCTTGAGGGAACAGCGAGAGAACAAGAGTGCATTAGAAGATGACAGAGAGGGAGAGAGACACACACAGAGATAGAAGGAGAGAGAGGGCGAGAGCATGGAAGGTGAGAGATGTGAGGGGCAGAGAGAGAGAGAGAGTCTGGAGAGAAAATCCATGTAAAATCTTTCCAATTTTCTCACATACAACTTCTACCAACAGGTACAAGATGAAGTTATTCTCCAATATATATGCTATTTAATGAACTGTGATTTATACCAAGTGAGTCCAAACTCTTTTGCCAAATCAAGTTAGCACAGATGTCCATAACCTCTGCCATGAAGGTGGACAATGCCTTCCATATTCATTAACTTTTATCCTTATTCACAGGGTCATATTCAGTCAAAATAATAATGCTGCGTATCTTAGTCCAGCATTTATGACGATGCTCCAATCATTCCTCTACCTCTGGAAACAAGAAAAGTTCAAAAAAATATAAAGCGATTTTTTTTTGACATGAGACTCACTTTTGAAATTATAATAAAACTTTAATTAAATGCACGCAAATCACATGATGTAGGGAATATGATAAGGTAAACTCTTCACGCCTAATAATGAAAATAACATAGTTTTCTCTTGCTTATGTGTTTTAACTGCAATTTAAGAACATGGTCAAAGAAAGGGATGAGGTCACCTGCACTTTCATGACTGAACAACATCAGTTTTTCTGCATATCTAAATTAAATTATTATCATAATAGTACAGTGAGCAGATCTCAGCACAACAAAAACATGTTATTCACTTACCTTGTGCAAAGTTGTCAGAGAAAAGAAAGGGCAGAAGTAAGGTCACCATTCTAAAGTCCCACATGGTGCCACTCTCATGAGAAATGTTTTTGTGAATATCTTTTATTCTACGCACTTGAAAGTGACTCTCTTTAATTCTGGTTGAAAGGTAGTAGTCTTTAAGTAAAGACTTTGAAAAATAAGTTAATAAAAGATGGTCCTGGCTGCTTTGTCTTTAAGTACTGTCTTATGAGTATTAAATGTTTCTCAGAGTAGTTTTAAAAGACCGGACCTGTGGAGTGTGCTCCAATCCAGCCCACTTCTCCTTACCATTGGCCAGTACACTTTAACATCTGTGTCCCGTTTATCAAGTCCAATCCCCCGACCCACCCCCTCACCCCACTAAAGAGACTATTATGAGGAGCTGGATGCTTAATGCCTAAAAATAAAGCCTTGTTTGTATTTTAGTGTGGATAAGGCTTCATACATTTGACTGTCCCACTGTGGTGGCTTTAGACAGCTAACTCGGTTTTCACGCCTCTCCAGTTTCTGAACAGGTGCGACAAAGTTCACTGTGAGGTTGTACAAAAAAAAAAGATAAATAGATAGCCACTGGGTGATATGTGGGTCTTCTGAGGTTAAATGGCTTCTAGAATAATCTCCTGGTTGTTGGATGTTGATTTTTTACAGATCAATATGATTTAGCTTTAGTTCATTTTAACTGAAAAACATTTTTTTTTTTTTTTTTAACTGCAGAACAACCTCTGCATTACGAGTGCATTATGGTCTATGGTCTATGCCTATGGATAGCACGGGTTAGGGTTATGGATAGCACGACTGTACAGATGGTCAACTTATGGTTCTGTTTTCCAGCTTCATGAATGTTGATTATATGATGCTCCACTGCCACAGAGGGAAGTGCGTCATGTTGCATGCCAGTGAGCCGAGTTTGCTTGTGAAACAGAAGGTCTGGTTATCGATTACAAATGCCTCATTAGCTGCCTTAATGACAATTCCACAAACTACTACCACAATAATTTCCCCTAAACAACAAGCATCGAGTTGCTTTCTATGCTTTATTGAAATCTGCTTTTGGATAATCAAAACTAGAAATGTGTTCAAACGGGACACAACATGATTGATATGAAAATAAATTTGTGGCTGAAGGTTTTCAATTCAGGCAGTTCAGCAGCTTTCGGGCAGACAAAACTGCATTGAGGAATCCAAACTTCGTCCAATTCAAGAAGGTGACCTAAATGAGTTTGTCAGAAGGTCACAAAGGAGAAGAGTTGAGAAGTTTTTACTGTTGGATCAAGTAAAGTGAGAGAATGCTCTTCGCAAACCCAAACCTGCAATGGTGGCCTGGCAAAGTATTTAAAATGTGGAAACTAATTATTCTGGTGACAGAGTAAGTGGGTCATGGACTGAATGTAGTTATTGAGCACAAGAATATGCAACCAATTACCAATACCTTTCAGGGTTTTCCCCCAGCCACGCTCTGAGCAGTGCCCATGCCTAAAGTGTGTTTTGAATGGAAATTTACCATTGAAAGCCAAATTCGGTTCAATCCAGGACTGGACTTATTACATGTCTGGGGACCGACTCATTTGGTTGGCCCTCGGTAGTCTGCCAGTGGTTTCCAGTGGTTTGCTGTTACGTTCAAAGCGCTGAGGATGTTGGAGGAGCCTGAAAACTAAATTGGTAATTTCACAGTGAATAAATGAGAAAGACCTTGGGACATGGGCCTCCAGGACAAATCAAAACCATTAGTAAATTTAAAGTGAGAAATTTTATTTGATTCAGAGATATTAACTGTTCATGAGCAAACAGCCATTGAACTAAAGAGATACAGTAGTTTCAATCAAAAATGAAAAAAGTAACATTTAAGTCTATCAACAGCCAGTGTAAATAAGCAGCCAACATGTTACCGAAGATGGAAAACGCCAGTCTGGAAGGTGTATATGTGTCTGAACATTATTGGACAGTAGAATTCATTAGAGTGAAATTATTGAATTACCTCCAATATAAGATAGTAGCACAATTTAATGGCATGGTTAAGAAGGACTTAAATTAATAGTTAGTGAATGAACAGTTTATCCAGTAAGTAACAACGATAAGCTTAAATATTACAAGTATCAGTCAAACTGAATGTACAGTAAAAACCAAATGGATGAGTACAACTGTAAATAGTAACAATTGAAAAAACAGGTTGGATGCCAATTAGACCGAATATACTTCAATGACCACATAAACCTGATACCTTAAATGCATCATATTTAAAGAAAAAAAAAAACCTAACCTGAATGAGTGAGTGAATCAGATAAAGGAGATGAGAAGGGGAGAGAGGCAAAGGATGGAGAGAGAGAGAGAGTGAAAGCCAAAGAAGAGATCCAGAGAGCAAGGGTGAAGAGAAGAGTCAAAGAGAAGAGAAAAGCCAAAGAGAAAAGAAGAGTCAAAGAGAAGAGCCAAAGATAAGAGAAGAGAAAAAGAGAAGAGAAAAGTAAAAGAGTCGCAAAAGTGACCAAATGTTACAAGATTACTTTATTTATCCTTAAACCAATTCGATGCATCTGCCACAAACCAATAACAACACACTTTAGCCCATTGAAGCCAATGATAGATCGACTGGAGTAGCACACTTTAGCCCAGTGAAGCTGACTGGAGTTGAATACCAAGGTGTCAGGAAGGCTGATTAGTATGCGGAGCTAAAGTACTGAGATTCTTCTCAAAAACACAATCGTGTGCAGATACTTGAGATTGTAATGCACAGCATCAGTCTGCCCATTGTAAGGATCAATTCAAGACCAAACATGTTACATTCATATACATTTACAGATAGTTTAGGTGTTCCTAGGTCAGCTCTGTGCCAAGGTGGCGGGGGTCGACCTCACCAGTGTGGGAACCACTTGACAGAGTTGACTCTTTCTTAGTAGGTGATGAGGCCTATTTACCCAGATGTGTGAAGCCCTTTGTGGGATTGTGGTTACAGTATGCAATGAGTCCTTTGTTGTGAGATATGAGATAAGTCGTCTGTTAAACCCCTTCGGCCCATTGGCCAGACCTTGGAAATCTGGATATCCATATTGTAGAGTGCATTCCGCCTTACAGGGTGCCATTCAATTACCGAAAATATTCTCACTGGTAATCTTTGAATAAATAAATACATGACAGAAAAGAAATATAGCTACTTTTACCCAAATAGAATCTCACCCAATAGAAAGTATAATATGAAGTCATAATAGGAACCTGTGAGATTTTTTTTTAAACTATGGAATTATGTACTTTTCATTGATCAGGAGTGAAACTAATACTATCATTTGAAGCATTGGCTAGGCAAAAGTGAACACACCGCTGTCTCTCAACTCATGTCTTAACAGAAAGAGCTAAATGCAACAGAAAGGAACCACATCCAGCAAGCTTGCAAGACAAAGTAATTTGTTGTTGAGCTCCACCCTGGAACATACCGGTGGCACCACTCCAGTCAGTGTTTTGACTGAGTATACCTTCCACCCTTGCAATGGAATGAGGGAAGGCATTGCAACTGTGTAAAATTGTCCTCCAAGTTAAATAACCAGACTAAATTTGTACATTCCGCCACGGTATTGCAACAGTTGAATATGATGAGGGATTAATGAAGCGAGGAAGTGCAGTTTTCTGAAAAAGTCACTAATGTGTGCACATCGGCACAATAACAAACTGAGTTTAAGATCAGACAGCTTCAACAGGAGGTACAGTAGTCACTGAAAGTGTTATGAAACTGATGTATGAAATTGTAGTTTGTGATAAGGAGAAAATAAAGTGTTATGAAACTGATGAATGAAAAAGTAGTTTGTGATAAGGAGAATACTTAGTTTGTGATAAGGAGAATAAGTAGTTTGTGATAAGGAGAATAAGTAGTTTGTGATGAGGAGAAAAAAGGAGAAAAATCAGTGGATTGTTTTGTTTGCGTAGGCGTAAAAAAAGGGAGCAGAGGAACAACCCTGAAACGTTTTTTTTCCAAGAAACATTGCACAACTCAGACTAACCACATTTTCTAAAACATTATTTCTGGAGCAAGTGGTCAAAAGATCATATTCTCACTTGGGCAAGAGCTGCTCTTTAAAGAACCAATGCAGAACAGTAAGCAATCTATAAAATACAAATCAAGTCTATATGATCCTTGTGTATCGAAAATATTCATATTTTTGTGCATGTATTACAGTTCTATAAGACACTCTGTATCTGGGAATTCAGGAAGATTCAGTTCATATTTCTTCTGTATGTCATAAGGAAGGAAGCGTCCTGCCAGAAAGTGCTTCCCAGAGAAATTAGTGGCGCACTTTTTAGGGGCCATGAGGGAGATGAGGACGTCAGGGCTGATGCCATCCTTACTGGCCTCTTCAGCATCCCAACCTGCAGGGTAAAGACACTTTTCACCACTGTACTGATATAAATGTGTACATGGAAAGAGTATATATGGAAAGATACATTTAGAACACTTTTATCATTGTGAGCTATAACTGTACAAAACAGTCAAAACTGTAGACAACAGTGATGTGCATTGTGATATGATGGATATGATATGAGAATATGATATAGTCTGTAAATAAATCTGGATTCACAGAGAGTGTAGGCATACCTAAGGGCACGTCAACACTGGCTATGGGTATTTTGACCTGTTTCAAGGTTACCAGGATACTGGAGTAAGGCTCCTTGATATCATTGGCGTCACTGTCTTGACCCAGCATGGCTTCAATTACCAAGTTGTAGGCATCATTTATCAACTGGACCTGAAAAAAATTGAACCAAGATGTATCAGTATACATTCCAGTCTCATGTATGGCTGTTTGAAGCATCTGTCCCTCCATGTGCCTCACCTCAGTGGGCAGGTATGAGAGAAAGGGGATGTCCATCTTTTCACACTGAACGGTGATATCTTGGTGCACGCTGTGTGAGGAACGCTTAGGATAGTAGATAGTCGGCTCATACTCCTGTCAGAGGGGGAGAAGAAGAAGAGGCGCCTGAGGACTGGGGAAAAGGTGAGTTCAGTATGGAAAAGGTGAGTTAAGGTAGTGGTGCTCTGTGGAAAAGGTGAGTTAAGGTAGCGGTAACAGCGGTAACTAGGTAACAGGTAGCGCTGCTCTGTGGCTGAGGATATTCCTCCTTCCTTCCTTTATTTTTTTCTGAGGAGTAAAACAGAAGATTTGCAGAGGGAACTGAGGCATATTAAAGGGCTCTCAGCCTCTGTAACATGGATGGTTAGAATTAACGGTCTAATAGGTCTGGTAGAAGACATTGTGGGAAATGCTCCTCATCTATGCTCAGTTTAATTTCATACATACATAGAAACAGAAAGAAAGATAGAGATACTGTAGATTAAATGATTGAATAGCTTTAATGTCTATCGTTTTCATGGAAATTACGGAGACAGGAATTCTGGAAAGAAATATTATTACACAAGTTTCAATTTAATGATCAGGACATAACTGGCGTTACGCAATCACTCTTTGAGGACTACTAAAATGAAAAGAGAACTGCAGTGGTCAACATTTGATTCGTCTTTCCTTTAGATCAAAGGGGGCCACAGTATGTGAAAGTGTTTAATACATTCCATGAATCAGACAGTGTAATATGCCCCCCCCCCCTTTGACCCTGGGCCTAGCCTTGAGCCCTTAGGAGAGCGCCTCTATGACTTTAACAGATTTCATCAATATGTTTTTAATAGCTGGCTATTGACGCTCCATAAATCTGGCATTTTGGGCACATATGGTGAAGTTGTAGGAACATTTGGTTCCAAAGCAATGCTCATGCAACTGTGAAGGTGTTTTTTTCCCTTCAGAGAAAGAGCGCTTCATTCTGAAACCGCTGAGTCAGAGAAAGAGAAAGAGAAAGAGAAAGAGAAAGAGAGAGAGAGAGAGAGTTTAATTCCGAAACCGCTGAGTCAAGATTGCTTCCCTATCACACAGTTACAGAGAAACCCAAAGAAAAGGACTCACTGAGTGTGCAATACATATTCTAGGACTCACTGAGGGTGCAATACATATTCTAGGACTCACTGAGGGTGCAATACATATTTTAGGACTCACTGAGAGTGTGTGTGTGTGTGTGTGTGTGTGTGTGTGTGTGTGTGTGTGAGTGTGCAATACATGTTTTAGAAGGACAAATCTAAGTTGGACTTGATGACCCTGAAGTTGTAACCGTTCCCCTGTGTTTCCAACAGTCATCTTTTGTTGCTGCTGTACTTACAAATATACGCAGGTGTCGGGCACACACAAGGCCAACTGAGCCACTCTGGTGAGGGCCGCAAACCACCAGGATTGTTGGCTGCTTCTTGCTGAAAGACTTCAGAGGAAAAGCCTAGAAAGATGAGAGGGGAAAGAGGGGAAAAAGAAACAGGGAAGGACAGGAAACAGGAAGTCAGTGTGATAGTGGGATGGTGCAACAGGGAGAAATTCAGGCAAGAGAGCAAAGCGTCAGACAGAGATGGGCGGAAGGGGAAGAAATGAAAACAATCAAGAGGAGAGGGTATTTTGACGGGGGGATCAGACTGAGAGATAGTGGCGCAGAGAGGCAGTGGAATGGGTAAACAGGGAGGGCAACCAACAGCAATATAAGTAGTGAGTGAGAAAAAAAGAGACCAGAAGGTGGAAGAGACAGATATTAAGACATAGAGACAGTTAGACAGTGACCTCAGCTAGTCTGCCATGCATTCACATCCCTCCGGGGACATGCAGCGAGAAAGCTGAACCCTCCATCAATGCCAAACACTCCCTCCAAAACGAGTCAGGGACACTGGGAGGCATGGCACCCATGGCCCAAACGCACTAAAATAACTCTTACAGGAACGGAAAATACCAGAGACAACACCACAGGATGCTGCCTTTAAATAACACATTTTCCACCGAACTCCTGAGTTGAACTGTGTGGTCAGTGACATTTGGATTTTCCCTCCCGGCACTGGCATCTCAGTGTTCCTCTTTGACACCCCCACATCCATCACATCCCCTCAGCTACATTCCGAAAATATATCGGGTATGGCATGCATGAGCTGATGACAATGTATTTACTGTTGCAGTTTATCTGACTTATATCAGGAGCACGTTAACATAAGCTATAAAGGGTTGAGCTCAGTGTTGCCAAAGTATTCAACACATACGCGTGGTTATTCTGAGTAGTTATTACCATCAATTACAAAACAGTCAATCCTCATCAGTACGAATGTTCATACAGATGGAGGATTGACTACTCGACTCAACTGCACTGAGTTCTTATAAAGAGGCGAGACATTTTTTGCTGTAATCGTACTAAAAGAGTCGTAAGACATCTTCCAGTGGGTTGGAAGGAATAAGACCTCTATTTATTTATTTATTTTTAACCGCCAATGACCCATATAAGCGCGAGCGCTGACTATTCCTAAGCTCAGCCAGCGGGGAGTCATCACATCCGGGGCCATTAAGGCTCTAAGTTTCGTCTCATGAAATGTAGTGCTGTCTTAATGGGAAGCTTTCACTGTGTGTGTGTATGTGTGTCTCTGTGTGTGTGTGTGTGTGTGTGTGTGTGTGTGACACATCCTGACCAGCTCCCCCGGAAGCTTCCTGCAGCAATTAGCACAAACCATCCGTTATTAATGATGGTAGTTGAGCTCTGCTAACAGGAAAAGTGGAGTGGAGAAAATGGATTCTCTTTCAAAAACGCTTCACAGCAGCGCTAATCGTGGTCCAAGCAGCTCAAGTATTGTCCTACGATTTTACAGGCAAGCTGCTGTTCTCCTCTCCTTCACTGGTGGAATGTTGTTTTGTCAGGTCTTGCCAGAGCGTCTAGCTCCCCGGTTCCCAGGGCTGCGGCTCAAGCTTATTTCGATAAGAACTCCGGTGCAGCATCTCTGTGACATCCACACTAATTAGCAACACAACACCCACTCCATACCCTCAATCACATGTAGACACGCTCTCGCCCACACACATACAGACAGAGATCCTTTGAGAGAGAGAGAGAGAGAGAGGGAGAAAGAGAGGGAGGACAAATGGACAGAAAATGAGGGTGAGATGTAGACAGAAAATGAGGGAATATTGAGGCCAGGGAGAAAAACTCAGATCCAAAACCCTGAATGAAAACATGCAGCCTAAGGACAAGAAAACCATTTCACTGAGACGCCATTAAAATAAGATACCCTCTTATTAACAGAGGTGCTAAAAGCATTTCCCCATTATTCCACTGATACAGTAGCCCATTCATGCAGAAAGGCTCCTGCTGATAATACACTACGACAGCCACTTCCTAGAAACACAAATGATGTAATTCCAGTCTTTCTAGCCACTGATTTGGCTGCGGTTGCTCAGGCCAATGGAAGTCGCCTGTGATGAATGGGACTGGGTGGTTGTGGTCATGATAATCAGAGGGGTGGACGGGAGGTTGACCTCCAGCAGGAAGGGCTTCTCACATGCCTGTCTGTCGGGTGAACATCAGTCACGCTCCGACACACTCCCGCCAGAGGCGGCGTCTCGTTCCGACGGCGCCCAGGTAGGTCAGCCGAATCCTCAGAGGTTCTCTCAAAGCCTGATGTCATCCACATGGAGTCCATGACCACAGCCAACAGGAATCCACCATTCACAACCCCCCCCCCCCCCTCTGGGTGGCTCACTACTGAATCATCTCTTTGGATGTCTGGATATATTATATGTTTATTGAGGCGCAAGACTCCGGATCTGCTGAGGCTAGTACCCTCAGACCAACAAAAACTGGGAACATGGTTTCAGTGTTTCTATTGCCTCTGAGAAAAGCAGGGGTTATGTTTGGGTATGAGATGTGCAGATGTGAGGGGGTAGGGGGGAGCGTGACAGACCTTGGTTATGGCAATGGCGCAGGCATAACCCCACATCTCGATCAGCTGCTGCTGCCCAAACCGGTAGTCCCGCACCAACTCCGTCTCGATGGCAGATGCTTCCACCTTACTGAGAGAAAGAGAGAAAGTAAGAGAAGGAGAAAGAGAGAAAGAGAGATAAAAAAATGAATAACTTCATAACTTGCACATATACAACAACATGGCAAGTAGTGGTTTAGATTAAAGCCATCTGTAAATGACTTCAGGTCTAAGTGACAGGCCATGTTTATGAAAAAGCTAAACAGGTCCTTGCGTATGTGTCAAAGACTATTGTTACAGCTGCAGTCATTTGACTGTATAGCAGATGCTAGGGCTTGTTAAAGGGAATAGGAGGCTTAGGTTACCTCCAGCAGTCTATATTTGTGTGACCACACACTACTGTGAGTGTGTACTTTATTTCTGAGCATGTTGCTTTGAGGAGCTGTTTCTCATTCCCTTTGTTCAGTGGCTGTCAGACTAAGGCTTCCTTCACGGGTGCCCGCAGCCCTTGCTTCTTTGGTCGGAAAGCCGAGTCCTGTTTTGAAGGCAGGGGCAAAAGCTTTAGACCTGTCGACTCTGATTCAAACACTCTCTCAGAGACCATGACATCCAATGACTACTTCATAAACACCCATCAAATAGAGTCTGGATGGGAGGAGCTCCGGAGAGCTCCACACAGACATGCTGGAGCTTATGACGCTGGGGACCCCTTGTGGATCATGTATGCATTACTACTTTCATGAGACGAAATGAGCAATGAATAGATGCTAATATACACTGCACAGTATTGTACTGAAAATCAAATGGATACTGAAAAAACTTCTTTCATTACAAATCCATCTACACCTGGTTACTTCTTATTTTGTATCATATCCCATATACCAAACTCTATATGTATATGACCTGAGGAATATTACAAAAAGTGGATTATGAAAGACCATGAGTGATCCATCATAAATCCCAATCCACCATCACACAATTTCCACTGGCTGGATAAAGAATAAAGCAGAGGCTGCCTGACATAACCTAATGGCTGTCAGAGCGTCAGTAACACACGGCGTCTACAGTCTAATGCAAAGCCACAAAGGTCCTCTCATGTACAATTACAGCTCAATAATTTTAATTAGCCTGATACTTTACACAAGCGAATAAATGAATAAAGCAACAAACCAATATATAAATAATCCTCTATATTAGCCATGAGGAGTAATGAGGACACTATGATCTCTCACTAGTCAGCAGAACAGGAGAGGATTTACAGCATCCAGTCTTAATTCCTCTCTGCCTGCTCGGATGTTAAAGGTCATCCTATATCTCTTCATCCCTGTGTTCCTTTTGGATGATTGCGCTTGCCCACTGCATCAAGGAGACCTTTTGGCATTTGCAGTCTCCAATAGAGCAGCACAGCCGTCACACAGAGTTCACAGGGGGGATATTTGCTGCTTTACTCTGACAACATGATATTTATAAAGTTCATCTCAGGCTATGGGATGGTGTCTCTTTCGTGAAATCCATTCAACCTGTGGAACTGAAAAAAAAATGTCCCCACATAATCACCACTGGTGTTTATAGACTGGTGACAGCAAGCCCCTGAAAAACAATAGGACCAAAATAATGTTGAAACTGATTGTTTAGATTCCTAATCTACTTGAAACCAGTGTAGCATTGTGGCAAGGTGCACTGTTGGTAATAAAACAGTGTCACCGGCAAGTTGCAGTGCAACCTTTTGCATCATAGCGATACATCCGTCTTTTGCCAAAACACACCCCACTTTTTTGGGGGGGGGGATTTCATCCAACTCTGGTCCCACAGTATTCCCTGGCCTGGTTGTTTGAGTCAGGGCCAACATCCTTCAAGATGATGAACACAAGTTAAGAGTTAGGGCTCCTGAAGCCCCAGAGCCTTGTACTTCACATGGAAGCTCCCTCTTTCACAACTTTCTGGAGAGACAGACAGGGCGGCATTGGTGCTTTGGGTGTAAACATTTGAAACAGGGAGAGACAGACAGAGAGAGAGGGGGAGAAAGAGAGTGAGAGACAGGGAGAAAGTGTGTGCACAAGAAACAGATGAAATGAGCAACAGTAATAAACCATTAAAGGTACCGTCAGCTATTCTGATCCAATACCCTTTTTGTCAAATTCAGCAAATACCTCCTCACGGTCCGCTAGCTGTCTGTTCTGTGTGTGTGCGGGAACAAATCTGGTGTTCGTACACAGCCCTGGCTCTGTTAATGTGAAACAACGAAAGTGGGCAATCAGCAACAGGGGGTGCACAGCACAGAGGGAAGGGAAGGAGGAGGGGAGATGGGGGAAAGGGGCAGTAAGAGTGAGATGGACCGTAAATCTGGCTTTACCATAGTGGAGAGACCTCAGAGACCCTAACCCTAACCTCAGAGAGGTAAAAGGCATGAAGATGGATGTGGCTGTTGCTCTGTTTTGCTGCTGGACAGGTAGGTGACATTAGTTATGGTATGTTTCACAGAACCAATTGTTTTGTCCCTTTTGCTAATGTTTGTGACAGCTAATCCCAACTAGTTTGTGTTAAATTGCTTGCCAACAGACATTCAGCTTAGGTTCTAGGTTGCCCAGATATGCTGTTGTTGTGATGTTGTAGTAGCAGGAGAGTTGTTGTTATGTTGTAGTAGCAGGAAAGTTCAAATATCAACAATCTTTCTCCAGAATCGTTGACTCCGTCTTTAATTTCCCCATGCAGTGCTCATCTGCCTGCAGGCCGCTCACTGCACAGACAGCTCTGCAATCACACAGAGCCTAATGAGCCTGTTTACCTCGCATCAAGCGGGGCCGCTGCCACCCATGAAAAGGACGGCACACTTGCTCTCCACCCTGCCTCCTTGACCTCCGTCAGAATGTGAAAGGAACAACAGCAGGCTCATTAAGGGCCGACACTCCTCCAGAGAAACAGCACAAATAGGCGGTTACACGTAGCGACGAAGTTCGGTTACAGTTCTCATTTCACAGCATTGACTGTTGGTAATAAAACAGTGTTACCAGCGAATTGCAGTGCAACCCATTGCCTCAGAGCGATACATCTGACTGCTGCCAAAACACGCCCATGTTTTATTTTGTATTTTTTTTTTAGCTCGTTTAACTCTAATCCCACAGTATTCCCTGGCCTGGTTGTTTGAGTCGCAGCCGACATCCTTGAAGATGATGAACACAAATTAGAGTGAGAGCTCCTGAACCCCCAGAGCCTTGTACTTACATGGAAGCTGCCTCTGTCACAACTTTCTGGAGAGGCAGACAGAGTGGCATTAGTGCTTTGGGTGTGAACATTTGAGACAGACAGAGAGTGGGAGAAGAATAAAAAGTGAGAGATAGAGAGAAAGTGCGTGCACGAGAAACATGAAATGAGTGAAATGAGCAACAATAACAAGCCTGAGAGGCCCTCTTGCTCTCCCTTGGAGGCCATTCATTTCCCCATGCGGTGCGGGGCTCATCTCCCTGCAGGCCGCTCACGGCACAGACAGCTCCGCAATCACACAGAGCCTAATGAGCCTGTTTACCTCCACGCATCAACCAGCGGGGCCGCTGCCACCCATGAAAAGGACGGCACACTCGCTCTTCACCCTGCCTCCTTGACCTCCGTCAGTCAGCATGTGAAAGAAACAACAGCAGACTCATTAGGGCCGACACTCCTCCAGAGAAACAGCACAAATAGGCGGTTACACGGAGCGATGAAGTTCGGCTGCAGTCCTCATTTCACGGCTGTAATCCACCCTGTTTGCAGAGAAAAGGGCTGTGGCAAGTAAGGCAAAGTAACTCTTGCACAGCAGGGCCACTCTCTTCTAAATTTCCATAATTTAATTTTAATTCAATTCTTGCTTTGGATGTTTGATTAGAGTGTGCTCAGAACTTGTACCTTAAGGAACAAGGGCCTACATGCCGTTTAAGTGAACAGCACCTAAATCTGAGTCTCCATGGCAACCCTTTTAAGTATAGTTGCCGCAATTATCCCTGTCTTGCCTTGGACGGCTAAATCACAGCAGTTCCACCTATTATTACCGCTGTATGTCGTATGTTCCAGTTCTCTGTTCACTTTCAAAGTTAACATATGCAGCAGAAAGAAAAGACAGAGAGATCTGCATCAGTGAATATGGTGCGTATCATTAGAATAGGAGAGAATGGATGCAGAAACAGCTTGCTGATCTCCTCTAAACCACAGAAGAGGACTACTCTCGCATTATCAACAGCTGAGAAATCCAACATCATCCTCATTTTGGGGGCCATGAGAAAATATTTTAGTTGTGTTTTGCAGAAACAAACTGCTCCTGTCTGTCAGAAGTGCTTGAGAAGACAGACCCGATATTGGTTACCGTTTGCCCATGGTCCTGGAAAAACCAACATCCAATGCTCTGTTATCACAATTTCAATTCTCATGTGTAGATGAATAAGACAAGGTGCAAATAATTGTTAGGGTAATGACCTAATTCCCTGGGAGCGCGAACACAACGATGAAATCGGTATCCTGTTATTGACCTGTGAGTCATTTTGAATAAATTGTTTGCCAAATGCTAGAACAGTAAACACAACACATATCAGAATCCCCAAGCACACCGGCTGAAACAGCCTTGAACACAGCTAGGGCGAAGTTTCATGAGGATGTATCAGGGTATTTGGAGTTGATCTGATCTCATGTTTGGAGAGATCATGATCTCACACTGAGGTGCGAGTAGCAAGCAGGTAGTGAGAGCAGGAGGGCAGAAAGTGAGAGGTGCTAGCACTGGAGGGTATTAGCTGAACAGCAAGAACACAAAGATCAGAACACTCACACACCCATCTTAGCGTTAGCCAGTGCAGCCAGTGTAGTGTGTAATCTTTGGCCCCAAGCCAGATCTGCTGAAGCCACGGAGTGAGAGAGTGTGTGTGTGTGGGGGGGAGTGAGCGTCTGAGAGAGTGGGCGTCTGAGCTCATCCTACAGCTACAACAGGCTGCCAGGTCATAATACAGCTGGCCACAGGTGCACCCAACCACACACTCCAACTAAACAAGAGCCCTGTGTGTTCAGTGCCAGTCAAAAGGCCTTCACCATGTCCAAAAGAGAGGGCTTTACGGTTCGATCACTGGAGGACACCCAGAGATAAGAGGAGGAAGATTGATTAATTAAACAGCAGCTCTGGCTAATCATGGCTTTTTCAGTTTCAATGGCCCTAGAACATCCTCCAGGCACCTGAGGTCAAGGTTGCTGATTCAGCCCTGCGGGTCATTAGACTGGCTTCATCTAACTGCACAAATAAACACAGGTCCCTCGCAGGCCCTGCCAGAAACATTTCACAACACATCACTTGTTTCTTTTGTGTGTGTGTGTGTGTGTGTGTTGTCCTGTTAGAGGAATGTCCTGTGCCAGTTCTGTGTGTCTGAGAATCTGGGCTTGTCTGCGCATCTCTGGGCGTTTTCCTGCCAAGTCACTCAAAGCCAGACTGTGCTGGGATTATTGCCCATTACCATGGAAACATGAGTATGACACCCAGGCTCAGCACACAGCTATATTTCAAGAGGAGGTTGAATAGAACCTCATGTGGACACATTTACAATGTAGAGGCATGGAGGCAAATTGTGTGGTGAAACAAAACACAGTCTTCTTCTATTTTGTAGGGTTTTGATTGAGCAGTAAGAAAGGGCGAGGAACATAGGACTCCATAGAAATATAGAGTGTAACATAGGTCTCCATAGGGGGCTGTGGAAATATAGAGTGTAACATAGGTCTCCATAGGGGGCTGTGGAAATATAGAGTGTAACATAAACAAAAAGGAAAAACATTTTGATGGATTACAACAGAATTAAGAATTTGCATTCTTTGCATCTACCAAGGGTTAGGGTTAACCCAAGCTGTGGTTCTTTCCACGTAGACTAACGAGGAATACAGCCCAACCTCAAAATTGGCAGTGACCATTGTGTTAAATCATGTGTTTTGTTTTCCACTGTGAGGTCCTTGGTTTTTTTTATATTGAAATTAGGTTTCAGACACAAAGTCCAGCGCTATGTTGCTTGAGTCCAGTGCTACATTGCTTGAGATTTATATGTAGACGGTGCATACAGTAAACACTTTGAAAACCTTTTTTACCTTTTTATTCAACATTTGGATATTATCCTATTATAATTATATTTTCAGCATACATTCAGCACACTGTCAGGTCAGAAAAGGTCACGATATTTTAATCTCAGTCAAGCAAAAAAAAAAATCAACTTTCCTTTTTTCCCAGTAAAATAGGGACCTTCAGATAATAGGAAAATGTCAACCTTTTGCTCCAACAATACGGCACATGATATTTTGGAAGTAAATTATTAGTCTGGTCTAGTTTCAGAAGAGTTCCAAAATAATAATGAATCCAAGTGTATGGATAGAAGGACAAAACAAATAGAATAATACCTATGAATGTGTATAGAATGGCAATGATTTGGAGTCACAAGAGGCATGATAGAAATGATGGTTAAAAAATACTTGTTTGAAAGGGTTAGGGTTAATACTTGTTTGAAAGGGTTAGGGTTAATACTTGTTTGAAAGTGTCTCAACCACACGTCCATCTACTGCAATTCCGACTGATACAGTAGATTACAATTGAGGCCAGTAATCAGAAGCAGGTGTCGCGTGCCCATGCAATAGAGAGTAAGAGTGAATTGTATGTGCCGTGGGAGACGTGCAAGTGCAGGAAACCATGGTAACGGAGAGTCAGTTCTGGAGCTGCCACTGCCTGCAGATCTGCTGAAGAAGGGAGTGGAGAGGTGAACAGGTTCATGCTAACTGGAGGAGAGAGAGATGAGGAAAGAGAGAGAAACTTAGGGTACATAGTTATTTCATAAATAAATGGAAGAAATGTTGAAAGAGACTGAAGGAACAATGGGAAAGAAAAACAGGTAGAAGCTTAGTGATGCAAGATAAGCATGCATATGCCTACCGAACAGGATGATTGACCGAACAGGATGATAGACAGAACCAGTTTGCAGAGAAGAGAGTGTGTAGCAAAGGGGGCAAAAGAACCAAAGATAGAGAAAGGAAAGAAAAGAAAGAGATGGACAGAAAGAAAATAAAGAAATGGAAAGAGTGAGATGGGAATCTCCTTCAGGCCCACTTTTGTCTGCTGCCTGGTTGAACACAGGTCACAGGTCAAAACACTGTCAACTAAAAACAGTTGATTACAAAATGTAAAAAAAAAAAACAGAATGTATTCATTCAAAGCTCCATAGTTGCATAGTTGAATTTTACAGCTTTCCAGCTCTTGCAGTGTCAGCAACTACATCAGCTGACGTAGTATTTCAGGCATGGTGAAGACTACAACCATTTACGTATAGAAAGCACTGAAGAGTGGAATAGATGCATGTCCATGGACTATCATCTAAATTGTTCCTGATTGAGTGCATAGGCCCAAATGAATCCAAACAATACACAGTCAAAACAGCACTGACCTTGAGCACTGACCTTGTACTTGCATCAGTTGCATTTCTGAGTCTCAGTTTGTTCACTGGCATTATTGAAATAGTCATGTGTCATCACCAAAATGACCTTTCATGCTATACAAAAGCTTGCTGAAAGTTGAAAGTACATAAAAGTGTTTACATGTTGGCCTAAAAAAACATCAACACCTGCTCCCCACCAAGGCAAAGACAATCGTGACCTAGAAATACTTCTTCCCCTCAGTGACATAGAAGAGCGTTTTCAGCTCAGTTGCCGTATCTGGGTGTATCAGACAGAAGCCCACTTCCTCTCCCCTCCTCCCTGATAAACAAGTCCTCCTACCCTACCAGATTGCATGTGACCCCAATGAGATCTCACTATGGCTGGTGCTTTCGCCACTTTCCTCGCTTGAGCGCTCATCTGTCGGGTGAGCTGATAACAGCGCAGAGCCGAGAACCGCTGCCGCCACAGCTTCACAACGTCACCCGAGCCACACTGTCCTCCTTCAGTCTCCTCATGCAGATACTCATCATTCAGCCATCCAGCACAGCAGTCAGGCCACATTTAACACGTCACCCTGAATTACTTTCACATGTCAATTGGAACATCCTACAGCATCTGTGTCTCTGGCCACCATCCTATCATTACAAGCAATATATAAGAGACACTGTGAGGCAAAAATGACATATATTGAGAGTTTTAATCAAGGACAGGGACCTAGGAGAAATGTGGGGCAACAAGGGAAAGTGTATGCAGAGTGTCATGCAGAGAGACTGGCCGTGTGGGTGTGTATGCGACAGAGCAAGTTCTACTTTGTTGTAAAATGAAGTGCAGCCCATCTTTCTCTCTCTACCTAGGTATTAGAGGTGACATTCTAGCGTTCTCAGCCAGTGTGTGCCAAGGGAAGCTGGTTTAGTTGCCTGCTCATTGAGATTCCTGTAGTTTATAACTCTTCTCCTGCTGTTTCCCTCTCGCCAGCAACCACAGTGTGTGATGAATACCATTATCACCAGGGACGTGCACAGGAATTTTGAAGGGCCATTGCTCTGCCCTGGAAAAAAGGGGCAACACGTACATTTTTGTAACCGCCGCCGCCACAGACGCCCCCTCCCCCTGGACGCATATTCTGCCTATATCACTTGAAAGTGTGAAATTGTCAGGGTCAATCTCTAACCGCCACGCCCCCTCCCCCCGCGCACATATTCCGCGATTACATGAAGTTCTGCAGCCGTAATACTATTTAAAACATATATATATTTCCTTCGAGGGGCAACTTCAGTCGAGGAGGGCAAACGGGCAGTTGTCCGAGCAACCTTGGCCCCCTCCTGTGCATGTCCCTGATTATCACAGTGCAGTCTGACAGTAGTGTTTATGCTTTCCTATGCATACCACTCCATGTGATCACTGCTTCTAACCGGTCTAACCATACGTTCACACACAGCATATGACCAGACGGAATTCGTGTCGCTCTCATTGGGATTGAATGGGAAGCGGAATCCCGCCTGTTTGGGCGATTCCAAGTTGGCGATTATTTAACTTTATGCAAATGAGAACCACCCGAGAGCCAATCAGTTCGGCGTGTGTGTGATTTGGAAGCCTACATTGTTCAGAGGGGCGGGAGTAATCAAAAAAATCGAAAAACAAGATGGGGGAGTCTCGGGAGTCTATTTTATGTGAATAAAGGCATCGACTTTTTATATGTCTACATCGACTCGGTTTGTTGTTTATATGCTACACGAATGCTGTCAGGGCAAACAGAATATTGTAGGTCTTAACTGAAGCTCTCGACCATTATTGTTAGCTTGCTGCTAACACTTTAGCCGAAGATCCATTTGAACACATAGTAGCTAGCTAGCTGCTAATAAGCAGTGGTGGAATGTAACGAAGTATTTTTACTTCGTTACTTTACTTAAGTACATTTTTACGTATCTGTACTTTACTTAAGTAAAAATAATAGTGCATACTTTTTACTTTTACTCCATTACATTTTTTAGCTATTATCTATACTTTTACTCCGCTACATTTCTACAATATGTGCTGTTACTCGTTACATTTTATGAACATAGTTTTGCCAAAATGTTGCCTACACAAAACTATAGATTGCGTTGCTGTTTTGGAAGTTTAAACCAATCAGGTGGCTCTATCAACTCCAATGATATCAGAGTGCGCGTTTGGCAGCAGCACTAGCGGTAGCTTTACCTGTTATAGTTGAACATTCAGCCTGTCTACTGCCTATTCAACATGGATCCAGAGTCGGCCTGAACTGAGCCCTCTGATATGAGCCACCCATGGCCCTATTTAAAAGATATGTTCGAGTTCAAAGGCCCCAAGAATGACTCCTGGAGGTTTCAATGCGTTTCCTGTCTCCCTCAAAAAAAGGAGTTGCTAGCCTTCAATAATTCGCCCTCAAATTTAAAGTAGCATATCGAGGTAAGCAGAGTGATTGCTATGCTAAGTTAATGTCCCTGACTTTTGAATATTGATATATGTATTTAATTAGTTTACTGACATGATATTATAATGTTATCTAGCGAAATGCATGTTGACATACAGTAATAGCATCAAAAAAACATGATTGGACCTTCATTATATATTAACGTAGTGGTAAGATAAAGCTGGTAGGTTAGCTATGTCAAGCTAGCGTGCCTTGTTCTGTCCAGTTTTACAATCACATTTGTTTTTCATGTTCCATGTTTCCCTTTTTTACACGTTTACAATTAAATAAAAGATTTAAAGATATCACATGGTGTCTTTATTGGTTTGGCTTAATGGTATTAACTTTGCAAATAATCCCTGGTAGATAACTTGTCATCTGCAGAATTGTAAGATATAGTGTAGGGCTGAACGATTTGGGAAAATAATCTAATTGCGATTTTTTTACCAAAATATTGCGATTGCGATTTAATATGCGATTTTTTCCCCAACAAAACGGAATGAATGATTTAAATATGACCAACACAATATTAGATACATTTAGTGTAAAATATTCTTTCCCACATTTTACATTTTTATTTAACTGTTTTATTACAGAAACAAGAACAACAAATAGGTGGCTTTGCCACTGTGCATTTAAGTAATTTAAAAAAAGTAATTTTAAGTATAAACACTAGGCATGCACTTTTTAAACACTGTGTGCAAAATTTACCATCTTAAACAAAAAAAAAAACATTTTTTTTGCCACTTACATATGATCAGAGCATACTGTATCGTTTCCTTTTTTGTCCCGCAAGAAATCACCTGGCTTTTGAAGTAGTAAAATAACCTTTAAAGGCATTTGCTGCTTGCCTGATGTAACAAAAAGACCAATTGATTCCTAGATAATACTTTGACCCTCATATTTAATTTTAACCAGCCTGTTATTAAATATCACATGGACTGCATTTACATTTCTATTCTTAGAGCACACCATGTTCTATTCTTAGAGCACACCATGTTCTATTCCTAGCACACCATGTTCTATTCTTAGAGCACACCATGTTCTATTCTTAGAGCACACCATGTTCCACATTCTATGCCTCACATCTACCTCCTATTGGTGTGGGCCACCATCTAGAGAGCAACAGCCCCTGCTGTTAGGAGCGGTTGGGGGGTTCTACTTCTCTTCGGACCACCAGGTGGCTTGATACCAATAAACAGAACAGTAAACCTTGTGTCTGGCAATTCCCGCCATCTCATGTGTATAGCCTACTGCGTACACCACATTTTCCTACTTTGTCCGTTCATTCTCTGTGGAAAGGGTGTGGAACATCAGCGGCTAGCTGTTCTATGATCCATCATGCCTAAGACAGCTGAAGCAATAGCTTGCCTGCTGTTCTTCCATGTCGGGAGGGATGAACACACCTGTTTCATCCTCTGAGTGAATGGCGCACATACAGAGTGGGGATTATTGGTCCCAAAGAGCCATGGCCCAGGCACTTTGTCAGCCAGCTGGAGGAGAATGTAGGCCATCCTACTGAGGTCAGTCAGACAGCTATTGACTTGTACCTTGAAAAAAGACTGTTCACTATGTTAAGAATATACATCACTCCGTCACCCCTCTTGAGGCTGGCAGCCATATGCCTGAGGTCTATGCTGGAAGTTATTGGGGGTTGTTTGATAGGTGGAAGTGAAGAATCTGGTGAAAGCTAGCAAACAAAACACAAATCTTATTTCTACATCGGTCAGACATTTCCATGCATTGGATGTCACCAGCTCAGCTGGTCAAATAAATGTTTATTATTTAAAAGGTAGAAATATGATTTACTGTAATGGAGCCTAGACATCTGAATGGTTAAGTAGTACGTATGAAATCAGTTCATATGAAAGCCACATAAATGCTCAAACTGAGTGTTCCACTGCACAAATATGGAGAAAGGGAACAGAGAAACTACTCAGAATAAACAGCACACCTTGAACATGTTTTTGTGATGAATGAAATTCAGCTCGGATTAATACTGCAGTTTGTTCTCTGTTGAAACTCTGCAGTTCTTGTGTGTCCCCATGGAACAAGAAATGCACTCAATATGGCCTAAAGCATCCCTTTGAGAGAGATAAATGAGTTTACCAAGTCTCCTATTTATGTCTGAGTGTTCACCCAAATTTAATAAAGTAAAAAAAAAAAAACTTTCTTGGCTGTATTCTCACAGGAGACTCATGAACGGCTCATGAAGCTACTTTTTGTCTGCCCTGCTAATGCACCTGAAATGGCCAAACTGGGTAACAGCTTTGGTGTGCTCTTCCATTCCATGATCTGTAGCTCCAAAGCTCCACCCTACAGGAGCTGACTGTTATCTGTGTGGGAGAAGCAGAGGACAGTTGGGCCAGGTGCAGAGCTGCCTTCTCCATTCAGCCTGTTAATAATTAAGAGGAGCAGCACTGGGGGAGACCGTGACATGCACTGAGGCTCTGGATGTCAGGCACTAGAAATTGGATAGGTGCCCGACCTTTGACAGCCACAGGCAGGAGGGACTGCTGTGCCTCATCTACTGTTTGGTGGGTGTGGTTGGGGTTGGAATTAGGCGGTGGGGTAAGGATGTGCTGATGAGAACAAGGCATCCTTTAGATACGCTGTGCAACGGCTCTTAAGTGCACATCAGCACTGAGGCATCTGGTGCGGGAGGCAACAGGCATGGGCGAGGTGAGGCAGGGGGGAGGTGAGGCAGGGGGGAGGTGAGGCAGGGGGAGGTGAGGCAGGGCCATATGGAGGGAGGAGAGCAGGAGCGAGAAAGAGCAGGTTTTTCTTCATTCTTTTCCTGCTTCATCATTCAAAGGAGTCAATAAGGAACAAACGAGTCAAGTAATGCAGCTTCTAAATCACAACCACACTTGCATATTCTAGGAAGTTATTTACTGGATAATCATGTTCTTGTAAATGCTAAATTTTAAATGTCTGTTATTGGTCAGCTATATGATGCAGTATTAAACATGCATTTAAAACCCAGAAGTTTATTTGTTTATGGAAAATGTAATGTTTCAACGTATTCTCTATTAGAGACTATATTTGGACTGAGCCTTGCCTGTGATGATGCATCAGACAGGATGAGGACACTGGCAGTAGGCGAGAGAACTAGGGAGGGGGTGGGCACAGCAGGATCCTGCTGCAGCAGAGACCAGTGGTGCCTACAGAATGTGTAAATCCACCTGCACTACACCACTACAGTGCATGAGGGTGAGGGCTCAGTGTGAACCTAGGGGGTACAACGCACCCCCCACGTGGCTTAATCCCTCATTAAGGCAGGGAAAAACATCAACCAAACATGAGACAATCCAGAGGAGGCCAGAAGCTGTGCTGGGAAGTTGAGTTTCCAAACCAAACAGAAGAGGGAGAGGACATGCATACTAGGGGACATGCATACTAGAGGACATGCATACTTTGCAGGGTGTGCCAGAGAGGACATGCATACTAGGGGACATGCATACTAGAGGACATGCATACTTTGCAGGGTGTGCCAGAGAGGACATGCATACTAGGGGACATGCATACTAGAGGACATGCATACTTTGCAGGGTGTGCCAGAGAGGACATGCATACTAGGGGACATGCATACTAGAGGACATGCATACTTTGCAGGGTGTGCCAGAGAGGACATGCATACTAGAGGACATGCATACTTTGCAGGGTGTGCCAGAGAGGACATGCATACTAGAGGACATGCATACTAGGGGACATGCATACTAGGGGACATGCATACTTTGCAGGGTGTGCCAGAGAGGACATGCATACTAGAGGACATGCATACTTTGCAGGGTGTGCCAGAACGGAATTCCCTGCAGTGTGCTAGAATCAATTATGGGTGTGATTCCTTTTCTTCTATTTATTGACAGTGCAGCTAAAACATTAGGTAAGAACATTTGTAGCATAATATTATGGTTAGAGAGTAAGAGAGAGTATGGTAGTTGAAACAGATGAGTTTTAAGAGCGCTTTTGAATTGGGTAATGGAATCCAGTGCGCAGATGTGAGGGGGAAGTGAGTTCAGGTGCAGTTTGGGTGGAGCATAGGAAAAGGCTCTTGCACCCAGTGTGGTGAGATTAATGACTGGAGACCAGCTGATGATGACTGCAAGGAACGAGAGGGAGTGGAGGTCTGAATGAGGTCTATGATGTAGGCAGGGGAAAGATTACGAGGAGCTTTAAATGTCATTAATACGATTTTAAAGTTAATTTGTTGTAATACAGGGAGTCGGTGTAATTGATTCAGCAGGGGCGTGATATGATGAGTGGACTTCTGTAATAATCTATGCAGCAGAGTTCTGGATAAGTTGGAGCCGAGGAATGAGTTTGTTGGGGATGCCTTCCATAGACTCCAATGCTAGTTAGATGATCCATGAGGAGCTGATGGGATATAGTATCGAAGGCGGCCCTGAGGTCGAGGAGAATAAGGAGAGATTAGACCAGAATAAGCCATATGGAAGAGGTCATTGGTGATCTTAACTTGGGCTGTTTCAGTGCTGTGTTTTAGGCAAAAACCAGATTGGAATGGTTCGAGGAGATTATTGTTCCAGGTGATGCTGGACCCGAGATGCCACTATCCTCTCAAGGACTTTTGATATAAATTACGTTTATCAGGTCAATAATTACTGAAGTCATCCGGATCCAATGCAGCCTTTTCAGTGTTGGTCTGAAGATAGTCGTTTTTAATGAAGGGGGAACTGTGCCAGTGGTGAGAGAAGTTTTAATTATTGAGGTTATCAGAGGGGCAATAGAGGGCAGACATGCCTTAATTAAGCTGGTTGGAACAGGATTCAGCTGACAGGTGGAGGAGTTTCGCTTAGTGATAATATCCAAGATGTGACTTTCTGCTGGGAGACTGAATTCATAAAACGCATTAGTTTGTGGTGGAGCCAGAGTATTCAGGGAGCATGGTGCACTTGGCTCAGTAATTGAACAAGTCAATTGTTGATGAATTGTCTCAATTTTAATGTTGAAAGAATTTAGGAAGTCCAAATAGCATTCATCAGAGAGGTTCAGATGGATGGTGTTATCAGGTGGTCTATTTATAGTGGAAACAAGAGCTCTGGTGTTTCTTCTGAATGCTTAAGACCATCAGCATCACAATTATGATACTAGTATAAATACATTTTATACTACATATACTATATATAAATATAATTTGATACTTATTTTTTTTTACCATGGGATCTGATTCAGCATAGTGTCTTTGCCTGTGTGTGTGTGTGTGTGTGTGTGGCTGTGTGTGGCTGTGTGTGGCTGTGTGTGTCTGTGTGTGTGTGTGTGTGTGTGTGTGTGTGTGTGTGTGTGTGTGTGTGTGTGTGTGTGTGTGTGTGTGTGTGTGTGTGTGTGTGTGTGTGTGTGTGTGTGTGTGTGTGTGTGTGTGTGTGTGTGTGTGTGTGTGTGTGTGTGTGGCTGTGTGTGTCTGTGTGTGTGTCGGTCCAGACTGCGCCTGTGTGTACAAGGGGTATATATGTGGGCCTATATATGTGGCATTGATGGATCATCTTCTGGCAGCTGTGATGCCAGGCTTATTGGGGCTTGAGGCAGATAAGAGAGTGGGCCCAATAATAACAGCCTCCCCAGGGCCCGGGCTGGGAGACGGGGAGGTTTCTAAGACCAGAGCAGAGGTGCTACAAATGAGGCAGTTCTTACAGAGTGTAGCTGGTTACACTAATGGAAAAGACATGAAGACAAGAAACAAACTGATTTGTCGCAATTCAAGACAGTATTACTAATGTGTTTGATGCATACATTGGCTTTGCCACAGCAGTAGATTTGCTAATGCACTCTGCCAGGGATACACAGACAGCTTGGACATGTTGGCTCTTTCTCAGTAGCGACTAGGAACATGAGGCACCAGTATCCAGCAACTGGCACAGATCCTGTCTGAACAAACAAGCCATCATCCATGTCTGAAACAGCTAATGAAAGTCCCGGTTAATCTCACTGGAGACTAATTTCCACACAGTAGGCATGTTTTTGTGGCATTTCTGCTTTCTCATTGAAATTAAAGGACTGAAAACAAATGTTTTTTTTTTTTGTGCCAGGGAATGTCTTTGATCTGTCCTGATCAGACTGACAAGTTGCTATTGTAGTCTTAACCCAGCCAGTGTCTGTCTCACGTTATCAACTTCAACATCAACACACCTCCTCAGTGGCAAGTCTTTGATTTTCTGACAGCCTGTCGGGCTGCTGACTAAAGATTGAAGATGATTGAAGAAAAAGAAAATTGACAGTTCCCACGGCTGAATTGTAACACTTTTCTGGTGGCTTTTATAGCCCACAGAAAATAATGTTGGACTGTGGTGGATTAACATTTGTCAGAGTACTGTCAACCGGCAACCGCAAACAGGCTCGTTCTTCATTTCTTGCGTCTGCCATCAGGTGTTTAATTCCGTGCCAAAGCTGTTATCCAGCCTCTCATGTCCCCATGCGTTGCCTGGAATCACTTGTGTGGAAAGTCAAAGTCATATTCAAAAAACACATTGGAATCATTTGTGTGGAAAGTCAAAGTCATATTCAAAAAACACATTCGCCTCGCTAGCTTGGCAGCACAAACAAGTAATTTGTGTGGAGCAGCGGTGGCCTTCATGTAATCAAGGTTCATACACAAACGCATACTCATCTTGAACAGTGGCAAGAGTTATCTGATGATGAAAGCTCAACAGGCTGAAACAATGTGCCCAATTAGTACGTCCCCTGTGACACCATCACACAGCAGAATTAAGCAACTAGATTGGATCTCCAGTGTGTCATCTTAAATGCTTCTAACACACTCTGCATGTCCATAGTCAATGTATAACACAACTTTACGCAAACACATACACAAACACTTTACGCACATACACAAACACTTTACACACACATACACAACTTTACGCACATACAGTACACAAACACTTTTCACAGCTAAAATGGTAACAGTCCAATTGTTTCTATGGCAACTGTTGGACACACAATTCATGAGTGGAAATGCAGACAGTTATGAAAAAGGCAAAGAGTTGTCCATAAAAGACTGCTTCATGCCACTCTGGCTGTCTGAGACCAGCAGTGAAGTGGAGAACAAAGGTCATCCAGTGATCTTAAAAAAACATCAAGATGATATGTGATAACTGACTAGTAACATGACTGAACTGAATCTAGACAATCTATACAAGAAAAGAATGCCATCTGCATAAATGCACACATTTATGCAGATGGCAACAGCTGCCAACTATGATCATGAAAATTATTTCTATTTTTGACCTGATGTTTTTATGTCAGATGCAAAGTCTTCAACAGAAAACATTATGGGTTTAACCACAGGGTCCAAGAAAAGGCTTAGTCATTTCTCCAAACACCAGCACTGAGGACACGGATTCCAAACTGTGTACGCATGGATTTGCTCTTAATATCTTTCAGTTATTGTCATTTAAATCTAATTCAGGATCACTGGTGAGCTCCGAGCTGGATAGACTGCATGATCAAATTAAATGACACCAAAAATACAACATTCTTTTGTTTCATGCCAACAGGATTTCACCACCCCCGAAATCCCAAAATAACCTTTAGGCCCCAACACTCTTCTCACCCTGCTGGAATTTGGCCCTGCTGTTGTCATGGCGATAGCAGTGAATGAGAGCAGTTTTTTTTTCTCCAAAAGGCTACCATCAACCCCCTCCACCCCCAACTCAGCACCTTTCCACAGCTACTTCCTCTCCAGCCAACCTCTCTTGTGTTGAGTTTATTTTTTGACTGCGAAATAAGGGACACAATTTGTAGTCAACACCCTGGGAACAATTAATTGAATGTGCATGCTCTCTGCTTCACTGTGGGTGCCCTGTAATGTAATATGCTTCAATGCACAAATGCTGCTTTGGTTTTAAAGGACACACGCTCTTGAATATATCTGTGGGGACATTCAACCGACCAAAAGAGACAGTGGTTTGCCTAGCAATGGAACAGTGGGGAGAAATCTCTAGCGACCTTTTTGATGAAGACTTATGGCCGGGCAACGCCTGAGGGGCAATCGCATGAGACATCAGCTGGTGCTGCTCGCCGGGAGCAGCGGAGATCAACACTATCTCTCCCGTCGCTGACAGCCTGTCAGCCTCGTCTCTCAGCCCATGTCACACAAACGCAGCTCACAAGCAATTCACAATCAAATGTCTATATTTAACTTCTGTGTAACCTCTGTACCCATATGTACATATGATATTCAGATCTACACAGTGGGAGTGAAGAGAAGAATGATCTCCCTCCTGTGTTTGAGCTTCAGGGCTTTTCAAATCAATAGGAATCTCTCTCTGAAAAGCATTTGGCGGTACCACGGAAAAGCTCTATTCTATCTCATAGAAATGTATTGTATTTTGAATGAGAAGAGCAAAGAGGAAAAAGGCAATGGTGACCAACCCATGGCAACCATGAAAAGCATCTAAATCACATTTAATTTATGTTAACACGAGAACACTGTAGCGCTGACAAAGAGGTACTTCCTTGAAGAACAACCCCATCCCCCATCACGATTACCCTCACACATAGAACAGGCTCTTTCTGATGTGCACCCTTCATTATAGGTCATTAAGGAGATTTGAAGGGGGAGGAGGAACTGTCAATCTCTCTACAGTTACCAGGCAACACATACCTACACTCATATACTGTGTGTGTGCATGAGCATAGATTCAAGAAGAAGAGATAAAGTTTAATGAGTAACAGATTACTACGATATTCAGTTTCCCCGAATTTCATACAAATATATTTATATACATATATTTATCCACACACCACAATCGCTATAAGACAGATCACTGAATGGTCAACAGAGAAATGGTAATGATGGTGAAGAAACAAACTAAAATAATTCTTAAACTCTTAAAACCTGCCAGATTTAACGACTTGGTAGTCAGATCTGAAATTATTTGCAAAGAATGCTGTATTGATTCAACGCGTACAATGTATGCAGTTCATCGCTTATTCGGTGGCAGAGACTATCAAAATGCAGAGCAGTGGCTTATCGATTTCAGCCCTGGTTTTTTGTGTTGTGGACAATTATTTGAGATGAAATCATGATAAAGGTGATACAATGCCTGTGTTGATAAGGGGAAAATACTAAGAATAAAGTAGTGAAGATGGCAAGACATAGACAGCTATCAATCAGCTATCACCCTACTCCTTCCTTGGTCTTACTGCATGGACTCTCTCAAGGCTGGAAAGTGATCTCCATACAAACATAGTAGCTTAAGTTGTGTTTTCCTAAGCTATTGTAATTTTATAAACTCTTTAGTTGTGTTTCCCTAAGCTATAGTAATTGTATAAACTCTTTAGTTGTGTTTCCCTAAGCTATTGTAATTTTATAAACTCTTTAGTTGTGTTTCCCTAAGCTATAGTAATTTTATAAACTCTTTAGTTGTGTTTCCCTAAGCTATAGTAATTGTATAAACTCTTTAGTTGTGTTTCCCTAAGCTATAGTAATTGTATAAACTAATTTATTTCATTGTTGGAACACTCATTGATTTCAGCCAGTCATTGATCCATTTCATTGTCTCTTATTGTCTCGTTTAACTGCTCTTATTTACTGCTGATGTGTCCAGTCCATTAGTGTCTCTGGTTTGTCTTTCTGTGGGAAAGCCACTGTGTGGATGACTGGTTATTCTGTGGGAGGGCTAATATGCCAGTGTGGATCGCTGGTTATTCTGTGGGAGGGCTAATATGCCAGTGTGGATCGCTGGTTATTCTGTGGAAGGGGTTATATTCCAGTGTGGATCGCTGGTTATTCTGTGGGTGAGTTTATATGCCAGTGTGGATCGCTGGTTATTCTGTGGGTGGGCTAATATGCCAGTGTGGATCCCTGTGCCAGGAATCCAGTGATGGAAGCAATGGTCACTATGGATACCCCAGCTGTCTGGATCACAACCATGTCGGGAGGCTTTTGAACGGCAGTGTGTTCACCAGTGTGCCGTCAGTTCAGAGCAGAATTTGCAGAACAGGGCTTCACCCAGCCAGCTAATCCCCTTCTTGCCGAAGAGAGGTCTAATGTGGGTGTCATCACACATCAAGGCCTGCCCCGATCCTGCTCACAGTGCGGGGGATCTCCTCTACGGTTAGGATAGGATTGGAGTCTTCTACTAGCTGCATACAGAAAGAGATGTCTGCCTGTCTCCCCATTGATAACATGTCTCTATACATTGTGACACTTCACTTACAGCCTCTGTACACAATGGTGCTGTATCTGAATGAACTAGTGAAGCTTCAGCTCATTATAATCCACTTACTGCTGGCCATGACTGTGGGTCCACTATTGTTATTCAGACTCCGGCGTGCTTGAACATGCTAGCTTCATGCTGCAGTGCTGATAACCCTAGAATACACAGCTAATGCTAAAAACAGATCCAATAGCACACCTAAATGATCTCATTAATGATTGCAGTAATAGACATAGATTATGCACATGCTTCGTTTAGAGGCCCACCGAGATTACAATGGGATTCACATGATTTGCACTAGCAAATCAATGATGGTAATCAATGATGGTAATCAATGGCGGTAATCAATGGCAACGTTTGTGGTCCTGTCACTCAACGTGTGTGCCTTGTCATAGGTGTAAGTAAATTATGCATGGGGATGTTATCACTGAGTTCACAAGCACAAGCATGTGTTTGGCCTGCAAATTAGTAATCCTTGGAACATATAATAATACTGCAGCAGCTAGCTCCGCCCCTCGGGTGGTAGACATCAACATTGTTATAAGCCTAGCTACTAGCCTAGCCTAGCTCCTTTCCCAATTATTCCCTTCATCTACATGAACATCGTTATAAGCCAAGCTCCTTTTCCCAATGATCCCCTTCATCTTCCCTTGCAGAAAGATTGAGTCGGTGAGAGATAATGAGAGTTGAGAGTTAATGAAAGAATGAGAGTGGGTGAGAGTTAATGAGTTGTGGAGAGTCAGAAGTGCTATAGTATAACTCAACAGGGAGTTATGTCACTGGGGGTGTCACATTAAAACTAATCAATGTGCAATGAGTTTCATGCCAAGGGGTTGTCAAATTGTGTTGTCACACAGTCACATGCTGTTACACCTGGTGACTAGAAATAGCGGGGGTTAGTAATTACAGGATTGCCTTACAACTTTTCACTGTGCTGATGAAGCAGTTCCCAGCATAGCTTAATTTTTGCAGTCAGTAGAAAATACACTACAGGGCACCGCAACTGCAGGAGCGCAACTGTGGGGCTCTGTGTGAGAAAAATACAGACATTTAAAACATGGCCTCAGCACATGAAGTTTATACTGATTACTCAGACATCATCGCAGGCCGTAGGCAACCTAGTGATGACACAGCACAGAAAAGAAATCAAGTGAAACGGCCTCTACGTCCCCATCATTATCGAAACATCGAATTAATCACATGGTGATGAGGTGACATACTGTGTCACTTCATTACATGAGACGTGATCAGGATATACTACATGCATAATCTTCCCCTGAATCTCGTTGTCGGTGTGAGTAAGTCCTCTGGAAATGGTTAATGTAATTACCCTTCTTCCATTGTCATTACACATGACTGAACCATACACAACTGGTTTCCCATCACTTCCATGTTGAAGCTAAATCGGGTACAAACTGAATTAACAAGTTAGGGAGGAATCAGTATAGAATTCTGTAAATTCTCTTCATTTAATCCAGGCCCAGCGGCTGTGTCTACTTCCACACAACTGCTGTACCCTCCCCTGCATCAAAGCGGCATCAACTGAGTCCCAGAACTAATCTCTCTTTAATGGCCACAACCATTAAATGCAATACAGTATGTGGTTACAATTCATCCATCAGGCTCCCCTCTCTGCCTGGGCCAGGATTATTACATTTGGAAGGTCTGGCTATAAATAAAACCCCTCCAGCAGCAGGCACGACAGGAAATCAGGTTTCTCCCAGATCTGAAGGGTTGGGAAGAGTTATAAGCTCCAGGAATAACAATCAGCTCAATCAGCCTTCTGCTGAGGACAAAGTGTCTCCTACACAGTAATGCTTCAAAGTCTTTGGAGGCATGGAGCATCTTGTCATGGCTGTCTGGTGGTGTGTGATGGGAAAGTGTTGCTTTAACAGTAGTTGGTGTCCTCACACGCTGATCACAGGCATCATGATATGACACCTCTGTGTTAGCCATGTGGAAATGGTGTCCCTACAGCCCTGTGTCCATCGATGTGTGGCGGAATAAGAATCTGCAAAATGTCTGTTTACCGTTGGAAAGCATTGTTTGGAAATGCACAGCGGAATCTGCGTTTCTCCTTTGTATGAGTTGAATTGTGTGTGAATACATAACAAAGCAGAGCCTATTGGACCAGAAGCTAGTTTCAAATGACACTGCAGCCCAATGAGAAACCGCATGCAGCAGGTGTATCCTATTGGCTTCATTTGAGTGAGGTTAACCTAGTTCTGTGAGCAGAGATTGGAACTGCAGCCTACTGCACTAGCTGCAATTATAGCTGTGATACGTATTTTAATCAAATTCTTGTTGAGGTTGTGTGGGGAACTGCCATCCATCTTACTTGCGATTTAACATACATTTGAATGCAAGGACAACTCAAATCTCCAACTTTGTCCTTTTTTCCAGCAATTATTATTATTATGATATGAATCTATTCTTAATCCATTATTATCATTACCCTGATATGATCTGTCTTTTACTGATCTGTTTAATTCACTGTGTTACTCTCAGCATGCAGTCTTTACGCACAGCACACGCAGGAAGGAAGGAACACCCTCTAGAAGAGCCTCGTACTTTCATTGAAAAAAGGGAAAGCACAGTATAGACATGAACATTCCATAGTTAGTGACACGGGCTCTAGGCTTTACACACGATTCTCATCACTAGAAAGGAAACACATTTGACTCATAGGAAGATATTTCTGCCTAACACAGCAAGCATAAGGCTTCCTCTACGACAGCAGCCAAGTGCCAAATCAAGGTAAAATACGCTGGTCAGTGGGCTCAACTGAAGAGTGAACTGTGTAGCCCACCTTACCTGATACCTGACCCTGACCCTGACCCTAACCCTAACCCTAACCCTTACCTGATACCTAACCCTTACCCTCACCAAATACAGTCCATGATGGTTTCAAAAGATTTATGGTTTCATTTTCATAGTGTTAACTCTTCAATCACAACTTTATTAATCAACAAGTCTCCCCAGCTATACTAACTCTCCACCTGAAGGCAAACTAAACGAGCGATTATAAATCTCTACTGAACTTAACAGTGAAGAGTTCCAGGGGGAGGCAGTCTAGGATTTATGGAGCGAATGACATTGCAAAAACAGATAGATAAATGCAACCGAATGCGGACATTCAGACAGGGTCACAATGAATGATGCTCAAACTTTGCACACACGTCAGATTCACCCTCACAGGTTGCTGTTCTGCAGTCATCCACTCCAAACAGAACACCAGTGGTATTAGTTTCCCATTAATCGCCCCATTGCCCACTGCTTCCATAAATGCGATGTATACATCTTAATGGTATGCACAAGGCTTCTGTTGCCTCTTGCTTACCTGAGGTAGCGCAGGCTCTCTGTGTTCTCTGTCTCCGGTTCACTGGTGCTGTGATTCATCTTGTCGGTCTGTGAGAGGCAAAGGCAGATGGTAAGATTCAACCTGGCAGTGTAAAATCTCTCTCAGCTCTCTCTCTCTCTCTCTCTGTCTCCCTCTCCCTGAACCTGTCTTTAGATCAGCTCCTTGGCTCTCTGTCTTTCTCTCCGGTACTGCCTGGTTGACTCATGAAGCGAGCTTCGTGTTCGTATCAGCTGCTATAACTGGCAGCGCTGGCCAATTGAGGCACAGGGCAACATGGCGGGAATCATCCGATTGGCTGAGCTCACTGTACTAGCAGTTCAGTCGACCAGAGCGAGCATCCCCCACAAGAGGCGGCGTCCTCAACAACAAAGAAGTGAGGGAGAGAGAGACAGAGAGAGCGCAAGAGGCTTCACTGTGTCAGAGGAACACAAATAAATCAATGCTAATAAAAACTGATGATTATGGGCTCTGACTATAATGAAAGTCTTTTCGTCACTGATAAAAAATTAAAATGTGATTTTTCTGTGACAAATTAAATGAAAAGGAATGGAGTACATACACAGTTAGGCCTGTGTTGATTCAAATATCAGGTTAAATTAACTAATGGGTCACGAATATGGATATATATATATATATATATATATATATATATATATATATATATATACATACTATGTTTAAAATAATGCATTCATGATAATATAATAAAAAGGGAAAAAATATTACAGTGTCTGAAATGAAGGTTATTTGCATTTCTGTGCCAAAGCCCACACAGTTATTGTAGCCAGATGACCTGGGTCAGATGTGTCTGCAAGGTACTGTTATCTTCATTATCCCACCCTTATATTAAATATACTGACACAATCGTACTTATTTTACATAATTATAATTACAGTCATAAAATCAGTGGATCCCTAGGTTCTATGAGGGGTTTAGGAATAATACAATCAGTGGATCTCTAGGTTCTATGAGAGGTTTAGGAATAATAAAATCAGTGGATCCCTAGGTTCTATGACAGGTTTAGGAATAATTAACATATTGCAATAGCAACAGAAGGTGAAAGGGAAGAAACGGCAAGAAACAGCAGATAAGTGAGGTCTGCCCTCCTCAGGTCATAAGCTGCCACTACATCATTAATAAAGGCAGGTGTTATTATTCCGCTCTTGTAAGAAACTGGTGTGTTTCTAGTTCAGCAGATATGGTGATTTAATCCATGTAAATACAAATTAAGTAACATCTACATAAATAAATGTAACTGTAAATAGTATATGTGCATGTGTCAAATAGAGTCCCTCTCTTCATTATGACTGCTGCTGTTTTTTTCTTCCATTTTCCATTTGGTCAATGATTTCATATACTTACACTTCAGCAATATGCTTCTAGCTTCTAGCCCCACATGGCTGACACGGAATATTAGGTTTGTGTCCCTTTGTGTGCGTTGCCCTTTGTGCTATAGTGGCTGCTGAAGTGGGCTAGGGTGAAGCACATTTTGGGCAAAAGTTTAAAAATCATTTAGCCAAAAATGAAGTTTTTATGATAAGCTGGCCTCTAGGAGGTGTATTACCCTAGCTCATTACAGTTCATTTTTGGAGTGGTGCCACCTAGTGAATAATGTTCAAAGCAGAAATCTTCTATATCTCTTGCCAATATCTTCTCATGTAAAGGTTACAATTTCACGAAATTTGATTCCCTGCATCACTACCAGGGTCTTTGCATGCATGCCACATCCTGTCCATAGAGGGCGCTGCAACGATCACATTTCAATATCTCAAGAACTGCTTAAGGCAAGGCAAGGCAATTTTATTTATATAGCACAATTCATATACCGTGGTCATTCAATGTGCTTCACATACATGCACAACAATGTGCTTCACATAAAAAAATAAATAAAAAAAAAGCAAACGGTCAGTGCATGATCATAAAAACCGTAAATTATAGAAAATAAAAGCATGAGAACATTAAGGCATAAAAATAGTAAAATATAGGAAATAAAAGCATAAAAAGAATAATAACAATCACTAGTCTACTAGAGTAAGCAATAATACTTCAAAGGAACTGTTCATGGCCAGTTAGCAGAAGGCATCTGAGAAAAGTTTGGTCTTTAGTCTAGATTTAAAACTGAAAGTAGTTGGAGCGTTTTTAATGTCTTCTGGAAGTTGGTTCCAGAGGTGAACCGCATAGTGGCTGAGTGCTGCTTCACCCTGTTTAGTTTGGACAGTGGGTTTTACTAATAGAAATGTATGCTGCGATCTGAGAGATCTGAGTGGTACGTACTGCTGAAACATGTCAGATAGATACTTTGGCCCTATCCCATTAAGTGACTTGAAAACAAGCAGCAGTGCTTTAAAGTCAATCCTTAACTTACTGGGAGCCAGTGCAGGTATTTCAGTATAGGGGTTATGTGGTCAGTTCTTTTTGTTTTTGTAAGAATTCTGGCTGCTGCATTTTGTATCATTTGAAGCTGTTTAAGGTTTTTTTGGGGAAGGCCTGTGAACAGCCCATTGCAGTAATCAACCCTACTGGAGATAAAGGCATTAATAAGTTTTTCCAAGTCATCTTTTGACATAAAATCCCTAAGTTTGGCAATGTTTTTGAGATGGTAGAACGCAGATTTAGTAATTGCTTTCATGTGGCTGTTAAAATTTAGATCACTGTCTAAGAGGACACCAAGATTTCTGACAGTATCCTTTGCTTTAAGTCCTTTTTTGTTAAGAAGGGTGGCAATCTTACATCTTTCCTCCTTTTTACCAAAAACTATTACTTCAGTTTTGTCTTTGTTTAGCTGGAGAAAGTTCTGAGAAATCCAGTGGTTAATTTGCTCAATACAATCACAAAGAGATTCAAGTGGACCATAGTCATTAGGTGTCAAAGTTAAGTAAATTTGGGTGTCATCAGCATAGTTATGATAGGAGATCAAATTATTCTTTAAGATTTGTCCAAGTGGGAGCATATAAAGGTTGAATAGAAGTGGACCCAAAATTGAGCCCTGGGGGACTCCACAGGTCAGGGACGTAGGTGTTGAGGTGCAGTTGCCAACTGCAACAAAAAAGCTCCTGTCTTGTAAGTATGATTTCAACCACTTGATAACAACACCTGAGACGCCAACCCAGTGTTCTAGTCGGTGAAGTAATATGTTGTGATCAACAGTGTCAAAGGCTGCACTAAGGTCCAGCAATACTAGGACTGATGCTTTACCTGCATCTGTATTTAGGCGTATGTCATTTATAACTTTAACAAGAGCTGTTTCAGTGCTGTGATTAGCACGAAAACCTGACTGAAAGTCATCAAGGCAGTTATTCAGTGTCAAAAATGTGGTTAGCTGATTAAAGACAATTTTTTCAATAATTTTGCCTATGAATGGTAAATTGGATATGGGCCTGTAGTTGTTTAATGTGGAGGCATCCAGGTTATTCTTTTTCAGTAGGGGTTTTACAACAGCTGTTTTCAGGGAGTTAGGAAATGTGCCAGTCTGTAATGATGTATTTATGATTTCAAGCAGATTTGTCGTTATGAGGTGAATGACAGATTTAAAAAAGCTGGTAGGTAGAATATCCAATTCACATGTGGAAGAGTTGAGGTTTTGTACAGTTTTTTCAAGAATTTCAAAGTCAATCAAGCTAAATTCAGACATCAAGTTATGTGCTCCTCTTTTTGTCACTGGTGGTTCGAGGTTTTGAGTGATTTGCGTTTGAGATAATATGTTCAGTCTGATTTTATCAATTTTACATTTGAAAAAAGATGCAAACTCATTGCACTTATTTGTGGAGACAAGCTCGGGTCCTAATTGTGAAGGGGGATTAGTTAACTTTTCAACTGTTGAAAAAAGAACTCTAGCATTGTTCATATTCTTGCTGATGATGTTAGAGAAGAAAGACTGTTAAGGTAAAATTTGTAAATTTTGTATGCTTACACTTGGCTACATTTGCTCACATCACGTAAAGTTCCATTTGGTTAAACAAATAGGCCGCCAAAGGCCAAACTAAATTCAGCAACCAATACATGCCTGTGTGAATGGCCAATACATGCCTGTGTGAATGGCCAATACATGCCTGTGTGAATGGCCAATACATGTATGGGTGCAGCCTAGCTTAGCCCATTAGCTTAGGACCTCAAAGTTCTTTACTCGACACCAAAGTTCAGAAACAAAAGTCTGTGATCCGAAATTCTTCGTTTGAAAGTTTACTTAAAAATTATTTAAATAATACAGCATAAAAATTCAGGATAATACTTTTCTAACAAGTTAACTGACATTAGTGTAGGTAAAAGGACTGTGTTGCTCCAAGGTCCAATAGCTTCTGACTGCTTCGCGGTGTTTCTTGTTCTTTCATATCGAATCAAACATCCAATCAAATTACGTTTTTCTTAGCGTCACTGGTCAACTATCAATATTTACATTTCTACATTACACATGCAACACAATTTCTTCTTAGTTCTCATAAATATCATTCAATCTTAAATTGTCTATCTACAATTATTACAAAACTATTATTTCCACAGAAATGGCTTCAACACATCCCGGCCCCGTAATTGACTAGGCCTTAGCATATCAATTACCAACTTAAACTTAAATTGGAGACATTTACATTAATACACTCAACAGCATTTTCTCAAACTTTCTTTAAGCAAGGATCTTCTTCTCTTCACAGGTAAATATGCAAAGGTAAGTATTTACAAGCAAGTATTTCTAATCTAATCAAAATCTTTCTCTTCACAGGTAAATATGCAAAGGTAAATATTTACAAGCAAGTACTTCTAATCTAATCAAAATCTTTCTCTTCACAGGTAAATAATCAAAGGTAAGTATTTACAAGCAAGTATTTTTAATCTAATCAAAATCTTTCTCTTCACAGGTAAATATGCAAAGGTAAGTGTTTACAAGCAAGTATTTCTAATCTAATCAAAATCTCTCTTCTATCTTCATTCTTCTCCCTGCAATAAACAAAGTTTAGTTATGGGTCTTTGAATGACGCTGGTCTTCGTCCGGACCTCAGCACTACGGACATCTACTTTGGAGTCTGGCATCACTTTGGTGATTCTGCCTAACATCCAGGAATTCCTTGGCAGAGACGAATCAGCGACGAAGACGACATCTCCAACCTTGAAACTTCTTGTTGCATCAACGAAGGGCATCGTTTTCAATGTTCTTTAGCACTGTTGTACTATCTGTCCAGAAGACTGACTCCATCAGGGGAACTTCAAGTTCTTTTCTCACCATCCGATCCATCTTGACTGCAATCATTGCTGCTGTCAACTCCATTCTCGGGATCGTGATCTGTTTGAGTGGAGCGACTCTGGACTTTCCCATCAAGAAGGATACGTGTTCCTCATCCTGGTCATTCTTTGACAGGAGATACGACACAACGCCATATCCATCTTGACTTGCATCTGAGAAATGGTGAATTTGAGCAGCCTTTGTGGGCCCAAATGCTGTGGGCTTGAAACATCTGTTCACGCTGAGTTCCGAAAGCTTGTCTAGGTCTGTCAGCAACTTCATCCATGTTCGGCGTGGCTTCTCAGGGATTTCTTGATCCCAACCTTTCTTCTCTTTGCAGAGATCTTTCAAAATGAGCTTGACAGGTAAGAGCAGTGGTGCCAAAAAGCCCATCGGGTCATACACCGAACTGACAACATATAAGATGCCGCGTCTTATGCATGGCTGGTCCGACAGGTTAATCTTGAACCTGAAGCTGTCAGTGCTTGTGCACCATTGCACACCTAATGCCCGTTCCACTGGCAACTCATCGTGCTCCAAATCTAGATCTTTGACTTCAGCCGCTCCTTTGTGGTCAGGGATGGAGCCCAGCAAGACTCGACTGTTGCTGACCCATTTGGTCAAATGGAAACCACCACTGGCACACAATGTCATCAGCTCCTTCACGAGAGCAGCGGCTTGGTCTTCTGTGGCTACCGACTTCAAGCAGCCTTTCTCCAGTGTGTTGTTCATGAAAGCCTTGTACTCTTGAAAGAAGTCTGTAGTCCTACTGAACTTCCTCTTCAAGGAGTTAAATCTCTGTTCAGCAATACCACGGTTGCATGGCATCTTCACCTTGTCATCTTTCAAAGGCAGCTTGATGCAAAAGTGACCATCCATGAGTTGCGCTGATGTTGTCGCTGTGTGCATGAACTGCTTGTCATGATGAGAATGTTCTTGTCGGTCATCACACTGACTTTCTGGGAAATCCGCGTTGTGGTGTTTCATCAACATGTCTTCAATGTTCATCACGGAGATTCGATTGACAACGAAACTCTGCTGGCTGCCATCACCTGATTCGTTTTCTTGGCATCTGCTGATTGGTCCATTGACGACCCAACCAAGAGCTGTCTTCACTGCGTATGGTCCGTCATTCTGACTCCTGATGATCTCCCATGGCTCCATGGCTTTGAATGCGTTGGCGCCAATGAGAAGACCAACTTCCGCTTCTAGTTTAGGGAGATGGACTCGACTCAGGTAAGACCACTTCACCAGATCTTTCTTCTGTGGTATGTTGGCTTTCTTTGCAGGTATGTCTGGCTGAGTATACACATTGGGCAGCTGGATGTATTCTTGTTCCTCTAAGCCACACACCTCCAGATCGGATAGTACATAGCTACTCACTTTCTGTTCTTGGGCTATGGTTCGTAGCAGGAACTCTGTCTTTCTGCCACGGATGTTCAACTTCTTAGCCAAGTCTTCAGTGCAGAAAGTCGCTGTGCTTCCTTGATCTAGAAATGCATAGGTCTTTATAATCTCTGTGCCTTTCCTGTGTTTTATCTGCACAGGTACAATGGGTAGAATACCATCACTTTTCCCGGCCCCGGTATGGTCATCTCCTCTACATCCTGCAGACACGAGAGCATTTGTTACTTGTCTTGTGCCCTGCGAGCTATCGTCTGCCCCAATCCGCTCTGAAGCAGCATTTTCCCTCACAACGTGCAAGATGGCTGGGTGCTTGAGTGAACAATCCGAGCATGAGGCCTTCTTCCTACAGTCCTTGGACATATGACCTGCTGTCAGACATCCAAAGCAAAGACCGTTTGTTTTCAGGAACTGTATTCTTTCTTTCAGAGGCTGTTCACGGATCTTGTTGCACACGTTCAGTGCATGGTTCTTCTGACAGTACAGACAAGGACTTTGGAAAACACTCACCGACTTAGCTGAAAGAGTTCTCCTCTCAGGCTGGTCTCCAGTGACATCCTTTTCCCTTGCAGACGTGTTCACAGCAAAGCTGCTTTTCCTAGGCTCACCTTTTGCACTGCTGAGTTTCTTTTGGAAGATCTTCTGACTATCAGCAGTGGAGTCCAGGATGTCTCCAAACAATGGGTCATTGGCAACTTTTGCTTGACGATAGACAAACTCTACAAGATCAGGAAATCTGGCTCTTTTTCTTCTTCTTTCTTGGATGTCATACGCATAACTTCTCCATCTTTCCTTCAATTTGAATGGAAGTTTGGACAAGACGCACTTCATGTTGGTGGGATTGTTCATTTCGTCCATGTAATCCACATCATTCACTGTGTTACAAAATCCAATCAAGAACAAAGCAAAGGCGTTCAATCCCTTCCTGTCTTCTGGTTTTATCTGAGGCCATTCCATTGCTTTCTTGATGTAAGCTGTGGCGATGGTCAGTTCATCTCCATAGTGACGATCAAGCAACGTTCTAGCTTCTTCATAAGCTCTGTCAGGTCTCATGTGCTCACAGCTGCGAATGAGATCAAGTGGCTCTCCACTTGTGAACTGTTCGAGGTAATACAACCGATCTTGATGGCTGTCTGTCTTACTGTCAATGGCATGCTCGAAAGCCCTTGTGAATGATCTGTAAGTCAGAGGATCTCCTGCAAACGTTGGTATGTCTCGGTGAGGCAATTGAGACAAACTCTGCTGTTTGATGAGCATCTCAGTGACTTCATTCTGACGCTGTAGCACTTCAAACAGGCTGCCTGTAGAAGAATCAGTGTGAAAATGACGTTCAGGGCGTGGAGTATTGCTGTCTGTGACAAGCCTTGATGATGGCTCTCCTCTATCTGAAGCACCAACTTGAACAGATGGCTTTGGATTGAAAGTAAGAGAGGGCTTACCAGCTCCACAACGCACATAATCATCAACACTGCCAAGGTTTTCTTGCCTACATATCAGCGATTCAGCTCTAGATCTTGTAGTTGGCTTAAGGAAATCATCCACTGACTCATGAACATCTTCAAATTCTTCATACACCTTTAATTTGGCATCTGAAACAGCAAGCTCAATTTCAATTTCCAATTGTTCCTTCTTTAAGCGAGTTTCTTCCTGCTCTATTGCTTCTCTCTTTTTCATTGCTGCAGCTCTTGCCAAAAACGCTTCACGTTCTGCTTTAATTCTCAGCTTTGCAGAACTAGTGCTTGAAGTACGACTCACTACAGAATTAGCCTTGGATACACTATCATGTGGACTAACATCATCTTCCTCATCCTGAGGGTCTTTCATGACTTTTGCAATCCAATTATTTACTTTTTCAATAAACCTCTTGAATTCAGAATATCTATTCACAAAAGTATCTTGATCCACTTTGTTATCCTCTTCATCTATCAACTCACACAATTCTTCATTAATGCGATCATACTCTCCTAAGTATCTTTCAAACATCAGTAATGCTTCATCTTTAATGAATTTAACATTGTGTTCATTTCCCATAAATTGTTCCAAGTCATTTTTCAGTTTGGTTAACTGTGCCAACTTTCCCTTGCGTTCGCATTTCAGCCTTTTAATTTTCTCTTCTACAGCCTTTCCCGTGGGATTTGGCGCCCTCTTGTGCTCGACAAGCTTAGCTCCGCTTTTAGCTGCCATTTCATTTAACTTCAGATATCTTCACACACAAACTGTCACAATTCCTCGAATTATCCACAGCTTCTTACTCTTCTAATACATTCACAGACACTTGTGAAAAGAGTTACTGGATGTGTAGGACTTCTTGAATTAAAGATCGATGACTTTTCGAACAGAATATTGACTGGGTATGCGCTAGCAGGTTAGCGTTAGCATCGACAGGAGGCTAATACAGTCAAAAGAAAATGTCAGACCTGTTCCTGGGAAAGCTTCACTCCGCCGACGGCTGGCACTGATGGTACATCTAATTTTCTTAATGAATTGATCTCCGATTCCGTTTTCATCAGTCTCAGTATTCTTGCTTCGCTAGCAACTAGCTTAGCACAACACCGCTTCGCTAGCTCTTCACTAGCTTAGCCCAGTGGAATGCCTCAGTGCCGTTGGTGCGCTCGGCTTCACGAGCGAAGTCTTTTGACTTGAGCTAGTCCTTTTACTTGGATATGGGTGCAGCCTAGCTTAGCCCATTAGCTTAGGACCTCAAAGTTCTTTACTCGACACCAAAGTTCAGAAACAAAAGTCTGTGATCCGAAATTCTTCGTTTGAAAGTTTACTTAAAAATGATTTAAATAATACAGCATAAAAATTCAGGATAATACTTTTCTAACAAGTTAACTGGCATTAGTGTAGGTAAAAGGACTGTGTTGCTCCAAGGTCCAATAGCTTCTGACTGCTTCGAGGTGTTTCTTGTTCTTTCATATCGAATCAAACATCCAATCAAATTACGTTTTTCTTAGCGTCACTGGTCAACTATCAATATTTACATTTCTACATTACACATGCAACACAATTTCTTCTTAGTTCTCATAAATATCATTCAATCTTAAATTCTCTATCTACAATTATTACAAAACTATTATTTCCACAGAAATGGCTTCAACAACATGCCTGTGTGAATGGCAAATACATGCCTGTGTGAATGGCCATTTTTTGCTTTGAACATTATGGCCAATCTTATTGATATTTTGTAGGCTCGTTCTTAATGCCATATAGACACTCACTCAAATTTCAAACAAAATAAACCAAAAGATTTCACTACAACAAGTTTCCTCTGTTCCTCTGACATGGTTTGGTCTATCTGCAAAAAATGTTTTGTTTTTAAATGCTTGCGTAACATTTACAAAATTCAAAGGGTTCTTTCATCTGTGAAATCGGTCAAATCATTCAACCTTTCTCTGCTTCGGGCAGTTCACACACTTTTCATGCTTGGATCCCGATGATTGCTGCTTTGAGCTATGATTAATTCGTATTTAATACGTATTTAGCTTATTATGATAGTGTATACCTCTGTTTTGTAATACATGTCTACTTGCAGGCCTATATGTGGCATTTACTCTACATTTAGTTTTGTTTTCAAACATATTCTTGCCTTCAACTATCTTCAACAACTAATTTCAATAATCCAAAATTGTATAGGCCTATTTACATATTTTTCAACATTTTGTAAATAAATGAAAAGTACAGTTATGCAATGAAACTCTCATTGTTGCCTATGTATAGTGTACATGGAAATGTAACAAAATGCTCAAGGTTATCACAACAATATATATGATACATACTCACATCATCCTCATATTCACTGGACAGGCGGCAAAACCGCAGAAGATCACATATAGGCAGTGGCGGCTCCTGAAAAAAAAGGAAAGCAAGACAATTGTATCAATTTGTTGTTGGCTGATTAACTTATACAGCAATACCTTTATGTCCACTAAATGGCAGCACACAACACAAAGATTTCCCCTCAAGCTACATAGAGTAGCTATAGTTACAGGTGGAAAGCTATGGAAGAAAGTTGCACCCAGGAGCCTTCATAAGCAGAGAATGATGTGGCTCCACAATAAATGATCCCACTTATTCATTACTCACATTACTCAAATGTATGTGTGTAGTATATGAGTGTGTGTGTGTGTGGGCAAGTGTTGTGCACATGAGTGAGCTTCCATGACAAACTATCGTGACACCATGATGACACAAAAACAGCAAGGACATACAGCCAGACGGATAGACTCTCCTCTCTGCTCTCTCAGGACCTCACTGTTCCTCCTCAGAGTGTGAGGCACAGGGCTGGGGAAGGACGTGTATGTGTGTGTGAGTGTGTGTGTGTGTGTGTGTGTGTGTGTGTGTGTGTGTGTGTGTGTGTGTGTGTGTGTGTGTGTGTGTGTGTGTGTGTGTGTGAGAGTGTGAGTGTGTGTGTGAGTGTGAGTGTGTGTGTGTGAGAGTGTGTGAGAGTGTGTGTGTGTTTTCCTTTAACCCTGCTTCTATTCCCTAATGCTTGTACCATCTGGAGAGTGCGGGTGCAGATTTGTCAGACTTGCAGCCATTTCCCATAACGAATCCAAATTGCGTTGCCAAAACATTTATTGCAAAGTAAAAAAAACATGAAAAAAAAATGCTGATATTTCAGTGTCCTTGTGATCTTTAGTTTTGCCGATGCTTCCACGGTCAGGACTACGACCTGGCCAAGACTCCAGTTGAGTAGGCTGAGGTTGAGCTCAATGACGGTGTTGCTCCGTAGGCCTATAGGTACTGCTTCACAGCCTATATGTGTAGGCTATAACAGCCGCCACATGCTAAAAGTATTACTTTTTCACTCAGAATAAGATATACAACTAACTTTTTAGTCAATTGTTGCCAGAAACGTAATCAGTCAAGATAACACACTTTTCTTGGAACGGAAAATGTCTGGTTGTTTCACTTCATTCTTGCTCATGCTCTCACTGTATGCGGCGGTTATAATGGTTATGCGGTAGGCTGCCTGTAGTATTTATTATTTATTAATCCTAAGTAATAAGAAAATATAGGCTATTTTCAGTTTAATTAATGTATTGTTTTACTATATTATCTAAAGATAACACCATGTTTCAGAATTCGAGTTATTAATAACAATAGTAATATTTTCTTTTTCAAAATATAAAATTACAAATGTATTACTGTCTAAACACTGAGAAGAAAACTTGCATCTAGCAAACAATAACAGACTTGTAGTTACTGAGGTAAACATTTCGCACTGTTTTACATAGCCTACATTTACTGAAGCTGATATTTAGGGCCGCGTCATTAGACATCACTCCTGAAGACGGCATTCCTGTATGTGATATTGCCGTGACGTCATAAAGCACACTAATATTAATATTGCAAGACTATTCATATTAGGTCATTTACTGAAAAACATCACCTCAGTGGTCTCGGGAAAATGTCTGTTCCTCGAACCGGGTGAAGAACGCTCAAGGTAGGGAGCGGGTTTGGCACCCGGCCCTGGGAGTAGCCTTGTGATGGATCGGACACCCTTTTACCTGGAATAACGTTACAACAATCAAAATGCACACGGAAAAAGTTTTGAGGGATATGGGCTATAAGATGGAGTCCATGATAGGTGAGGGAAGTTACTCCAAAGTTAAACTTGCTCGTTCCCAAAAACATAACTCCCATGTGGCCATAAAAGTTGTAGACCGCAAGAAAGCCCCGCACGATTTCGTCCACAAGTTTCTTCCAAGAGAGCTGGCACTGTTACGAACAGTGAGACACGAGAACATCGTTCGTGTTTTTGAATTCATCGAAGTTTGCAATGGTCGGCTGTATATCGTCATGGAGGCGGCAGTGACAGACCTTCTGCAAAAAGTTCAAGAGGGGAATGGCATACCAGCTGACCTAGCCAAGGTCATGTTCTCACAGATCGTCAGCGGTGTGAGTTACTTGCACCAACATGGCATCGTACACCGGGACCTCAAATGCGAGAACATCCTCCTTACTGCGGACAATCAAGTGAGGTTAACTGATTTTGGATTTGGCAGATTTGCGACAGGTTATCCCGATCTGAGCCAGACTTACTGCGGCTCTGCAGCCTATGCCCCACCCGAGGTGCTCCTAGGTGTGCCATACGACCCCAAGAAATATGATGTCTGGAGTTTGGGAGTGATTCTGTATGTCATGATCACTGGATGTATGCCTTTCGACGACTCTAACGTCACTGCACTGCCACTGATGCAGCGCAAGGCCTTGGTATACCCAGATGACGTTACTGTGGAAGAAAATGTTCGCGCCATCATATCGCTTCTGTTGCAGTTCAGCCCTTCAACGCGCCCATCAATTAAGCAAGTTTCCGAGCAGTCTTGGCTTCAGCTGCCAACAGGCGAGGGTATCAAGAAAAAATAAAATCAACCTTGAACTTGTTTTTGTTTACATTTGTCTTTGATATGTAACTTGCTTGGAACGTACACACTAGCTACAATGTTAGCATATATTTTGTACACTTCAGGGCAGGTTCTGCAAAGAACTTTGCAGAGTTTGCGCGTGGGTTGCATTTGGAAACAAGTGTCTATCTAAGAAAACCCTTCGTTCGTTATGTACCATTACCAGCTTTTAAAGTCAATGGACATGTAGGATCAGATGGCCCAGATCTCAGGTCAGTTATCTTTTATTGTTCACATAAATCTTCAGTCAACTTTTACATTATATTCACACCACACACCAGAATTGAACTGAGCTGTAGTAGCCTACTGTGGCGGTTATTGTGAAGTTGATGACGGTCTAGATCAGGGTTTTTCAACTGGTTTGACCATTCTGACTAAAAAGTAATCCGCGGCCCACTGGTGTGCCTGCGCGTGCGAGCGTGTGTGCGCGTGTGTCCATGCGTGTGTGTGTGTGGAGAGAGGGGAGACCTGTCAGTGTGATATCTGGGCATGGTGAAGTCCACACAGCCTGTCTATTTGTGGCGAAATGGTAGACAGCGACAGTCTCATATCATTCTCTGGTTCAAGCCTTGCCCTGTACTTATTCTTCAAGTAATGAAGAAAAACCGCTCTCACACAGGTAGGTAGTTGGAAAGGGCAAAAGACACCTCATTGCTTTTGCAGCTAGCTCTGGAAATTATGTCTGGCAATTTATCCAGAACTTAAGTCATATGAAAATCACGCAACATCTGTTGCATGTACTCAATAGGCTTGGCATTCAAGAAAACGTGACGCATCACCATATGTCACAATAGTTTTGACGGCTTCATGGCTTCATTTGACAGTAATGTTGAACACACGAAACACAGTGGTACCTCTTCTCCTGCTCTGTCTGTGGTCACTGTAAATCCGTATTTGATGTATTCCTCATTGTATTTTCTTTTTCTTTTTTTGACTTTGTTTCCCTCCATCCTTTGAAGGTGTAGATTTGTTGGAAGCCTGTCCTTGTCCCTCTATCGTGGCAGTCTGTCCCTCTGTCACTCTCCTCACTAAAAAATGATCCATTGGTGTTTCTGACCAGCTAACTCAACATTAGAATGAAATGTTAGCTAAGGACAGTAGATAACTTCAGTCATTCACCAAAAGTAGCCTATAACTTTTTCGACTAAACACACCGTAGATGATCTTTTACTGCAGATAATTGTCAACTTCAACTCCATACTATGCGTATGGCGTGACGTTAGAGACGCAATGCATTAACATTATCAAAGAACAGGCTAACAGACTGGATAGGTGCAAGGCTACATTCTGTCAGCGTGAATCTCCTTTATATTATTTTAGACATATTTTTCTTATTTTAGACATTTTTCACGATATTCAACAGTAATCTGGAAATGTGTTGAAATATCAAAGCTTATTTATAATAAATAATTTAAAAAAATCAATGGTGAACTGATCAACAAAAGCTCATGCCGCGGACCCCCGGTTGAAAACCCCTCTAGATTATGTGCAGCGCTATCTAAGAGTACTCGACCGTCTAAAAAAAAAAAATCTCTCTCTCGCGCTCTCTTTATATGAATATATAATATATGAGAGAGAGAGATGTTAAAGCTGAAATTTAGTTTCTGAATCTCAGGGCAAGCATTACAAAATAATAATAATAATAATCTGGACATACAAACTGTCCCACAAGTCCTGACGCGGATAAATCATCCAACAGCTCCATCTACAGTTCAATGCGGAACATCAACAGTACAGTACAATTTAAACCTACTCCGCGTACGTTCATCAGTAGTGTGGATATCAAGACTAAGAAAGAAAAGAAAGTAGTCTCAGTTCCAAATTTTATAATTTATTTTTATTACAGCAGAGGCCTGAAAACCCATTAAATCCTAAATATTCACACAAAAATGTAAAAGGGGTTAAAATTAGTTTATTTTCATTAACAATTGAGCAGAAAAAAAAACAACAAAAGTTACACTTCTTGTACAATTCATGGTGGGTATGCAAGGCTCACAGGTTGCCAGCATCCCTAAAGACGGAATGGTGTTAGTTTTTTCACTCAGAGAGGGCAATGCTGCGGACAGACGAGCAGCTACAGAACTAGGAGCCCAAAGATGGACACTGATTCTCCACAGACGTCCAGACGTTTCTGAGCAGAAGACTTTCAACACGGAAATTAATGACTCAATTTATGACTTAAAACTATGGAAATAAATTGGATGAGGATGGGTGAAGAGGCTGGAATCGCCAAAAACACTGTTAAAATATGCCAGGTAAGTTAAATGTAGATGATGCGGAGTTCAGAAGTACTACAAACCTAGTAGTCATGGGGGACAAAAATGTGTTTGAGGCGCCCACTGCTGTGAAGCCAATATGGCTATGACCAGTTGGAAGCACTAAAATGACTAATAGATTTAGGATTAACATTTCAATTTTGTTTAGACATAAGATTGATCAATCTGTGTGGGGTTTAGCTTTAATAGGTCGCATTACCTACAGCTGCGCACTACACCAGTAAAACGTAAAGGGAAACCCCCCCCCCCCCCCCCCCCCCATGCCTGGCCTTCTCCACCAGGAGAATACAAACTTCTGCGATCACAGTATCTTCTACTCCACCACCCCACTGCTAACGGAGCATCAATAGAGTACGGATTATTTCATGAGCATAAAAGCGCCATTGGGAATAGTGAGAATACCTAAATAAAGGAACTGGAGATTTAAAAACAAAAACAAAAAGGCATTGGAATATCCTTCATCTAAAGTGACCTTTTAATAATATTCCCACATACAGCACTTACCTAAAGGGAAAGAAACACCACACCCTAGGACTAAAGTATAATATGTGAGGAGGACGCCCTGGCCCTTCTCATGGGTGAAACAGGCTACCGTGATCAACATTCTCAAATGAACTGAAGGTACTGGAGCTCCACTGTTTCATCAGGGAGGGTTATACCAACTACCACATCACTTCTGCAAGAAGTGCTCCATGACTGCTAACTACCTTCCTTACCTCTTTATCTTTTTCAAAACGGTGTTTAAAAAATAAACACTTAACAATCAGATGTAAAACCACCTAAACTGTACAACCAGACCTTACAACTTTGACCTTAATGATAGTCCAGTTTCATTAGAATGGAGATAGGGGTCTCTGCTTACAGTAAACTGCAGAAAAAAAAGAAAAATCAGCAATACAAAATGACACAAACCTGATCCGACAGATCCGCTGGTTGGTGACCCAGCTCAGAGGCAGACTGTGTCTTTATACATTTAGAAGTAGAAGTCTCTTGAGCATTTAGTTTAGCAAAGCTAAAGCAAAAAGTCTAGTACGATTAGGTGGATGGTCCAACTACGCCCAAAGACACTCCCTTGTGTTGTGGGTACGCTTCTGTCGTCTCGTCCAGTGGAGAACAGGAAGCAGCAGAGTGGCAGAAGCTAGTAGTCGGGCCTGTGTGGGTCCATCTTTGGCGTGACTGAGTCACCTGTTGCAGCTGCCCTGAGCTGCCTGCGCATAGTGCAGATGGGTTACTGCCTATGGGTGCCCAAGAGGTCCATGTTTCATCTCCTCCTTTTTTGTCTTCACCTCAGAGGCTACTTATCCAACCCCAACACACACAGACAAGGTATGTTTACCTCACAAGTACCACTAGCTCAGAGGAAATAATAAAAGATCGGGTGTGGGAAGAGCTTTTTTTTTGTTTATTATAATAGGTCAATAGCTGGTAATCCAGCAAATGTCCACTCTTATGTTGATAAATCATTACAATTATAGCTACTATTATTCTCTTGTCCAATAAAGGAGGAGGGGGGGGGGGCCGTGGTGTTATTTCCATGTGTTGGCTGTCTGAGAGAGGGAGCGAGACGGGATCATGTCCAGCAGATACTCGCGCTGACGCTCCACAGCAGAGGTGCTCTTGTGCCCCGTCAGGCTGGGGTTCACGTAGGCCATGGTGACGGCTGAAAGGAGAGGAAACACAGGGGGCAGGTGAACACAGGGGGAAGGTGAAATGTGACTGCACTGTTTCCAACTAAAGAAGGGAATGAGATGTGACTGCATTTCAGGACAGACTTTTCTGCAACCTGTTCACATTTATGATCATTTTAAACTGCAATGGGATGTTTATAATGGTTTCAATGATTTGATTTCTCATAGAAAAACACCAATTCCACAGAGACAGACATAAAGACAATACACCTAAATAAGGAAAGCTGTGCTCAGGACAGTAAATTGTATTAATCTTGACTGTAAATATGATGCAGTCCTCCATGAAAGGACATGAGAATACGAAACATATTGTGCAGAAAAACTAAATAAACCTTCATTACCAGACCCAGAGAGAGCTTAGCCCACTAGCGGCATACATTTTGTGTGATTAAAAAAAATGTATACACACTATGCTGTTTTCTTGCTGGATACATGTCAACATCAATCTCAGCAGTCAAACAAACAAAACATTCAAACTGCATTGAATGACTTAATCACTGGTAACAAGCTCTTCCCACTGATGTTTATATAAAGAGACAAAAGACCATGGAACCAAAGCCACTGATTTAGATGACCCAAAGAAGACAAGCTTTAGTTATTTGCTGAAGCTCCACCTTTAACCGTAGGGACTGATTGAAAAGCATAATGGATGGGGAAATGAGGGATAAAGAAACCGAGAAAGAAAGACAAAGAGAGAAGGGAGACGGGAGGAAATGGGGTCGCAAATACATGTTTGTTGGGCACTAGTCAGGCGGGCGGCGTCTACCTGCGCTGAGGGCGTTCTGCTTCTTCCAGGCTGTGGCGGCGGGGCTACTGCTGCTGCGGCTGCTGCTGCTGCTGCTGCTGACCTTTGCCCCTGGGCGCATGGGATGCTTACCTGGCCTGCTGACCAGAGCAGCGGCGTTCACGGCATTCTGCAGCTGCATGGCAGTGGAGAAGGTGTGGCTCACCGCCCGCCCCCCCACAGACTGGGCCGAACGGGACAGCTGGCCTGGACTCTGCACATGCAGGACAGTGGAGGACAAACAATTAGATCCAGAAATTAAGGAAATGGAAATATGTATGTTTTTTGATTGAGGACACTCAATCAGTATCAGCAGGATTAAGCCTTTTGCAAAGCATGCTTTGTAAACAAGTTTTGTCTGTGGAACACATTCTTGACCATACTGAAAATGTCTCCTTACTGATTCTACTAGCACAGGTTCAGTACAAATGCAGTGTCAGCGTCAGACATGTGGCAGAGAAACCCGTTAGCTACCTGCTTGATGGTGGAGTGGTGGCGGCTGACTGGCGTGCTGCGGTTGGCCTGGGCCTGGTGAGAGAGAGAGGAGGCGCGAGCATGCTTGTACTGCGGAGACACCAGCATATGATGCTCCGCCTTCACCACCGAAGACGACAACGAAGAGGCCGAGGAGGATGAAGAGGAGGAGGAGGGCTTGGAGGAGATGGGCGAGGCGGCCTGCTGCATGATGCGCTGCTCGATCTCCTGCTCCTGCTGCAGGGCCTTGACGAACGCCGCCTTCAGCCGAGTGGTGTGCTCCGCCTTCAGGGCCTTCTTCTGATTGGAGGACATGCACTGCTCGCACATGATGGTGCCACCCTTGTCCTGCCTCCATCGGGAGGTGAAGTCTGTCCGGCACTGGGAGCAGCTGAACGGCTCCTTGGAGCCCAGAGGGCCTGATCCTGAGGCCTTCCCTAAAACAAAACAAACAAACAAAAATAGGTCAGGCTAACCTGTAATGATGACAAAAACCAGGGCATTTTTATAAAACTCAGGTCACTTCCCAAGGGTGACTGTGTGTGGCAATGAACCCATTAACATCCAGCTAACCCATGGAACACGAGCTAATCCCTTGATCCAGTTCTCTTGACCCTTCATCCATCATGCCTCCTCAGAAATCTCCCATGGTTACAGCAACAGGAGTGGGCAGATAAAGAAATGTCTGAGACGCGCGTGCGTGCGTGCGTGCAGGTCTTAAAAGTGACAGGTGTGTAGTGGGCGTTTCCATGCCCACCTCTGCCCAGCGAGTCAAGCAGGTTCTGCACCACCTCCTCCAGCCCCACCAGGTAGATGAACTCGTTGTTGGCGGCGGAGGGCAGGAAGTTGAGCTGTGGTGCGGGTGGCTTGGGCGGGGGGATCTCCAGGAGGGTCTTCTCCAGCTGCTTGCGGAGGGCCAGCTTGGCCGCGGCCTGCCGGCTGGCCGGAGAGTCGTTCACATTGACTGAGGAGTTCCCCTGTGAGGTCACTGTGGAGCCCTTCAGGTGGGTTGGAGAAGCCTGAGGAAGGATGATACGAGAGTATTTAGTACCACAGGCTCTGCAGGAAACATTACCTGAACTGCTTTTTGATGTCCAACAGCAGTCCAAACGGATCATGAAAATGTCAGATTCAGGGTGTACACAAAAAGCAACCCAGCTTTGGCTAAGCCTCTAAGATAATAAGGGGCAGACCTGTGAGATGTTGACCAGCACGTTGGTGTTGGGGACGTTTGCCACACGGATCAGGCCCTGCTGGATGATCCTCTGGCCCTGCAGGTTGGGCATGGAGGCCCGTGGGGCCAGCAGCAGGGGAGGGGGGCCGGAGCCCGAGTGAGCCTGGTGCTGCTGCCTCAGGCTCTGGATCTGCTGGGGAGTCACCGAGATGGGCTACGCGGAGGACATGATATGATGGGACAGGACACACACACACACACACACACACACACACACACACACACACACACACACACACACACACACACACACACACACACACACACACACAAGGGAATGGCGAGTCAGAACCATAAAAGAGCATAGTTCTAGCACTCAAACCTTCACTCTAATAAGATGCAGCCTGACTTGTTGTAGTATGGGGTGCCAATGTCTGGCTAATGTCTTGTTTAAGGACACTGTGTCACACAGGACATTCTGTGCCTCCTAATGTTGTAAATGATGGCATCTGTGGTAACTTACAGGCAAACTACTCATCTAGCTGGTCAATCATTTAAAAACACACTTCTGTCTACAAGACGCCATGTAACAGGATCAAGTTAAAACAGTTGTTTACATGATGCTGAGGACTGTGGCGTTACCTGAGCTCCCCTGACAAGGGGTGGCATGACTATCTGAGCGTTCTGGGAGCCCATCTTGGAGTTGATATGCTGACCTCCGCGCACCAGAGGGGGTGGAATGACAGTGCCTGAGCTGCGGCCTGAGCTTGCCTGAAAACACACAGCACAGGACAGGTCTCTTTAGAGTCCCAGCACTACAATCACCCCTCACACACAGGACAGGTCACAGCACAGGACAGCACACGTCGCCTTTAAAGTCCCAGCACTGCAATCACCCCACACACACACACACACACACCACAGGTCACCTTTAAAGTCCCAGCACTGCAATCACCCCACACACACAAACACACACACACACACACACACACACAGGTCACCTTTAGAGTCCCGGCACTACATTGCTTTAGCTTTGGACTTCTGAGCTTCTATGGTCTTTAATAGTCTTCTATGGTCTTTAATAGTCTTCTATGGTCTTTAATGGTCTTCTATGGTCTTTAATAGTCTTCTATGGTCTTTAATGGTCTTCTATGGTCTTCTATGGTCTTTAATGAGCTTCTATGGTCTTTAATGAGCTTCTATGGTCTTTAATGGTCTTCTATGGTCTTTAATGAGCACAGAATGATCCCACAGATAGAAGCCCTGAGTGTATGTTACCAGCAAAGCCTCTTTTTCCCCAAAGAAGGAGGGCTTCACATGGGTGCCAGGAGGGTAGAGTACTTACTTGGAGCTGCCCTTTACTGGAGGGGACACTGCCTCTGACCAGTGGAGGTGGAGTGGCCACTGAATTTATGGGCTGTGAGAGAGAAACAGGGAATGGGGGGGGAGAGGTGAGATGCGAGGAATCCTTTGGTGTGTACTGATACTGAGGACTGGGTGAGAGTGTGTTTAAACATGTGTGTGTAGCTACCGTACCTTCTGCATGGTGCTATCTTTCTGGATCTGGCTCTGCCGGAGTTTCTTGAGCAGCACCAGTTTGGCCTCCTGCAGACGCAGCTCCTCCTTCAGCTGCTTTATGATACGCTCACGCTCCTCTGGACTGCTCTTCTGCACGCACACACCAATGGAAGAACAGATGCACAGACATACACAGGTGTGAGAACAGATGCAGACACATACACAGGTGTGAGAACAGATGCACAGACATACACAGGTGTGAGAACAGATGCAGACACATACACAGGTGTGAGAACAGATGCAGACACATACACAGGTGTGAGTACAGGTGCAGACACATACACAGGTGTGAGTACAGATGCACAGACATACACAGGTGTGAGTACAGGTGCACACATACACAGGTGTGAGTACAGGTGCAGACACATACACAGGTGTGAGTACAGGTGCAGACACATAGAGGTGAAAGCAAAGATGCACACATACACAGGTGTGAGTACAGATGCACACATACACAGGTGTGAGTACAGGTGCAGACACATACACAGGTGCAAGTACAGATGCACACATACACAGATGTGAGTACAGGTGCAGACACATGGCTATACTTGACCACAGACTTCAATATCAACTAAAGGTGCCAAAGAGTCAACCTGTCACCTGTGCAAACACTCACATCCACAGAAAGTCAGAAAACAAATTCTAACTACAGAGCACTGACTGAGTATGAGGGCAGCTGTGTGACTGAGAACAAGAGGACAGCTGCTGTGTGGTGCCGGCTTACCATGAGCATCTCTGTGTCAGCCTTCTTCACACTGGGGCTAAGACCATTCATGACTGGACTGGAGGGCTCGTTGTCCGACAGCACAATGACATCATCTGGCGTTGGCGGCCTCTCTTTCTTAATCTCACTGAGAGAGCGAGAGGAGGAGAGAAAAACACTCACTTCAAACCACTGCTGCGTTGATCACTACTGCGTCATGAAGGCAAGGGCCAGATCACCGTCAAATGAACATTTCTGCTCGTGTACAGCTAACTGCACCCAAGGCTGACTGCTATATTAGAACTAGAACTCTCAGGTCTGTGGAACCTCAAGAGGATTGACAGGTCATCAACAAACTAGTATATAGCCGATGCTTTTGTCCAAAGCGGCTTACGAAACATAAAAAATAAAAAAAACATTCGAAAACAGATCAAATAAAAAAGGCAGTAATACAAATAACCCTAATGAAAAAGAATTCAAGAAACAATATAAGGTACCAATTTACAACAACAACCATGATTGAGTAGGCCTCAAGCTAATTAACTAATTAGACAGATGATTAAGGTCTGTTAAATGTACAAAGTTAATATATTTTATGAGACTGATATAACATGACAAAGTGAAGCCGCAGGAGGAGGGACAGTAGGAGGACCCAGGAGATGTAGTGGTCATGGTCAGACACATGTAGTGGAACAGTGGGAGGACCCAGGAGATGTAGTGGTCATGGTCAGACACATGTAGTGGAACAGTGGGAGGACCCAGGAGATGTAGTGGTCATGGTCAGACACATGTAGTGGAGCACTAGATCCTTACCAGCCTTATGATACAAAATAGGCAGGTGCCAGTCATAAAAAAAAGACCTCATAGTAATGATTCAATTTTCTGCAAAAATAAATAAATATATCTAGGTCTGTAACTAAAGTTAAGGATAGGACAACAGCAGCAATGACTTGGTTGCACCCATTAAGACCCTCCAACACAGGCCTGTGTCAGAGCCATGACATTTATTATTTACCTTTATCAACAAAAAAAAAGAAAAGGAAAAAAAAAGAAAGAAGAAATTCCAGTATGGGCCGAAGCTCCTCCAAGCAAGGGTGTGACTGATGCAGCCCTGCGCCCGTCTCCTGGGGTACAAAAGGACTGGCCGTGCCTGCAGGAGGCCCCCTCTTGAGGCCTGAATGGATGATGGAGGAGATAACACCGCCCCTCCCCTCACCCAATCTGACCCGCCTCATATCAGGCTTTGCCGTCTCTGGTGAGGAGCGGTTTGTGGTGTGGTGTGGGGAGTGAGTGTGTGTGTAAGAGAGTGTGTGTGTGAGTGTGTGTGTTAGGGGTGGCTGTTGGCTCACAGTTGTTTTGTGACTGGGTGGAGTCTATGCCTCAGAGATCACCAGTGGCATCAGAGGCCTGGCAGAGGCCATGAGTGGGGAAAGGAAGGGTGTGTGTGTGTGTGTGTGTGTGTGTGTGTGTGTGTGTGTGTGTGTGTGTGTGGAGTGGGGGGGTTGGAGGGTGGATTGGGCGGGTGTAAATGGCTTAATGCCGAGCCATTGAACGCGGACACAAAGACAATATCTTCAGCTCTGGCTGTGTTGCAGAACATAACTGCATATCAACAAGGATGCACTCTTTTTCGAACACCCTAGCAGACACAAATCTAGTCTCTTCTACATCATGTTTTTCTCAGGCGACACTAGTTGCCTGAACTATAAATAGCCTTTAGGCAGCGCAGGGAAAGTGTATGCCAAAACCCATTACAGAGAACTTCCCAGGTGGAAGTATTAGTCTAGTCTAGACATCATCAACATGTGCCTGTAACCCAGCTGCACACAGGCCACTGTGGATGCCATTCCATCTGCAGAATGAGGCAAATGAAGGGACTTTAGAAGTTCCAGTGAAAGACTTTCATCTTCTGACCCTAAGTCACTGGGTGACATCTTCAAATGTGGGACAATACAAATGAAAAAAATACTTGTGGCAAGGGTATGTTTATGTTAGGGTTAGGGTTAAGGTATGTTTGTGGGTGATCGAGTGTGCGAGTGAGTGTATGGTGCGTGAGTGGGGGGTGGGGCAACGGGAGAAGGCAACACAGTGGGGGGGCGGGGGCAGTGTGAACTTTTGTTTCATCTTCACAAGGCCTGCTACCACTTCCTGTGTATCCCGCATTACTCACTACAAAAAGAGATCACATGACAAGTATTGCGCTCCATGATCACATGACCCTCTCCCTCCCTTTTTTTCCTTCTTCTTTTAACTGATCCCTCTAATGGAAACCATGGCAACGGCCGGTTGGAACCAGTTTGTGACAACCAGTCTTCATTTTGTGAAGTGAGGCGTAGTTCAGGTGCCGCAGCAGCAGCAGCAGCAGCAGCAGCAAATGGAGCAGCAGCTGTTGCTGTTGTTGTCGCCGCTGCTGCTGCTGCTGGGGCCTACGACTGGGCTGAAAGTGGAGCACCAGACCAGCGCTGTGACATCCTGAAGGCAGAGCACACTGCCAACACTGCTTATGTCATAAACCTCTCAAATGAACACATCTACACATACTGTCAGCAAAGGTCCAAAAATAACTGCAACAAACCCTCCTCAGCCTAAATGACACTGGAATTATTAATAGCAACGTCACGAAAGAAGAGCTGTAAATGAGTTCTGAAATCCAGAAATCAAAAGGCTCGCACTGCAGATGGCCTTCCAGAAATGTTTAGATTTGTTTGTGATTTCTGGGGAAATGATGTTTCTATCAAACTGACAATGTAGGCCTAAGGTGTAAAGCCTGGAAGTCTCAGGTAGGACATGAGGAAATAGCTCACAAAAGTTACATTAAAGATTCAAATATATATATATTATGATGATGATTGTTTTAGGTTCCATTTTAGTTGTACACCTCTAGATTTTTGATATACCTTTGATGCTCTCTTGAAGTTGTTAGTTTCACAGTAGATTTCAGTTATGTTTTCAGTAGGACTTTTACTTGCCTCTTCATTGTGTTCATTGGCTTGTCCCAGTCAGACAAACTTTATGAATTCAGCTTTGCAGCAGTTTACAGTCCCTACATTTTTACTGAGGACCCTAAAAGGTTTGATTCAGAATGTTGCTATAGGAGGCTACAAGTGGAAGACTGCTCTCTCCTAGAGGTGCACTGGTGGGGTCTTGGCTTACCTCTTGGCCGTGCTCATGTCCACTGGCTCGTCTCCAGTCTGCAGCTCCACCTTGATGGTGGCTTTGACCTCACCGGCCTTCAGCATGCTGCTGACCTTGGCCGCGTTGGCCACTGTGGTGTTGTCCCCGAGCCGGAGCCCGTCACCGTCACCGTCGCCGTCAGCTGGCAACTCGGAGTGCTCCAGCTTGAGCCGCTTCAGCTCGGCCTCCGAGGGCAGGGCGTCTTTCTCAAGCGCCCTCTTTTGACTACGTGTCCGACGCACTGCCTCCTCCGACATCTTCCTCACCTAAAGTAACAAAACAAACACAAGCTGAGTTTTCCGTTTACACAGACACAAATATTGAACAAAGTCCACTGATATCACCCAAGAACGGTTTTGGTTGCTTTTTTTGCAGCTTGGAGGGCCCTTTGCGTTTGTACATCTGAAATGAGCCGCAGATCTTTTACATGTAGTTTAAGCATTTTCAAATGTGTGCCCTGGGGGCCTTTACACCTCAGAGTGACTAATCCCTATTCAGATGCATGCAAATCCATATGCTGAAGATGCATGACACAGCCTTACAGGAATAAAATATTCACTTGCACGCACGCACTCACACACATAGATCAGCCATGTAAGTCACCCAATTCTCATCCTGTGTACAGGCTTATCCAACAGAATGGGGATTTGAATAAAAGGTTTTGCCATTGTGCAAAGATGAACTATTTATTTTGATTAAAACAATTGTGCAGCCTCAGCCTGATGTTCTGATTCTCCCAAAAGGTCCTTCTTGGAATAACCTGTACGTCTGTGATGTTGCTTTTGTCATCTCAGTACTGCCTTTTCCCTTCTGATGGACAGAATGGGGCCTGCACATGACAAGTGGAAGATGCAGAGAGGCTCCCACAGCTTCTTAAAGACTGCACTCCTGCACTTCCACGTTAAACCCTCAGACAGCATCCAGGTCACACTACCCACATCAAGCCTGCTCTTGCTACCAAGCAATGCAAACTCAAATCAGGTCATTCTTATGCTGTTCATGGCTAGATGCCTCATAATAAGAGAAACTCCACATAGGGAATACGACACACTTTTATGGACTGAGTGGGAATGAAAATGTGTTTTCTATTCAATGTTGTTTTTACCTGATACATTATTGGATTTCATAAAGGGGCTCATTACATCATGAGCAATTAACAGTGACAGACCCTGAGTCACCTGACAGAAGAGAGACATTCTGATCATGCACATGCCCCATGCTAGCAAATCAGTCATTCTGTATCCAGCACTTGAATTACTTTTTCTTTTTTTGTGCACCATTAGCTCACAATATGACACAGCCTAACCTATTCCTACATTATGATATATCTAATCAGTCTCATCAACATGTTTTTCTAGGTATTTTATCCACAGTATCAAAATTGTATCAAAACGTATTAAAAAAAATAAACAAATAAACACTAGTAGGGCATGAATGGGGTATGTTTACATTTACAGGTTTTCTCCTCTGTCATGTTTAGCCAATTGTAAACCTACTCAGCATTTTGGGCAGATGCCCTATGATTCAACACTTAATCCCTCTGTTAATGTCAAACAACTCTAACTCTACATGAGTCTGCCACACACACACACACACACACACACACACACACACACACACACGCTCATCTTCTGTCTGATAAAGAAAGCTGACTCGAGGTCTTTTTCATCCCCTGTGACATCAGGGATCCACATGACCCTTCCCAGGATTCCATGGGACACACAAAGCACTTCCCTGAGAACCGGTTTGAACTGGTCTGTGGGCGAGAGAAGCTCAGGCAGGTTTTTAACCCCTGGAGAGACGGTGCTGGCTGCAAACGTATGCGTACACACACACACACACACACACACACACACACACACACTTACTTCCTGTGTGCGTGCCCACACACACACACAGGTCTGTGCGCTGCTAGGGAGGTGAGACATTAGCATTCCAAAACAAAAGTCAGCGTGACGTGGCTGATGTCGGCCACTAATAACCAACAACAGGAAATATAGCTGAACAGAGGCCGCAGCAGTACCCACACACACACACACACGTCTCTGTTAAGCCCATGCCTAGCCTCAGAGAGCTCATAATTTGTTCCCTGTATGGTATTTTCTTTCTAGTCAATGTCATAGTTAAACACAGCAAACAACTCAAGTCCCATGTGAATTCAACAATGTGAACTTTAGACAAACTGACAGGAGGACAAAGAAATTCTTGAAATATGCACCCAGTTACTTCAGAATTATTTCCTGCGAAAAATGTGGTGTAACCCTGAGGGGGGAAAAAATGCGTCTGACAACACACGTTCAATACACTGCTTGTAAAACATTTGCATTAATAAGCATACTCCAATTTTCAAGGCGGTGTTTCAGAGCAGACAAGTCTATAAGAAGTCTATAACTCAGGGGAGGGAGGCTGGGCTCCCCTGAACGCACACATATGCACGTATTCTGGGCTTTGGATGAACAGCTGACGGAGGGGTGGGGGTGGGGGCATACTGATCTCCACTCCTCTACTAGTTACTCCTATGCCTAGAACATTTATCCATGTTTGCAGATGACATCCAAAGTCATGGTGGCTGTAGTGAAACAAGACACACTCCTGTGGAAATTCTGGGTAAAGGACTGCCACTGTGCACTTCTCTGGGAGAAGGATGGACAATGTGCCCTGCTGCTAAGTAATACAGCAAGGCAAATTAAATGGATGACATGAACTATGGAGTTGTGTTGGCAATATATTTACAACAGGAGAGATAACATATTTACAACACTAAATATATAAAAACTACATTTACAACAAGAGTGGAGGAGTGGGCGTAGGATGTAGGAAAAAAAGAAAGAGAGGGGACGGCCATGCTCTATGTAAAGCCAACACAAGAGAAAGGCCCATCAGAACAGATCAGAGCAGATCACTGAAATTGGATCCGCAACACCAAACAAGAAATGCTTATGTTCCCATTATGACGTCAGGATACATTTAGAAGGCCCTCAGATGATTTTACTTGCAGGATTGCAGAAGGGTGATGCGTTACCTGGGTGATACGGCCTGGCAGCTCTTAAGAGCAGGATGAGTAGATTTACTCATTGGGTGTGCAGGCATCAGTCAGCCTTGGTAAAAGCCAGTGTCATATGATCACGGCCATAAAAGGACATTATCTGATCTCAAGCTCCAGCTCTATTCTTGACAGAATCATTACATATTTGCATACAAACGACTTCTTGAGCCATGGTTAGTGCAGACCTGCATTCACACAGGTGCTCTTTTACAGGTAGAGATGACAACAATCATAAAGGACAGGACACTATCTATAGCGCTATTGGGACAAGATTTGTTTGAAGTATGGATCAATATCGAATATCAGTCAATCTTTTGGACTTTTAAGACACTATAAAAATAACCCTTTGCAGCAGCAATCCTCTGCAAACTTACACTTGGGTAAACATTCTTTCATTTCAAATAAAAGAGGAGACTTATTGGTCTTACATGGTGTTTTTTGATCTGAAATAAAACTAAACTTGTAACTCATTGTCAGACAGAAAGTATTTGTGTTAACTTCTGGCTAATCTAACCTTGCCACCGCCTACACGTGTACTATGGACATGAGCCTAGGGTTCCAAATTCTCCTTCCCTTGTTATACAGATATTTCATATTGTATATGAACCGATCATTAACATTATGGACCTTCTATAGAATACCTACTTTAGAAAACAGATCTGTTCTGAAAACCAATACCTTCTACACTTCACACACAGTCCCTCTGTACTAATGTCACTTGAAGACATAGGCTAACTGATAGCTTTCTGCTGAGGATATCTAAATGACTAACTAACCGCTGGCCTGTAACGCATACATAAATGTATTTGTTAATGTTGTTTAATGCTTGCTCATGTCTCTCTAGCAAACAGGATTTAAATGAACCCCATGCTTTGTAAATGGCCCTGTAACGCCTGACTGCAAGAGTGCTGAGGACTGGGCTGCAATAGTGACTGGATGCGAAAGCGCTCCTTCTCCCCTCCAGAGGCCCTTTGCTCCGATAAAACAGCTTCCCCTGGGGAATGGGCAGAGAGCACCACCACAGCCTCAAGGAACTATTCATTATGTGACACTTGGAAAGCAAAGCTACGGAGATGAGGCCCATTCAGATACAAGATGTACTTTCCCCTCCCCACTCAAAGTCGGATGGAAAGCATGAAAACAACCCCTGAGAGCAACACAGATCCATGCCACCCTTTGATCTGATAGAGTTCCACAGTCTGTGTGGCAGCACCACATCTTTGGCCAAACAAGCTTTAATGAACCAACAATCCCATCCATTTCCATGTCAGCTTAGGTTGATTTTACTGCCCCTGGGAACGACTTCATAATGCGACGCCACACAGACACACACTGTGCTCGGAGTAGGAACAGGTTAAAGCAGAGAGCCTTCAAGTGAACCTTTCCAAGGCCGTGGCCCCCTGCAACCAAATCTACTGTACTAAATGCCCATCCTGCTCCTTTGTTCTCCTTCACAGCTGCCTCTGGTGGACTGGAGGATGAGAGTGCCTCTTATGGTTCAGCATTGCATATCAAGGGTTAAGCCTCTGCCATTTTGACGCCACCGATCAGGCCATTAGGGTGTTACCTAACAAAATGGACGTCTTTAACCCTGCGGCTGCTGGGGGCTCCACCTGGTAGACTGGCCTCCCTAGCAACAAACATGACAGCAAGCACGAGGCCAGGAAGTGGAGCCAATCTGCCACACGTGAGCACAAAAGAATGCTCTCTCTGTTTCACACACACACACACACGCGCGAAGAAGCAAACACTCACAGCGCAGGCACCCCTCCCCCACCTCTACATGCATGCATGCATACACACACACACACACACACACACACACACACACACACACACACACACACACCTCAAACAGGACTGCACGTGCCCAATTCCTGTCTCTTACTAGATCGCTACTTAACAGGAATCTTTAATCTATTATCTGCGTGAATCTACAGCTGAACCATTATATATAAAAAATAATGTCTAGTAATTTTAGAAATCATTTCTAGGAGGTGATCTAGCAGTGTCCCCAAATTGGCCAAGACAGAGTTCAGATTGAATGAAATCCTCAATAAGAGGATCTTTGTAATACTATCAAAATGTAGACCGACTAAGAGCTTGATGGCTTTTCCTTTAATTAGTTGCAATGACAGATGTTCTGAGGCTAATGAATCCCTTACACCGGATCCAGACAAGAACTCAGCCCTATGTGCCTGTGGAGACCTAAGGGGACTGAAAGTACACTGGCTTTGCATGTTTCTTCACCAACATTTGAGAGACACTTTTCCATTTCTCTGGCCTTCAAAAGTAACCAATCACATTCAATCCCATCATCCCTAAATGACGTGGCCATACTGACAAGGGAACATTTCCTGCTCTGACCTTGTGGGGTTTTAAATGAGACTCACGAACATCAAAACGCTCAGCAATCAGAAAGCCTCAGAAAGAGCACTACCTCTGACAAACCCGATGACCTCTCCTCTCCACTTGTGAACACCTGACATTATTGTGCCACATGTGAACAGGAACCATGACCAAGCTCCTGCGAGGGTGCCATGGAGATCAACCTCAGAATCCCTTCAGAAAGAGCACTACCTCTGACAAACCCGATGACCTCTCCTCTCCACTTGTGAACACCTGACATTATTGTGCCACATGTGAACAGGAACCATGACCAAGCTCCTGCGTCACTCCCCGACACAGGTGGTCCATGTGGTCTCCCTGGATGAATGCCTTGATGTTGCATTCATGTTGCAGTAGCACTGAGAGTTCCAGAGTTGTCATGTCAGCGCTATCCATCCAAAACAGAGTGACAAACTATTGTTGAGAGTCACACTAGAAAAACATGACATTGTTTTGGATTTTTTTTCACCGCTTTTCTTACAACTGGATGCCAATGTATCTTAACCCTATAGCAATTATTGTGCATTTCTAAAGGACTCCCTCTGACTGAGCAGTGCCATGTCACAAATGTGCTGCTTGTTGACCTATTTTTAAGCCTACCATAACTTCCTGAGATGTGGGCCCTTGTTCGTCTGACAAGTCTGACACAAGGTTTAGGCCCTTAGCATGCTCAGCAAAAGGGGCAAAGGTCTGTTCACAAACACCCCCTGAGCATATGGAGAATTGTGAAAAGGTGCTTTTCCAGGCAGTTTTCTCCTGCAAGAACAGCCCCTCTAGGACCTCTTTCAGGGGAGTGAAATAAGTACCTACTCTGGGGTACACACTTCTGAGAAACCCTGAAACGGTAGGATGGTGCTTGCAGTGATAGCTGACGCATATTGGTTAAATGTGGAAGAGTGGAAGACAACATCCGCCATTTTTAAAACCAGCAAGATTTACACTGTGAATACAGCAAAATTAATTATGACTTAAAAAAATGTGGTTACAGTTTGGCTGGTTGAGGTTACAGTCCATGAATGAACACAAGCAAAACGCCAGCTGAAATATAGGTTTTAATGAATCATAGTGGTGCTGGTATATTCATTTAGGCTTTTTTAGGGCTGAATAAGGGGCGGTTCCTGTAAATATTCGCACCACCTGGGAAGTGCGCCGGAGTTCCTACAGTGGAAAAGTGCCTATGGTCATCCTAAAGTTGCCTTTGCTGCCTGTATCGAGTAGGCCTTTGGCCTAATCCACATGGAGCAGAGTCACCACCATGGTCCACAGAGATCTTGCCAGGAGTAATGAGACACTTTCTGGTGACTGTGTAAGGTCAGAAAATTGGGCTGAGAGACTGACTGAATCATCTGGCTAGCTAGCCATGGCTACATGTCAGTTGTCTGTGTTTCCTGATTGATCACTTAGCCTACTTGGTGCAGCAAACACACAGATCCACCTCCTCATAATCAGGCTGTACCCTCCGAGTCTTACGTCAATACCTGTATTTACTTCCTTTTTTCCCGTTGCACAACACCATCAAACCCAAATATATAGTGTGACACAAGATGACTAAAGGTTAATGTAGCCTTTGACTATCCACAATGTCACAGTGCTGTAGCAGAGCAGCTATACTGAGGCTCATGGGCATATTCTTACCTCACAAATGTGTCTTTTAGATATCTGCACCAACTCCAATAACATCCTTCTAACAACAAGAGTTCATTAAAATACTCTTTGCCGGGATACACTTTCGAGGGGGATAGCCATCTTTCATTAGACAGTATTTCATGACGGACTATCTGAAAGTGAATACGGTTTTAAATTAAAGTCCTGTTTTTGAATAGGTCTTGGGGAATGGCTACTGTGCACTGTAGAGTCTGCGGTATTCCAGACAGGCAACCTTCTGATTACTAAACGACTTCTTTACCTCCTGTACCACTGTCGCCCCATGACATTCAAACCAAGGCGTCCCCTTCAATCGCTGGGGGGTGTCAGGTCTCTCTCCTGGATGCTTAACTAGCGCTGATAAAGCTCTCATTACACCCAAGACCAATTCTTCACATTGATATCTACTGGCACTTGGTATGAACGATGGCCACAGGGAACTGGGCCTGCATCTAAAGCTCTGCCACAAGGATAACGCCCATTCCAAAACTCAATTAGCACGGATACAAAGTTTAAAAAGTAACACTATATGCATTGTTTTATAGTGTGTTGACTATGAAGTACTTCCTACAGGGCATTAATATAATCATTGCGCAGAGGGTTACATGACAAGAGTGAACAGGGGTAAGGTTGAGATAAACAACCAATAATGAAATATATGATTGTAGTGAATAAGCTGCTCCACAAACAATAAGACACTGAGACAAGCATAGCTTCTTCACAGATATAGGGTAAAAACCACACTTGTTAGACTTTTATTATGATATCGATACCGGTAACTTCCAGTCGAGTTAAATCTCTCAACCAAGGAACCATAAACAACCCCCCCCCCCTCACTAATCAAAATATTTTAAGAGGACCCATTGCCATCGACGGAGATGGATAAACATATACAAAAAGAGAATAGCAACAGCAGACATAAACCGAAACATTTAAACGTTAATAGAGTTTTGATTGGTGGCAGTGACTGACACTCAACCGCTTCCCCGTAGAACGTAACGTTAGCTAGCGGCACCTAGATAGCTACCCGGCTAACTTATTTGGCTAGTAACTTTTGGTAATAATATTACGATTAAATCCATCTGAAAAGCTATCCATCATTTCACAGTAACTTTATTGCTACATTAAGATACAATTATTTAGTAAGTAAGCTTACAGTAGCAAACAACCAAAAGGGCTAACGGTAGCTCACTTGGCTAACGTTAGGAAGCCAGCTGGCTACTTTTACTTAGCCACCACAGCCTCAGCTAATGTTCTATGCGGGTAGTCGTAAACTTCATCCATCTCCCTGCAGAACTTGTTCAGTTGTTAATGATATATCATTTTTTTCAATTTATAACGACTGCCTGGATATGTATATCTTTGCTGCTTAAAGTAGCGTTAACTTATGTAAACACTTAACTTATTAGCTAAATTCTTAGCAAGCTAGCTAACGTTAACATAAGTCCCGTCTTCGGACACTCGGTCGGCTTGCCAGACAGACCGACAGACACTCTGTAACAAACAATCGTGGGATTCATAGCTAATTGGGTAACGTGAACTCGATAGCTAACAAGCGACTCAAAGGGCACTTTAAATAAACTTGACAGATTTCAACAAGCTCAGAGTATTTACAAACCAAACAGACTTTAAAACCACTTCAGACTATTAAGTTTTTGAAGACTCCCCGGAAAGAAACGTCGGTTTGTTCTTAGCCATCAATAGCTAACGTTAGGTGTATGGCTAATTACACCAGTGTGCCAGACAAACCATTGGCTACCTAGCATTTCATCGATGTGTTAGCTACCTAGCTAGCTCGTTAGCTGACTAGCTAGGTGTTGCTAGCTAGCTTGCCAAGTAACGTTACGCTGAGGACTAGGGAAACTTATAATCTTCGAGGTCATTTAATTAATACTCAACTTGTTTTCACTCCAGCATTACATATAGCTGAACTTACGGAGAAGGAGTGATGATGCAGTAGCTTCCCTCGAGACTTTCCCACGCGTTCCGAGTAACTATTTACCCCTTAGTTCGGTGTAAAAAATCCCGGGGATCCCCTTTCAGCCCTGCCCGTTGCTTCTCTGGTTGCCAAATAATGATGAGCCGTTTACACATGGAGACACGGCGTCACAGTACTAAGCATGCGCGTTTAGCCGCTCCGGGCGGCCGGACTCAGACACCCACAGATAGGGACATATAGCCTGTGATGATCAATTCTGAGAGATGAAAAAGATTAGTTTATATCATGTGACCCAGCCATTATAGTGTCTACCGACAGATGGATACAAAAAATTGCAACTTCAAAAGGCAGTGTTGTGATTGACAACTTTGAAACCAGAGGATGCTCATACATATCCGATCTTCGGCTTCCCCAATAGCCTTTCAGATCATTAAGTTCATATAGTACTAATTGATTGACACCATATTCAGAAAGCATCAGATTTATAGGCCTGTTCCATACACTGCATGGTCGGTCTCCCAATCTGTGTGCTTGATCCATTCATGCTTATTTCACTACGAGTTTAAATGTGTAATTTCAGACATTGCTCTGATCAGTGTGTCAAGAACAAGCTTGTCCACTTCACCTCGCAAGCCATTATTGGCGTTGCTCAATTCCTTATTTTTTCTCTCTCAATTTCTACAACTTTTGATCAGTTCACTCAGTCATTTTTTTTAGTCACATTAATTTATAAACTGATCATACATGTCTATACATGTTTTTTTTAATGCTAGTTTTATTTTCAAGAGGCACAATTTACCTACTGTAATATCTGAACCTGGGTCAGGGTAATTCAGTTGTCCTCAACTTAATCAAAACACATTGTGAAATAATAATAAAGTACCTCAACCTAAAAGTCTCAGTCATGTACTGTATATGCCATGTACACTTAGTTCAGTTCACTTCAAGTAACAACATAAAAATAAGAAATTACACACTTGCACAAAATTATCATTTAAAGTGACATGTTTAAAAATTTATTTTGAAACAACACAAAGTCCCAATCTGCCTTAGTCTCTATATTTAAAATTTCACATTTTTGAAAAGCCCAGCAATTATGATATGGATACTGGCTGAAGCAATCAATGGCGTTATTACATATGTATGGTGTTGACCAGTGCCTAATTAAGTCACACAGCCTGATGGGGGGGGGGGGGGGGTAATCCTCTGTACTAAGAAAGAGAGGGTAAAAATTGAGGTAGACCAATTCAGATGTCCCATGGACAGTATTCAGAAAAAAAAGAAAAAAAAATAATTCCTCCAGCATACTGCATGCATTGCTGTAGTAGGTTAGTTAAGTTGGCATATTAAAAAGTTGAAATGGGTATAGAAAATAAATCTAAAAGGTAGGAAGTAAAATCATGATAAAAAATGATGATCAAATTTGCAGTGGCAAGGCAAGGCAATGCGTACAGACACACATACCTCTGTATTGTAGAAACCAAAGATGCTTCAGAAAGCGCTACAATAGTATTGCTATCCTGTCCCGTCATTGACACCAACTTATGTAGAAAATCTGTACCTCTCAAGTTCAAGATACCATCTTCCCAAAAGGTGATCATTATATAAGTCATTTCATCTGCTTTAGCTGTGTTATGGTAATTTATGTGTTTTAGGAAATTGAGATACTAAACGCCACTGTATCCATGCATATAGCATATAGCAATAGGTTACTGACAGAAAGAAAACTGTGGTGTAGAGTTTTCACACTTATAAAAATACACATGAATGAATAAATAAATTATTTACGAGGACAGAAGCCATAAGCTGTCCACGGAGAGCCACATCCTACAGGAGGACAGACTGGACACAGCCCACGGAAGAAGAGATGAAGCCCAACAGAGGATGTTGAGCTTCCCATGGTGCTTCCAGAGAATCACCTTCACACTCACTACAGCAGGCTGGCAAGGCTGGTGGTGGGGCCGTTCTGGGCCTGAAACTGCCCCGGGGGTGGTCCATCAGTCCACTGTTAGAAAGACAAAGCAAATTAAAGTTATTAAACAATTCAGAACCGTTTCTGTTCCAACAGCCAAATTACTCCTCTTTCAGAAAGGTATTTTTTTTTTTTTACAGTGCAGGTACAAAAAAAAAAAAAATCTGATTCTCAGAGTGAGCCAGGATCTCTCATCAGGGGGGAAGAAATCATGTGGTTCCCCAAAATAACAACCGCTCTGTCTTGTCAATCAGATGGTCTAACTCAGCACAGTGTACTCCCCTGTTTTAAGGGGAAGGTCTGATTTGTTTATTTGAATCAATCTGGCATGAATTATATTCTGATATTGTGCTTCTCGGGAGGTTATAAATACTTACACTGATGAGGTTGTGCTCAGGGAGGCTGCAGGCAGCAATGTGGTCCTGCAGCAGCTGCTGCGAGAAGTTCTGGTGCATCTGAGCTGCCTCGTGTGCATCTATCGTGTTCCCACAAGCCTTGTTCAAATCTGCAGGGACATAAAGTCCAGTGAAACATGAGTGACTTGGTCAGAAGAGTGCAACATCCATAGACACGGAGCACGCTTTTTCAACGGTTAATAGGTCTTATCTACTGTAGAGATCCTCAACTTACCTTTGAGAAGCGCAGAGGACCACAGCTGAACAGACATGTCTGGGATCTTGCTTGCCAACTGCATGGCAGGCACCACCATATTGTTGCTTTCCTGTTTAGAACACATACAAATATTGGAAACATTACGCAAAGTACAGTCACTATAGACATTTCCTCCCAAATAGCAAACTTCTCACGTGCACAAAAAAAAAATAGTATTAAACATTTCTCAGTCTTCTCAAATATTCTTACCCGGTGGTTTCCAAGGACATAGAATATATGACCCAGCAGTACCAGGGAACATGCAGTCAATCTGTTCAAGTCCTCGGCATTTGACATCTTCAAAGTCTCCCGCAAGAATCTCCTAAAACCACAAGAGGAAATCAGGCATTTATACTATGTTATGTAGGCCAACATCATTTTGTTAAAAGTGCTAAAATACTCCTGTAATCTAGAAAAAAAATGCCTGGTGACATTCTGATAGCTGTCTGAAAACAAGGTAGCTACTGGACTAGAAGCCTGGAATAATCATAATGTTGCAAAAAGGCAGCCATTTTGTATATGACCAGGTGATCTGTGGCATCATAAAACAAAGATAAGATATTGAGCAGACATTACGACAATGTCACACCTACCCGAATATAGAAAGAACTCTATACGCTCTAAGCGTACTTTTTTTTACCAAGGCGCATTTGCGCACACAAGTTAAAAAACAATTAAGAGCACAGACAAAAACATTGGGCACACAGTCAGTTCTGTTTTCATCATTATTATACAATTAAAACACACAAATGTACCAATTGGAAAGATTAAGAATGAAACAAATTGTTCAGATTACAGGATTTTAAAGAACATTAAGGCCTATTTTATTTTCAGTCAATCATCATTTTGGTTCATATGCCACGTTTCGTTTTCATCATATTTTACGTTCAATTTCATATGATTCTATGTCAATGTGGTAAGCAATGTTAAATTTGATTTTCAATTGCCAAACAGCTTCCCGAGTTGTCATGGCCACTTGCCTGCTAACAGCGACTTGTGCAATGCACGGATTGTTGTGCTGTGCTCATCGTGACCTTAGGCCATCTGTCTCCATAGGGTATGGCCACTACCTAATACCCCCTACCTGTTCCTCAAATATATTGACATACTTAAACTGGTCTTTAATTTCCCACTTCCACAAAACAATAATCATAGATATTTATGCATTTATTTTGCATATCTGCAGTGGTGGGGGCAATAGTAACAGGTGTTACTTTTGTCCCTCCATAGACATTTCCCATTATAGCCTAGCTTGTATTCATGTAAACAAGCATGCTAAGCTACATGAAAGTCTGGGGTTGTCAATAGCACTAAATGATCTACTGAATAAACATGAAGTTCAGCCTTTACATGAAACAGTCTTTAATACTCGAAAACGAAGCAACCGCTAATTAAATTAACATAGAACAACCACTTCATTAACGCAGTGATAAAAAGACACTACAGGCAGATGTTTGGCAGATAAATTAATGTTAAAATGTCCTATGTTCGATTTAAGGATGTCAATCACACACCTGAAATAAACCTGGTTTTCTTCAAAGCAGAAATCCAAAAATGTGTCCCAATTAGTCAGAAGGGCTTGGGGATCATGACAAAGTGTCTGAAAAGTATGTGCCTATCCATACAGGAGGTTTTTGATACAAGCTTGACATATGCCCATAAACATGAATGGAACAGTGGGTTCCTTTGGGCTACATAAAGGGAGATTTGTGCCCCCCTGCCCCCCAGTCATCTTCAAAGTCCCTGAGTGGGGATGCGCACCAGAAACTTTAAAGATTTAAAAATGTATTAACTGGAGAAAAACAGAGGTGGGTATCCCCGTCTGCCAAGTATTTAGTGTATGCAAAGCACAGCGATGAGAAATAATAGACTCCTATGGTGACTACATGATGCAAGATGTTAGCAAGACCTGATACGTAGAGAAGCTTACACAAGGCTTATACAAAACTTACTTGGCTTCATTGTAACGCCCTTGGAAAAAGGACAGGAGGCCTCGAATGTAAAAGGCGGCAGCTCGAAGACAGTGTGAGCTGTAAAACAACCAGACTTCTTATGAGCTAAACCAAACAACATTTCATCTTAAGACTGAGGTTATCCCTCAAGGTGTTACTCACATGGCTTGCCATTAGAGCATCTGGGTTTGAGTCTTGTGTTTACATTATGTATTTTAAGACAACTGGGGTCTGTAGTTTTAGCAATCCAATTAGAATCACTTAACTGATGTATTCCAAATGTATTCAACAACCAACATACCTCACAGGAAAGTTGTGATCTGGATTGATCCTTTCCAGGAGACTGTAGAGCTGCATGAGAAAACGTTAAGCGCAACCATTCAATGACCATGTTAAAATAACTCATACATTTGAACACATGCATGGACTCAATAGTCCAAATAGACAGTATGCTCATAGCCCATCTTTAGATTTAGAGGGACTTGGTCACCCACCTCCTGGTGTCTGTTCCCCTCACGGATATAGACACTGGCCAAATTAGTCACAATGAAAGTCCACAGCTCCTGGTGGGTGGTGAGCTAAAAGGGTACACAAACAATTTCAGCATCACTCAAGGTACGGAAACGCGAGGCTTCGCATTGAGTTGGCTATCCTGGCATGTGGAAATAGCGTAACAGACTGGACTAGCAAGCTAGTTAGAAAGCTAGCCAGCTAGTAGGCCATCTAGTCACTTGTCTTTATATCAGAACTGTCATTCCGTTAAAGTAAGCACAGGATTAAATATCTAACATACCAGGAACAACAACAACAACGCCTTACAAGGACCTCCAAGCTTTTCTTTTAGCAAATTAAACGGCCGAACGATGCCATAGTCCTGCAATTTTCAAACAGGCAAAAGGCAACACCAAAAAATCTGATTGGCTGCTGCTGGCGAAATTCGCTAGTCATTTGCATAGGATTAAACTTTCCCCAACTTTTTTTGCTTGCTTCGCCCAGTTCGCTCGTCTACGTCACTTAGCAGGCACTGATGAGTCAGTGTAGCAAAAACAGCCTACACTGTTAGCAACGGTGTTTTTTAATCACCAAAATCTCATTTCAGAATAATGACAGTTAAATTGTTTGTTAATTTGTGGAGAAATGGAATGCTCCATTTGCTGAACTACAGAGCTTCAATCCATTACCAGAGTGCTGACTTGAATTCATGAATGGACTCAGGTAAACATGTATACCCTGTAGTTAGTATCAACAGGTAGCTCAGTAGCAAGCCCATCAGTGAACATTAATGGATAGTTCATTAATTAATCAGTTTGCTCTAAAGCCTGAGTGCTTAAATGAATGGGGTCTGTTTGCCTTGACAAAGTTATTGTAACATTTAAATACCAATTGATGTTGATAGAGACTTTAATGGTAGCCGATAGCTAGCCAATCTTACATACAGCCCTTTTAAGGAGCGCATGACTAGCTGTGAACCCAACTCACCCGGAGAGCAGTGGTGAACTGAGCCTCAGCGTTGTCCATGCAGTTCACAGAGATGCAGTACAGGCCCTGAAATGAAATGAACACACCTCTCTAATACTCATAGTTAACAAGAATTGTAGGGCTTTTAGCACTTAATTGGCCTCCCTCTATGCTACATGCTCTTGAAAATAGTTACGGTTACTCACAAGTAGAGTGTGAAGCTGGGCGGCATGGTTGGAAAATAACCGCGGGGACTGTTGGCACAGCTGGCAAATCTGGGAGATCTACAGAAGAAAAAACATATATTGACTCTGATTACAGTCTGATGCAAATAGGAAACAGTGGGAGGAATTTGACAGCGTCCTGCTAGCGCTCTAGTGCTCTGACCTCTTGAAGAGCTGTTGCTTTGTGTCCAGTGACCAGTCGACACATGATGATGTGTTCCAGGAGTATGACTTGGAAGGAGGAGAGGATGGGGCTGGAGTCAAGCACTGGAAGAACAAAAAAGACAAGAAAAGAAAGAAAAGTTGCTTTGAGCCGCAGCAGAGGAGGGTCAGGGGACAGGGACATGTGAGTTTACGGAGGATACATACTCTTCAGAAGGCTTAGGGGACAGGGGCTGATGTGAGTTTACGGAGCATACTTACTCTTCAGAAGGCTTAGGGGACAGGGGCTGATGTGAGTTTACGGAGCATACTTACTCTTCAGAAGGGTTAGGGGACAGGGGCTGATGTGAGTTTACAGAGCATACTTACTCTTCAGTTTTTCCAGCTGCATGAGGGCTTTGTCTGTGTATTTTTGCGCTTTCTCCAAATATCCAGCCTGCATGGAATGCATGACTGTGACCTAGAACATAAAAGATTTTACTCGTTATAAAAGTGTGCTTTTAAGGAAAGACACAACACCAGACAGGATACACTTTCATCCACTACAGCTTGGCATCCATCATACTGAGCAAGCAGGTCGAACTCCACGTAACAGTACTAACTTCCTCAATATGCAACTGGATACTGGACTTCCTCCAGGCTGTCAGACTGGGCAGGCACACATCCTCCACCTCAGTCGGAGCAGCAATGTCCCCCAGTGCTGTGTGTTGAGCTCCCTCCTTTATGCACTCTTCACACATGACTACCAACCCATCCACAACTGAAACACTATTACCAAGTTTACAGATGATATGGCTGCCATCGGGCTCATACCAGCCAACGACAAAGCAGGAAGGACGTTCGGAACCTGGCAACATGGTGGGCCAACAATAACCTGGTCTTAAAACACCATAAAAGACAAAGGAGGTTATTTTTGATTTTAGTACTACCAAGAAGAGCACACAGTCCTGTCCACATCAACAGAGAAGCTGTGGAGAGAGTTCCCAGCTTCAGGTTCCTGAGTCACCAGCAGTGGTGGGTGAGGCTCAAGAATGCCTTTCTTTTCTGTGAAGCCTAAAGGAGTGCCAAACTCCCCCAAAAGCTGCTTGTCAACTTTTACAAATGTACCGCATAGAACATTCGAACAAATTGCATGATAGCCTGGTACAGCAGCTGTACCAAAGCCCAGATCACAAAAGCCCTCCAGGGTGTTGTGGAAACAGCACAAGACATTGTCGGATAGAGACGCCATTACTAGAAAGTCTTCATAACACTCGCTGTATGAGGAAGGCTAAAAACATCACAAGAGACATAACACACCCTGGACGCCTAAACTCACGCAATTCCGTCAGCAAGTGCTGCAGATTAATCGACACAAGCACAAATAGACTGAAAAAGGTTCTTCCCAAAAGCTGTGGCACTACTTAACTCACACATCTCAGACTAGACTGATGTGCTGCTCTTGGGAAATCAGTTCAGGCTCTGAGTATTGTGCAGTTCTTCTACACCAACCACACGTCATTTAACATCCAAATCCACCATCACTGCACATCTGTCACACCGGGCCTTTTTTTTTACTTCCTATTTTATTCCGTCTTATTTATTTGTAAATATGTGTGAAGTCTTAAAACCCCCAGTTGAGGTTTGGCACAATTGTCAAAATCATTGTGCTTGCAAAATGCCAATCAAGTTCTTGAACTTTGAATCTGGCTTAAAAGGACATACCAGCTATGAGGACTCCAGCAGGATGGCCTAGACAAACTAAAATAGTCTGCATGTGTTCCTATATATGTGAGTATGTGCAGACAGCGGTTTAAAATCCTTGAAAATTTGTTTAAAAAAGATATTTGCATTAAATTCAAAATTCTTTTTCAGGATGGACAGCTGGTAGGATCAAAGAATGCACTGATAGAAGAGTGCTGAATGCATTAAAGAGACTGGCACTAATAGAAGGAATTCATAAATAACATACTTTAAGATTACAAGAAGTTTGTTAGATGTACTTGAACTGTATACACTGTATAGATGTAAGTGGTCCACAAATTCTTTTCCCCAAATACATGCTAGGTGGTCAGCCATTTTCGACTGAGAGCCTAGGTTCTGGAATGTTGGGAGAACTTTGCTCTACAAAATTGATCATTTGGAGTCTGCATTCTGATAGTTGCACAACCTAGTTAGCCTGCATATCAACAAGAAAAATGACTGAAAGAACACGCTGTATGAGAAAAAATACTTTTCCAGCAAGTTAAGATGTCAACATGATATTTATATTTACAGCAGGCTACTAGCATGACCTACTATACCCGTGGACCAGTTTCTCAGTGCATATAATACAAATAGCTTTCCATGTGCCACCATGTGGGCATTCGGAGAATTGCAGCAAACATCTTAAGCGAGAAATACGTAAAGCATGTGACTGCTGAATATCTACTAGAACATACTACTCTTTCTTGATAAGTACCTGTCTGTCTGCTATGAGCAGAAGAGATTCAGCAGTACATACCAGGTAGACCAGCACACACATGTGCTCTTTGGGCAACCAGTGGAAAAGATCAGCGGGGTTGCTGGGTAGGATCTCATCATCGTGGAGCGTTGAGATAGTCTGGATACACTGCTGCAGTTGTTTCAGACATGGCTTCACACTCTTCACCTGTAAATGCACTTACTCAGTCATTCATTACTGGCTTGACTATGATTGTTTGATTGATTATCTATATTAAGATTAGGGAAAGGTTAAGGAATTTGTTGTGCCCTTGCCTGTCCGGCGTCCAGGTAATGTGTGACTTGCAGCACGAGGAAGAAGACTCGCAGAGACTCTTTCTGTATGGGGTTTCCCTGCCAGTTCTCCACTATCTGCCCACACAGTGTGAGCAGAGGGTGCACCTCCTGCAATTTACGCTCCATCAGCAGGAGCTAGTGCACACATAGAATGTTTCATCGGTAAATTTAAATATTTTGAAGTATAGTCACATTCAAATGAAAGGACCTCACACAGTAACGGAATACTGTGGTGTTTTTTGCATGAGCAAATTAATCAGTGACGAAAGCAGAAGAAAGCACTCACACTAATTTCGCTTGGGGGAAATCCACTTACCATTCCTTTGCTCAGGAGAAAAAGAGCTCTGTCAAAAATTAGGACAAATAAGCCACAAGTGGGAACATTTGTTGAAACATATCACAAACAGTTGCATAATATCTGAAATGATGGTTTGGCATGGACTTTTAATCTGAATACACTCTTTCCTACCTGGTGTATTCTGATCCAACCACTCTTGCATATTCTGCCCCTACACCCAACAGGTCACATGCGGACACCAGGTCTTTCTCCAGTGTGTGGAGTTGCTAGAAGGAAAAAAAATACACAATTAGAACATTTGTATTCTTCAGAATTCTCTTCACATTCTGATGAGGTTCTGAATTTGCGGGACACTCACCGCCAATTGAAACAGCAGACGACAGTGCCAGTAAGGGGTCTGCTGGGAGATCTGAATGGCTTTTCTCAGGAGGGGCTTTGCAGAGTCCACCAGATTCTGAAATGAACAGACAATAGACCTTTAAACAACCACTGAAAACATTTGAGATAAGGCAATAATATATATATATATATATATAAAAATTACAATTGTCAAATGTGTTACCTGTTGGCAGTACAGTTCTGAAAGAAGACTTGCCGCTTCAAATTTGACATCTTCAAATTGTGCAACCTTGGCAGCTGTTAAGGAACCCTACCATGTAGACTATGACAATTGCGTGATTCTAGCATTTTTTATACATCTGTAAAGACTGGGGAAATGTTTTTATCTCAAAAGGCTTCCTTATGGCTGACGTCCCCCATATCTTCAATTAAAATCAATTCGATGTTAGACAGGAGTCTACACACACGTCACCATGAAGCCAGATGTTTTTCTTTCCGTAAATTGGAAAAAATCGTAATGTTAAATGCATGCTTGTTGAATTCCAACGGCAGCTATGATAGGCTAACCAGTTTATCTAGTAGGTGCAGAGAAGACATTGGGCTAATGATGTGTGTACTACTCTAATTAAGAGTTAATTAAAAGTTAAATTAGGCTTGTTACAAAAGGATACTGGTTGAGATATGTACCACTGTGGAGAAAAAGGAAAATAAAATTAAGTCAAGTCAGACCTTTGAACGACTTGCATGGTTCATCTCACTAGCCAACTACCAGTTTTGCATGTTTGCAAATACCGCTAACTATGTAAGCTAGTTAAAACAGTAGTCTAAATTTGAAGCATACATTATGCATGGCTGCCTTATCGGTGTTTCCTAAAGTGGTCATGCATGTCATAGTAGCTCACTACAGATATCACTTCCTTGCTAGAAGTAATTAACTTAGCATAGGTCACAATACAATCAATCACGGGCTTTAATCAACGATAGCTATCTAGCTGGGTAGCTAGCGATACTAGCGGAGGTATGCTCTGTCCCATTCCAGAGGACCGATAATTCATCTCGAAGACTTACTGCAACAAAAGTCACTCTGTCAATGTAATACTTCTCTGGCTAAGTTAGTTACTCCCTGTATACCCATTATCTAACTTTTTTTCATAGCCCAACGTTAGCTACCGCTTTCTCCAGGTGACTCCGGGCAAGCTCAGTGTTCTTCGTGTGATGGTAGAGAACAGAACCGAGCTGAAGATGTGTTCTTGCTTCAATCCGCGGAGGAGGTTTAAACTGGAAAACGGCTTGTAGACAGTGTACACAAAGTCGTATTTTTGGTGGACTTGAAGTACGGAAATGCTCAGCAAAACCGAGAAGTGCGAGATACCAGGGTTCCGGGGATTCACCACCAGTCGCCATTTTGATGTCAATAAAAACAAGAAGCTATTTAACTCTCGCGTGATGCGAAGTACTTGAACGAGAACGAGATGTGTCCGAGTGTTGTGTCCTGGGAGTTGAAGTCTATACTTGTAAGCTTTAAATGTAGATGATTAAACCACATTTAGTTAAGCTAATTTTGTTTCTCTTTTCGGAATCTGGTAAACTCAAAAAATGTCTCTGGCTGCACAGAAGAAGTTATGTAGCAAAATAGAACATTTCACAAACAGCTCATAAACAGTAGGCTAGACCATGCTTCTAATTCTCTGCAGTAGGATGTTCCTTGCGCCATTTATTCTAAACTTGAAGATTTTACTCTTCAATATTAGTGTTGGATAAACGTAAACGACGTGATTAATTATCATCAGATAATATTTTCGACTTTAAACTTTACACAATGCACAAAAGGACACAACCACAAGATGGAGCCAAAACATAACCAAATGACGAGGGTGAGGAAATGCATTAGATCATTTGTAACAGAGGTTTAATCAAACGTAGCCTAATAATGAAACTGAAAAGAAAACAAATCAATCAAACAACGAAACAAACAAACACGCGAACAAAACAACACAGCCTATTATATTCCAGACGTTCTGGAAATTATCCAGCGTTAGTTCTATAAAAGCAATTGGCACTAGATGGCAGGATTAAACAGTTGCCATTTGCTTTTATAGGTTCTAATCACGTCTTGCCCCGAACTTGACCTTGACAAAGTGGTCCCAGTGGTCTTTTCAAAACTAAATTTGCACTCCACCCTCCAACACACCAAAAGCAATTAATATAATTTCATTTTTTTAGCATTTTTCATCTTCATAGCATACAGTGCAATCATTTTCAAATGTTGTTATATATTTCTATTTTATAGATGCAATGGCAAATCAAGACCTTAGTAAGGTGAGCAGTAAATATGGTGTGAAAAGAAAATGGCAATTGTACTTTTCTTTTCACTTTGCAATAGAGAACACACAAAGATTTCTAACTGCACTAAGTATTCTTTCTTTCTTCAAGCTCCATCATTTATGTCTGTTGGTATTTTATGTATCTATGTGTATGTAGGCTATGTATATATATGTATGTATGTTTGTATGTATGTATGTATGTATGTATGTATGTATGTATGTATGTATGTATGCATGCATGCATGCATTTATCTATTTATGTATTCATCTGTTTATATTGAAAAATTTGACCATTGCAATATTTCTGATGAGATTTTATGAAGGTTGGGGCATAACAACACTACTCTGTATCCCCTCTCAATGGTCACTATAGGAGTGGGTCTGAATGCTAGATAACAGAGAACAGCTCCGGTCTCCCTGTGTCTACCCTTGACTTTGACAGCGGTCTTTCCGCTTCCCTGCCACCCCGTGTCCAGGAGACATCTTAAGACCCAGCACAATCCGAACCAAAGTGCCATGAGGTGAGGCTTTGCTCTTGGAGGGGAAGCAGGCAGAGGCTTGAAGCCACTGAGCCTCTCAGAGGTACAGTTGCCATAGGTACCTGGGAATGTGCCCGTTGCCATAGGTACCTGGGAATGTGCCAGTGAAATAATGGCTCATTTGCATGTATTCAAATGAAGCATGAATAATTTAATACCCAGTCCTGGAAACCAATAAACAACGGCTATTCACACATACATTTGCATCCTTCTCCCAGCTCTCTAATCCACTGGCTGTGTGGGAAAGGTGAGGGGGTTACAGTGGATGGACAGGAGCATAAAAGCTCACACAAAATGGACCTGATTTGAATTACTTCACAAGGAGAAAGCATGTGTAGCCTATGTTGTTAAAAAGTTATATAGTTCTGCACTTTTCATTGCTTTATTCAGAAAATATGTTAGTGACGATGAGGAAATTAGTATTTATAGTTCTTTCTTTTAGTAAATGTAGTCACTGATCACAACTTACAACCTTTGCTAGAGATTGTGAGATTGAAAGATTGCTGAGTAGTGAGTAAACTGTTATCACCTTTATGACATTACTGAGGTATTCTGGGTGAGTTCTAGCTTCACGAGCACCTACTAGTGCATCATGAATTTTTGTCACATTAAAATGCCCTGAAAGACATTATGGGGTACATAAATAGCCTTGTAAAACTGGCCAGTAAAAGGTATAAGAACCTCAAAGCATCGGAAAAGAAAATAATAATGCACACAAGACAACGATGTTTGTTTTTCTTGATAAAAAAGACTTTCATTTATTAAAGTGACATTTTCAATCACTTGGACAACATGCCACCCCCAGCTCTCTCTCTCTCTCTCTCTTTTCTGGCACAGCTCTTCCTTTTTTCTTATCTCTTCTCTTCATTTTATAAGATACAGCATATTGGCACTTATCGACTGCCAGTGTTGTAAAAGGACTGGGGTCACTGCATTACTGAACTGCCTCCATTAGAGAGGAGGTTCCAGCTGAGCTGTCCCCCTCAGTCAAACACAACCTCCGCTCTTCACTTCCAATCGTACACGGCTTCCTTCAGGCTGATCCAATCAAGCGCAGCCTCTGTTCCTCTTCTCCAATCCCATACAGCATCCGTTGAGCCGGTCCAATGAAACACATCCTGTACCCCGCTACTATAATAAAACACAGTCTCTTTCGAGCTGACCAAATCAAACACATCCTCTATTCCATTTTACAAACACAGCCTCCACTAAGCTGTTCCAATTAAACCACGCCAATTGAACATCCTGAATTATCCCCTTTGTCCCAGTGATCCTGTAAAGTACAGTCGTTCCCTGTGGTTTAAATGTAGTTCATCCTCTTACGCCCATCAAACCCTCCCTCAGTACCTTAGGCCTATTCAAATGCTGCCTCTATCCCCTTGCACCAATCAAACGGAGCCTTTGGGTACAGATGTTCCATATTCTTTTATGAAATGCCCCTCTTTAATTATAAATTAACCACACGTAAAACCATCTGTCCCTAGTCCCCTGAAAGTATACAGTGCAAGCAGAACATTTTTCAGTCAATTAATTACAGTTTAAAACTAAAACCCTTACTAAGATATGCAATGTGTTGTGATATACTGGGTGGTATTCCACCTTAAAAGAGCTGCTGATGAACAGACACCGAAGGAGACACTCATAGACTGATTTTAAGGTTAGAATTATATTTTTCCTTTATATGAGAAAATGAAAATGTTATGTATTTGTATCTTTGTTATGACAAAATGAAAAATTACAGTTTAAATGATAAAATGGGGAAATTCTCTTCAATAATCCCTTTTTTGTGTTGACTGAGTCATCCTCAATATTATATTTAATCATGTGAAAAAGCTCTTGTTTAACCATCAGAACTATACACACATGCATACATAAACAATGGATAAAATATATAAGACCCTTCTGTGATTGATCATGAAAAGGCAAATTAAAGGTTTTGTTAGCTAACTAAAATATAATTCTTAAACACAAATTAACAGGCATGTATTGCTTCCAGCCTTCCCTCTTTTATGGCTGCACAGTAAAATGTAAGGATATTGTTTTTCACACATAGCTCCACTTCCATCGACACACCAGTGTAGCTCTGAAATGTGTGTGCGGTTCAGTGCCACTGAGAAACGGATCATTTATAAACATGCATGTATTTCAGGGGGCGAGCTGATGACATGCGTGTATTTTAGCGGGGGCCTGCTGTGACTAACCAACTTTGCATGAGAAAGGCAGGGGTCCTGTGAACCCTCTGCTCCCTGTGTGTGAATTCAATAGCCGCAACATGGTTAGCATGACAAACTGTGCGCCAAGTTCTCAGACTCGTTTCTTAAACCATCCACTCCTCCCTCCCTCCCCATGGTCCCTGAACCCACCCCCCTGAGCCCTGTGTGCTCTGCCCCCCACCCCCCCACCCCCACCCGCTTATGTGAGTTTGCTCTTTTTTGTGTTGGTCAACAAGGCTCCCACTCACAGTTTAGATGCTGGTGATGTTCAAATGGATACAAACTGCACTCAATAAATCATATGTGGATAACCCTTACTAAATAGGCTTACGTTTTCAATAACAGAATTGTTTGTACTTTTAATAACCTTTTAATAAGAGAAAATACACATTTACTGAACCGGATTCATATTTTTGGCATTATCATCTGCATTTTTGTTTCACTATGACCTGTGCACACAAATATTGATCACATTCTAAGTTGTACATTCAGTATGTGGAAACAAATATACTAGTGTTTTGACATTACAGAATGTAAGCTTTGAAAAACTGGAACAGTGAGTGCAATGCTACACAGTTTACGCAGATTATCTCCAATATAAATGGAACAATTTCAAAAGGAACCATGGACAAATATCCTGTTGTTGAGGTCATGGTAGTGTAGTAAATGATATTGTTTTTGATGATAAAAAAAAAAAAATCTTTCTAGTTTGTGTAACCAAGGTTAATGTATAATTGGACAAATAATTACACAAAGGAAATAACATTATTATTATTATATTATTATTTAGCTAGTAATAGGAGGTTCCCATATGGATGGTTGGAGCCGCCACTGTAATCCCCTGGAGCTAAATGAATGAATGGTTTATTCCTGCTGTCCTTAAAATTATTTTTAAATCACTCCTCCCTGCACTATGGTAGTGGTATGTACTGTCAAGAAGACACACACACACACACGCACGCACGCACGCACGCACGCACGCACGCACGCACGCACGCACACACACACACACACACACACACACACACACACACACACACACACACACACACATACACACACACACAAAGACACACGCACACACAAATATAGGGTTTAGACCTTCTCACTGGTTATTTTGTTCAATAATGATAATGAAATTAAAATAGTATAAAGCATATATTCTGATTTGTAAACACAATTATTAGTAAATAGTAACAAAATCCAGGGAAAATATACTGACTGTTTATTGAGATGGAGCCCCATTTTGACACATGTAAAATATAAAACAATTTCACTGAAATATCTATTCATTTCTGAAACATACATTATTTTGTGTAGGTGAATGTGTTGTGTTGAAATTCTGTAAATTAACACAAAAGCTGTAAATTGATTATTTTTGGGCTAAATGAAAATGAAACGGTCTGTCCACATAATGCACACAGATTTTAATGGGAGCATACATCTCTTTATGTCTCATTGCTGTTGAGTATCTAAAATGGATGAAGAAACTAAAGGCAATAATGAAATGGTTATGGTTATGTAATGTTATGGTTCCTAGCCTGCAATAATGCCTGGCTATGACATTATCGGCTGTTATCGAGTGTGGTCCTGTTAATCTACGCACATATATCAGTGAATGTGAATCTAAAAATAACTGAGTGTGCCTGTAATCTTATGCTCTAAGTTTTGTGATATTATCTGAAATAACTATAGTCAGTAACTTATACCAGTTTCAATAACCAGTTTCAGAGGTTTTCTGAAATTGTTTGTGATTGGTTCTGTTTATTTAAAAGGCAAAACAATCATAATGACACCCTTGTCTGAACAAGCAATTAGCTGGATGCGAATTTCATTAATTACCTTAGCTACCTCGACCGGCTGCCAACAATGATGCTAGCAAAAGTAGCTCATGTTAAATTAGCATGTCCTCTCGCTTGAGGTTTGCTACAGTGGAAGGGTCTAATATGTGAAAATATTTTGTTAAACAAGTGAATACAGGATCTACCTAATGGCTCCCTATATTGGTACATAGACAAAACCAGTGTGCATGTGAGAAACTAGCATATAAAGAAGGATTACTGTAAAAACTCTGTATCTCTATACATTATTTTATTGTCTTTACTGTAAAAACTCTGTATCTCTTAAAATCATTTTCTCAGTCTTTACTTCCAGTCTTTTCTTCCACTGGCTGATGAGTCCCTTCTTTCGATATCATGACCGTCATTACTGGCACTGCTGGGCAGTTCGCTACTAATGGCATTCTTACGAGGACATGGGCAGAAGGGAGGGACGAGGGGCGCCTCTCCTAATCTTCCCAGCTCTGTTTACAAAAAGAGGCTTGTAACTCCCAGTTTTATCCCCAGTGAGAGTGGGGGAATCTGCCATGGCTGCTAAGCATGTATATCAGGCCATCACACGGCTCACTGGAGTCACCATGGGTGGCCCATGGTCAATACCATCCTCTCCACTGGCAGCAGAATGGGCTAATCTCCCCTCTCCATTCAGGCCAAGGCCTCTCCTCCTGGAGTCTGAGTCACAGCCCCACTGGTCGGGCCCTGGTTTCAGGTCAGGCTCCGTACTGGGGGTGGGTGTGGGGTGTGGGGTGTGGAGGAGGCGAGAGCACAGGAGCCTATTTCACCCGGAGCATTGGAGCGCACCGGGGGCCACTGGAGCATGGCATGAACCAACTGTTGGGGGGAAAACAATGGGAGGTGCGATCCCCACCAAACAAGGCCAGTGTGTGTGTGTGTGTGTCTTTGTGTGGCTGCTTTATTCCGCTCCAGCCGCCCTCCTCAGTGTCCAGCTCTGGCCCTCACAGGGAGAGTTCAGTGCCAGCACATATTTCGGGCACTCTCCCTCTATCAGTCCCCTGTCTGAGCCAGGCCTACATCATTGATGATGCGGCACCCACAATTTAAGAGAAAGATTTCCATTGTTATTTTACCCTGGTAATAACACTGATAACACACACTTTAAGACAAAACTAAAATAAATCAAATCACACAAAAATAATTGAGATTTTTTATTAAGGAAGCACCTAAAGAAGAACACAGTTTGCCTGCTGTATCAGTATGATTGCATATTCATTTACAGAGATGTTTTAGTGTTTAGCTTCACATGAATCAACAAAGCACTATTGCAAAAGAAATATGATTCATTCTTTCAAGAACTACAATTCTCTGCTGATAATTCGCTGTCATCTACTGGAAAAAAAAAAATTTGACACTGAAAATCATGGTCTCCTATAATGTGATGGCAACACTACAGCCACATTTAAAGAAGGATGATAATTATCAACAATTTAACTAATTCAAACATACAACTCAAACATACCAACAAATACCTTACTTACCTGTTAGACACCAAAATATCTATATGATGTGTGATCATCCCGTGCCTTCCCACTTCTCCATGCTTTCAGCAGAGGACGGCCTCCTGAAGCAGGCTGGATGGTTACGGGGTCCATTTAATATCTGCATGGCTTCTCCCTTGTGCTCTCTTGTGTCTGAAAAGATGAAAGACATAAAAGCACATTTAATATATTCCCAATGGCCAATAACATGTCTGAGAACAACACAAAAAAGGTTCTGTTAAAGGCAGCTGTTATGTGTAGAGGAGCCTGTAGGCCAGCACTGTATCCTGTCACTGTACATATGAACATAAAGCTGCACTGTATCCTGTCACTGTACATATGAACATAAAGCTGCACTGTGCCCTGTCACTGTCACTGTACATATGAACATAAAGCTGCACTGTGCCCTGTCACTGTACATATGAAAAGAAAGCTGCACTGGGGATGGGGATGAGGATGGGGGCTGGGGCTGGAGTGAGCGGACTGGAGCAGCATCAGAATGAGTCGACGATTCCTCCTTTAATGGGGAGTGCCCATGTGCAGCGTCAGCGCCGATGACAAGGCACGTGCATCTGTGTGTGCGCGTCTGTGTGTGTGTGTTCGTGTGTGTGTGTGTGTGTGTGTGTGTGTGTGTGTGTGTGTGTGTGTGTGTGTGTGTGTGAGAGTGAGTGTGTCTGCGGTTGCCTCTCAGCCAAGCCCCAGCCACGCCACTCTGTTTACCAGCACAGCCCTGCATGAGGGGGGATGCTTAGACTTTATCAGGCACCCAGATGACCCCATGGCTCATAGACAGACTTGGGTCACGCAGAGGTTGTCTGGGCACCCTGCTTGACCCAAGGCTCCACATGGAGGCCCTGAGGGGGGAGGTGCAGGGCTGGGTGTCTGGGGCCAGACAAATATCACCTCTGGGATTTGGATGGAGACACAAACAACTGACCCCACTAATTCTCTGGCACACTGCACCATCCCCTGTCTGCGCCAGTCAGTATTAAGGAGTCTGGCTGGGTTATGATGCAAGACACAGATAGAAACAAAAATGGCTGCCCTGTGTTGGGTTTGTGTTTTCAATGATGCTTGTATGGATAAAGCAGAACCATTCCATGTCAAATCTGTTACACAATTTAGAACACACGATTGCCTAAATAATCTACCAAATTAGTACACACGATTGCCAAAATAATCTACCAATTTAGTACACACGTTTGCCTAAATAATCTACCAATTTAGTACACACGATTGCCTACATAATCTACCAATTTAGTACACACAATTGCATAAATGATCTGCCAAAAAAGAAAACAACCATAGATAGACCATGATGTGCTTCTGTGTGTTCTGTATACATTCATTTATTTGAAATTCAATTCAATTCAATTTAGAAAATGAGTAGGAAAGTTAGTATGAGCATGCATATATGCATCCACGTTTTGTGTGCCTGTGTCTGTGTATGTAAGTGTGTGTGTGTGTTTGTGTGTTTTCACCATGTCCTCTCTCACAGAATAAAACGACTTTCATAAAGTGATGATTACGGCCAGACCTTAAATACCAGACAACAGTGGGCACTAAACAGTCCCCTGGACCTCTGGCAAAAGGCACCTCTATTGAAGAGAGAGGAGGAGGGAGGGAGACAGAGAGAGAGAGAGAGAGAGAGAGAGAAGTGAAATGATTTATCAGCATATTAAAGCAGGGGAAACTGTGTGAGGCTCTGGAGGGAGCAGCCTGGGAGATGGCGTGCCACAACCTGCTGACTGGAGGCCCAGGGAGCGGCCTAATTTATTCCCTGTTTGGCTGGGGGGGGGGGGGCTGGGGATGCGTGTGGGGGTGGCTGGGGGTGCGTGTGGGGGGGTAGCTGGATTGTGTCTGGGACCCTCAATGGCTTAGGGAGGCGGCTGAGGGTGCGTATGTGTACGCAGGCAGAGAGGAGGGGAAAGGGGTGGCGGTTGGGGTGGGGGATTGTATTTTTCGGGGAGAGAGAGGGGTTGCTAGGTTCCTTGTTCAATTCAGGCTGTCTGTCTGATGTCCCATTAAGATTTGGGATGGGGGGGCTGAGGGGGGGTGGAGCTGTTTAACCCCCCGCTAGACTGCTGCTCTCGGGTCCCATTATTTAGGGAGAGCTGTCTGCTGCATACTAATTCTGCATCACCCAGTCTTGGATCGGGGGGCTTGCATGAGAAGCAGGGTGCTCCGAATGAAAGGGCTCACTGTAGGGAGGCTGCACAGAGGCGGAGCGGCATATGCGTAATATGGGCAAACCCTGGCACATGTCCAGTGGCTGGAGGTGCATCCAGTTTTGGAAACAGCTTGCTAACAGTACGGCTTACCCTTGCACATAATTCTGAGAAAAAAAGGTCTCTCGTTTTTATGTATTGTTGTTGCATAGCATGTTCTGACGAAAAGAGTATATTTCTTATAATGCAAAAATGTGAACACTGCTATACATGGGAAAAGGATGATTTCATGGGTACTTTAAAAAAGGCTAAACAAATCAGGTGACCACAAAAAGAGACTGTGACATTGACATGAGTTGAGTATCACAATACACAAACGTCCCTGTGCCGGTTAGTGAAAACAACTTAAAAACATGGGGCCTCTCACGGTGACTAAGAACAGCTCTCAGCACTAGAGGACAGGTTATCTGCTATAGCCCTCTGTATTTTGGGGTAATGTTTTTTTGGGGGGGGAGCTTTTTTTCTCCCTCTAATGACCACAGGGGTCCTCTTTTTAAAAGAAGCAAATACTTTTGGCTGTCAGCGCTCTGGCTCCTCTCTCCGGCCAACAAAGATGTTCGTGCGGCGCCCGATTAGAAATACATGTCATTGGATCACACCTCGCATGAATCAAGCGATTTCCCTGCGCCATAAGTGACCATGACGGAGCTCTGAATGGGCCCCGGCCGCGGCTATGCCAATAGAGGGCCAGGCGGGGGCCCCCGTGGGAACCGCCTCCTCACCCGGGGGGGGGGGGGCTTATTTAGCCATTGTTCATCTGTTTAACACTGCCTTTAAAAACACCTCTTTATAGACTGGGAAAAGCAAACTGTGGCCCCACATTTACACAGCACAAGGAAGGAAAAGAGGAAGAATGTAGTGGCCAAGGAGGAGATAGGTGGAGATAGAGAGAGAGAGAGAGAGATAGATAGATAGATAGATAGATAGATAGATAGATAGATAAAGAGAGAGAGAGAGAGAGAGAAAGAGAGAGAGAGAGAGAGAAAGAGCAAAAGGGTGAACTAAAGTAAATTTAAAAAGGCTGAAATGATGTGAAGGAGATGGAATAGAAAGGAGGAGAAATTAAAAAATAAAATAGCAATTTCCAAGAAAATCGACTATTGACAAGCTTGTTCAAACCTATTATTATTTTACAATCTTAAATTAACAGAGGTGAAAAATAGATATGTGCAGATGTGCCAATGTGAAGTTTGCCTAGATATTCCCAGACACAAGCTCAGACTAACATCTAGCATTGATTAGAGCAAACAGGAGTATGTCACAAGATGACGATTCACCACTAACAACAGGACAGAGAATACTTCTGCTATGTGTCTCTGTCTACTGAGAGGGCCTTCAACAACAGGACAAAGTATACTTCTGCTATGTGTCTCTGTCTACTGAGAGGGCCTTCAACAACAGGACAAAGTATACTTCTGCTATGTGTCTCTGTCTACTGAGAGGGCCTTCTAGTTGTGGGCTGACAATGATGTGAATAACAATGAACTTGCTGAAAGTGAAGTTCACAGCGGCAGAGACTGTGGATGAGGTTAGGAGCCAGAACGCATGCAAGGATATGTGTTTGTGTGAAGAAACTGTCACCGACATCGTCTGTGGATGGAGTGTGTGTGCATTTTTATTTGTGTTTGTTCGTGAGCGTGTTGTTTGTGTATCCCCACAGGTTTAAATATCTCAACAGGAATGACAAGGTTTGTTTTGTCACAAAGAAGAGCAGCTGCTCTGCTCCTTCACCTCCTCTCTAAACGCTCCAACAGCAAGGACCCCACCATGCATCCCTGGTGCTGTCTACAGCGTGCCTGATGGAAAAGAATGATCAACAGCACAAGGGCTGTGCGACGGCCCCGCACACACTCAGACACACACACACACACACACACACACACACAGAGGAACACACACACACACACACACACACTCTCTCTCAGACACACACACCACAGTGACCTACTGCAGAGTGAATCCCTCACCAATATGAAAGCAATGCTAGCGAGAAAGAAATGTTGTGTAGTTCACTTCTTCGGAACAGGCACAGACAATGCAGTGCTCAGGCTCCAGGAGCCTCAAAGACTTCTCTCTCTCGTCTCGTTTTTTAACCGCTCAAGAGAGCCGGCAGTGTTGATGGTCTTTCAGGCAAGAATGAATCTGAATACATTTACATACAGATTATGCAACGTTGGCAAATGGTTAATGTCACTGCGAATCCACCAAGCAAGTCATTGTTCATATTATGTGGTAAAAGAAACACAAAAACCGTGCTTCCTCTAGCTCATCAGATCAGCTTGACCTCTGACCTGATATCCTAGAATCTTTATCCTCCATGTACTCTAGATGATTACAGTCATGTTGAAAATACTCATTTTTTACCCAAAAAGCACGTACATGTAAATTCAAATATGGACAAAATATTTTCATACATGACATCCTGACCTACGACAAAAACAATTCTAAATGTAAAAAGAGCATTTCAGAGGCTCCATCAGCTACCGCATTATTATTTGGCTGTTGTTTGGCTGCTACACTTTGGAATTATTTTCATCTCTCACTCACTGGCTTTCCTCACCAAACTGACTATCTGGTCACCATTTACTGGACCTCCCTATTTCACCACCTGTGATGTTTTCCACACATTGTAGCAACAAGTCAAAGATTTCAGGCAGTGAGAGCAGAGAGAACGAGAAATGGGGAGAGAAAGATGGCAAAAATGAGGGAGAGAAAGTGAGCGTTGGGAGAGAAAGAGAAAAAAAAAGAGAGAGAGAGAAAGGGGTCAGAAAGGGAGGAGGGCGAGACCCATACGCAACTGTGTGTCAGCCCCAGCTGAGCAGACATTTTGTTGACACGCTGATAGGGACTTAAGCAGTGGGTGGGGAGGCACACACACACACACACACACACACACAGACACACATACAGACACACACACACACGCTGATAGGGACTTAAGCAGTGGGTGGGGAGGCGGCCGAGGCGGCCAGAGAATGAGAGGAATGGGCAACTTGTGGGGAAGGAGAAGGGGCTCACAAAAGTGCCGTTACTAAGCTTGATTTCAGCACGAGCTGAGACGATTAGGCCCGGGAGCAGTGGAGAGGGAGGGATGGAGGGGGTCGGTCACAGGCCGGCCAGAAACAGGTCTATTGAGGAGATGGGGAGAGAGAAGAGGGGTGCCTTTCAGCTCGCCTAATGAAGCGTTGGCTGAAATGAATAATGGAATCTAGCTGAGGCTGGGTTTGTGTCTTCGATGCCCATTCAGTTGCTTCCTTTATGCAGGAAACTTGTCACGAGCGGCGGTCCCTCCCCTTAAAGGTACACCATTGTTTAATGTTGGGGGAACAATACAGGGGCACTTCCAGTATCAACACGCTGGTGCAGTAACAGGGCAGATTCTTATATAATAGACGCAGTGCTGTTGGCTCTGGCTAATAAGAGCCCCAGTAAACAGCAGCATGTTCAAGCGCAAGTGCTCTGGAAGAACACGGCTGATTCTCTGATGTCTATTCCTTTCCGTATTATTTTTTGAAAATTAGCAAAATATTTGAACATGACAAAGGCATATGGGGTAGCCATGGTGACGCAGCTAATCACACCCTGTGTCATGTAAAAGGTCCCCAGCACGTTGTTTCTTTCTGTGTCTCGATCCCCCACCCACCCCCATTATTAAAACAGCCCGTTCATCTTCTCCGCCTGGACCCAGACACTCAGGGACCGCACGGCAGACAGGACCCCCTCGACCTTGACCTCTGGGGTCCTTCACCTGCTCCTGAATGGAAGTCTGTGCAGCTGGGGGTGTCTAGCCAGCGCCTGACTGGTTGAAATGCACTCGCCTGTTCCCACGCTTGGTTAGCGGCGACGTTTGAATTCCAGGGAGTCGCCATGGTGGGAGCCCGCCATGCTCCGTTACCAGGAAAACGCGCTGAGGAGTGTGAATCTGTGTATATGTGTGCAGCTGTCTCTCCTGTTTAGAATCCACGGGTGTGTAAAGAAACACAGCTGCACGCTGCCACAACAAGCCCTTTTCTCTCATCTCTTTTCCCTACCAACCCCCCTCACCCTACTCACATCAACAAAATCCTGTTGTGGTCTATGCAGTCATTGTACCATCCACTGGGCAAACAAGCCACTCTTTTTTTCTGCTGGCCTGGCTGGCAGACCCCAGCGAGGTTGAGCTGCACATAGGGTTGTGGGACTTCATATTTTCATTATGGTCAAATCTCAGCCTTGTGCTTCAGCATGCAGCCCCCCGAAACCCTCGCACCCCCCCCCCCCCCCCCCCCCCCCCCCCCTCGCTACCTAGCCGACAGTTTAATCACACAGACAGCACTCCATTTTCATTTCCCTTTTCCTTGGCACACATTCCAAGACCCGGTGCCATAATTCTGTCCTGTTCGGCGCACTGTCTGCACGGCTGAGTGTTCGAGGTGTGCTGGGGTGGGGTGGGCTTTTAAATGACATAATCAGTGGCTTGGATAAATGCTTGAATGTTTTCCCCTTCCCCGCTGTAATCAGAGCAGGCCCTGTGTGTGTCCCTCTTTAAAGGACTGGCTGTTCCATTTCCTGGAAATGCGAGAGGGGCTGCCGCTTGATGGATTCCCTTTTGCCTTCTTTTTAAGGCTTTTGCTGTGTGTCCCCCCCCCCTGCAAAAAAAACAAGCATTCTTGCAAATAGTACTTCAAAGACAAATTTCAGAACACAAAAGAGGCAAGAAAGTGGTTCTCTCACAAACAACTATCCTTTCATAAGACTCACTAAAGAGTCACTAAAGTAAACAACTGTAACTCAAAAATGTTGTTCGAGCAAAGTTCAAGTTGAGCAGGGTTTATTTAGCCTGGGTACAAAGAAAAAATGAAAATAGTGATCACGATGCAGCAATGGAATAATTTTAGATATAAATCTAATTTAACTTTGTGCACACATTAGATGTTGCATGCATGCGAAATATCCAGGACTTGAAAACCTCAAATTTAATTGTGGCATTTCCGTGGCAGTCCCCCAATGTGCTGTCTTAATGTCAAAGGAAGAGGAAAAAAGAAAACACTAAACAGGTCTGGGTGGATTGAGTTGCGGCTATAAATGCTTTCAGCAACTATTACTTCTGTGGGTGGACCGCATTCAATCAATATCCAAGCAAATAAAAGCAGCTGAAACTCATGGCAAAGAAAGCTTCATGGGGAGTGACTGCACTGGAACACAGAGCTTCCAGAACACCTCGTCTCTGTAAAGATCCGAAGCACTGGATGCATACAGAGAGATTACCAGACATTCCTGCATCCAGAATGAGAATTTTAGTGTCAGATATGTATATTGTCAGCTGAAAAAATTATCTTGCTAATTGAGAGTGTTTCCAGGCTGTGCTAACATATCAATTGAAAACCATGCACTCCTTAATAGGGTACGCTGGGAAATCAAATACTGAAAAAAACATAATGTTGTTTGCCTGGTTAATAGCTGCATTCACAACTGATATATTTGCATTCTTTTTTTTTTCAAATTGCAAAGTGCATTTAGACGCTGATCTTATCAAGGTTGGTTAGCATTCCTCTTTTAGCAGCTACATTAAAAAGGTTTTGAGATATACTCCTTGATTAAAGTATGTATAAAATCAATAGCACTTGTCTTATGAAACAGCTTGATACAATCAAGTTATTCTTTCCATTTGATCAGCAGAGTTATAACCATATTGAATGCAATGTTAAATTAATATTTTTTCTGTGCTAAACCGTTATCCATTTGGCCATGCCACGGCCAAAAATCTGATTGAATTAAAAGGGAACCATAAACACACTGGCACTGAAAGCTTGTGCAGTTACTCTTCACTGAAGAGCTCACATGAGAACAAAACCTTATGAGGATATTGTGTGTGTGTGTGTGTGTGTGTGTGTGTGTGTGTGTGTGTGTGTGTGTGTGTGTGTGTGTGTGTGTGTGTGTGTGTGTGTGGTCTGTATAATATGGGTACAGCCGTGTGTGTGTGTGTGTGTGTGTGTGTGTGTGTGTGTGTGTGTGTGTGTGTGTGTGTGCGCATGAGCCTGTATGCCAGTGAGTGTGTGTGTGCATGAGCCTGTATGCCAGTGCGTGTGTGTGTGAGTGTGTGCATGAGCCTGTATGCCAGTGAGTGTGTGTGCGTGTACTAGTGTGTGGTCGTCTTCTTGCTCGATCTGGCCTCCTGGTCTGCAGGGGGAGATGAGCGAAGAAGCGCCCTGCCTGTATCCTGGCGGAGGAGTGAACTCCTTATTTCCTGCACCTCACGGATGAAACCTATGCTCCCCTCTCCCCCCCGTCTCCTCCCGTCTCCCCTCCTCTCCCCTCTCTGCCTCTCCTAAGCTCCCGTTAGCACAGTAGTGAATGTGTTTTGCTCTGCTGTTCACTTTGTGCAGAATTATGCATAATTGCAGAACCCTACGCACACCCGTGGTAATTACTATCTTAAGAGCTCTTTTGGAGCGATGGTAATGAGGCGCTGTGGTGTGTTTCTGGTGAGAGTGTGAGTGACCGGTCTGAACCCCAAATTGTGTTTGATTTGTGGGGGGCTGCCGTGGGGCTTCCTATGTCTGCAGCTGAGGGTGTGTGCGTGTGTGTGTGTGTGTGTGTGTGTGTCCACATGCTCACTTGGTTACAATATTGTCTGGCGCTCACACAGAAACATATGGGCTCCCCAGCTGTTCTGAATATGCAAATGGAGCCAGGCACACACATGGTCTGACCTAGACACACAATAGTTCCCGAGATTTCGTCTTTACAGACAGGATGGCCCAGACAGACAGACGTGTAGACCCCCTACCCCCACTACTAAGCTGCCCAATCACACACACACACACACACACACACACACACACACACACACACACACACACACACACATGCTACTGCAAACACCACCAAGCATCCCCTACTCCATGCCCCACAGCAAAAGAGAATCACTCAATGATCACATTATTTCATCTGCAGAAAACACTACTCTAACACCGGGGTGTTATCCTATAAACAAAGCCTTTTCCCCTTGTTAATCAGTCTAAGTCTTTGCTCTGTTTGATCAGTAATGCATGGTATATTAAATATACATCATGACTACGAGAGTCTTGGGTATGAAACAAAGCAGAGGCCCCTAAAAGCCATGGTTGTGATATATTTTTTGACCTAAAACTGTTGACGGTCGATACCCGTTACTTTACGTTTCATGCTCACGTTACCACTGATACCAACTGGATCTTAGTACTAAAATTCTTGTCAGTTTATGCAGAGTGATTTTTAAATAGCTAAATGATTCATGCAATCAAAATTGGTATCATTTATATATAAAAAATGCAAGCGAGAGCCGAGGCTTACGGTCACAGCAGAATTCATGCATTACAGTGGTGAGCTCCAAGCAACTGGATTGTATTCTGTACTGTATTGTATTGAACATTCTATTCACATTTCTCTGCCTGCGATGATCAATCCAACAATAACAATATATACTAATAAATGAAAATGTTGTAAAATCACCTTAGATATTGACTAAAGACAGGAACCCTAAATGAGGCTCAGCATCATAAAACAATACCGATTAAATTAAATATTCAACCAACCTGTGACCCTACAGTGCGTGTCTCATAGAGCTAAGTACCATTTGGCAGAGGTTAAACTATATGTAATAATTATATGAAGGAAAAGTATACACAATTAGTCAGTTTTGCACTGACTTTTTGAAATTAGTCTTTGTGTGAGGTATTGGCCACAGTTTTGAAACAAAAACTGATACAGAGAAGCTTCAAATCCCAGCACCCTTAAGACTTCTAGATGTTCTCCAAAATCTCTTAATTTTGGTTGAAACAAACTCAGCTTCCGTGAGCTCCTTTTTTCTCTGGCTCTGTCACTCCGACTCCCCCGATCTACAGAGCGCCTGACACGACCAGAAGAGAATGAGTGTGAAGTCCTGTATTGTGTGGAGGAGCACAATGTTGCATGCTGAGCTCTGTGTGAAGGCCGCTCGCTGTTGGGTCCCAGACTCCAGCCACACCAGGCCCTACAGTGGGGAGTACTATGCATGATAATGAGCTCATTATGGGCTTGCCTGTCTGGGTCTGGAACTGGGCCCTGCCCTCAGTCTCACAGTCACAGGATTTGCGTTTAAGCGCCCCTCCAAAACGACTGTCGGTCACAGATGTTATAAATGGCCGAGATTACGGCATGCTTTGACAGTACAGCGCCATATTTCTTTTCACACTGAAGAAGGTGGCACCAGCGCACACGATGAACAAAGGAGGATCAAAACGATACGGAAAACAAAGGGGCGCCAAAGAGCGGCATGCGTGTGCTCTGATTCAGCTCGCAGATGACGAGCCGCGCGCATTGTATGCTCGGCATCATCCTCCTTGTGCTCCTCGGGTTGATGCAAGAGGAGGGTGGAAAAAACGTCAAGCTTATGCAAATGCAATTATCTACCATTTGCATATTGTTGATGATTAGGCAGATGGCTGATGTTACAAGGCCGGCGCCATCTTGGGAAATGAGACAGCTGGCAGGCAGCGGCAGCCATTTTGTTAGCGACGCTGCCCGCTGTACACACAGCATGGCGCTGGAAACAGGGCTGTACTGTATGCCAGTTTGGCACGGCGTAGTACCTCTTTAGAGCACAGACATCTGGCAAAATGATCATGTGATCATAACTGATGGCATACCTAAAGAGAATGTCAGTCAGACACCAATCAGAAGCAAACGTCTCCTGACAGAATTGAACCAGGGCTCTATGTGAGATGTGCTCCTGCCCTCTTTAAGGGTATCTTTGGAAATGGAACTTGGCTCTGAAGAGACAATAGCTGCTTACCGTTTTGAATGATGGCCACTGTGTTGGTTCGGAGTGTCCGTGGTCGCTCCACCTTCTGGCACAGGCATTCTGAGAGGCAGTACCCTCACAGGCTTCAACCAGAACTCTCAAAAGCTCTGAGACGCAGTACCCTCACGGGCTTCAACCAGAACTCTGGCAGTCTTTCAGTCTGTTTTTAAACTGGTCTCTTCTTCTCCACTTTCCCTTGGTGACCCATTATAAAAAAGGTATGTGAAAACATTTAATAAATATCCGGCAGATCATGATCCAGAAACGTCCATTAGTGAGTCCAATAGGTTCTTCTTCGTTGTGTGGTAGGTGTTTTCCACAGCCATCTTTGGAGACATAAAAACATGTAGAAGACAGATATGATATCTGATATCAACACATAAAAACATGTAGGTGACAGATGATATCTGATATCAACACATAAAAACATGTAGGTGAAAGATATGATATCTGATACCAAAAAATAAAAACATGTAGGTGACACATCAATATCAACACATGTGATTTGTGAATTAGATTTTTTTAATCATGATCCTGGCTGGTCTGGTAAGTACTCTGCACATATTGGGTAAAAAAAGTATTTTGCCTCAATCTAAGTGGGACCTCAACTGAAGGCTCAATCTAAGTGGGACCTCCACTGAATGCTCATTCAAACAGTTGTGGGAAATGTGTGCTCACTGTGAAAAAGAAAATGGAAAAAAGACCTTTGACATCCTTTTTCTATTCCTTCTCTGGCAGACAAAGTTTTATCAAGTGGTGTTGGGCCAGTAAAGTCCCTCCGGCAGAACCACACACACACTTTCTCTCTCTCTTTTTCTCTCTCTCTCTCTCTCTCTCTCTCTCACACACACACACACACACACACACACACACACACACATACATACACACACATACAGTGAGGATGAGGAGAGTTGAAGAGGGAGACCATCAGACACCAGCCCCTGCCTGATGTTTGCTGACTGGGAGAGAGGAGCGGTAGGCTGGGGGTCCCTGGGCTCGCTGGCCGTGGGCTGTGTTGGGCGACCCCTGGCAGTCTCTCTCCTCCGTATTGATTTCCTGCACTCCTTGCTGCCAAGGCGCGGCTTTGCCGGCGGGGATAGCAGCCCACCTCCTCTGCCTCCTCCGCGGCTCCATGGCCGTGGCCCCCCAGCCGGCTCTCGCGGAGAGAGACCCCGCATATGCAGTGCGGGGGCCCACAGGAGGAGAGGAAGAGAGAGAGAGATAGAGAGAGAGAGAGAGAGCGAGAGAGAGCCCATGGCGATCAACAGCTGTGTTCACCTGCTCTGAGTTCACTCCTCCAACCATGTCTTATCCTCCAGCAGCTCAGCTCCCACTCGTCCTTCTCTTCTCCTCCTCCTCCTGCACACAAACAACAAGAGAGAGAGAGAGAGAGAGAGGGAGAGAGAGAGAGAGGGAGAGAGGAAAAAAAAACAAGTTCAGCTTCACTTCCAGCATTTGGCCCATTCCAAGTGTCAGTCCCTGCCTTTGATCATGGAGATGTGGAAGGTGAGTGTTTTGGCATCCTCTCCCTTTTTGTAATGTGAACTTCATAACCTCGAAATAAAAACAGCTGAAACGGGATATTTTTTGAGTTAAGTGTGTCAGGCTTTCACAAACTTGCTGCCAAGTACACTTACGGCCATTATGGTGATGGTTCCCATCCAGGCAGCAGTGACAGTATCTCGGCCCATTATAGGACCAGCAATGCACACTGCCAGGATTCATTAAAATGGTTCCCATCCCAGTTTACCATTACCCCAATACTGCAGAAAGGTGTTATTTACGGGAAATATGGCAGTTCTGCACAATGTATTTTGTTTAGAGTTTGTGGAAATATTTTATACACACACACACACGCACACACACACACACGCACACACACACACACACATATATATATATATCTTCAAGTCCACACATTTCAGAAGACATACAAACAACGGGAAACTCTATTTGAACCAAACTGCAAAAAAATAAGGGGAACACATTTCTAACTCTGAAGCTCTTATTTTGCCTGAAATTATTCAAATGATTTCAGCAACCCTCTTATTATGTTAATGACCACGAAGGCTATTTCTTTATGGACTCTCAGCCCCATTGTGTCCACACACTGTGAAAGAACTTGGCCAGTCCACCCCCTCTCTCTCCAAAGCAATGCAGAAGGCCCCACGCTCCCTCACCTGCCAGAAGAAGTGGGACGCCAGGAAGGAAGTAACGAAAGAGACCCTCAGCTGCCAGCAAAGTGAAGATAAAGAGGTAAAAGTTGAGGAAGTTTGGAGTAGACGACAAATCACGTGTTGGCATGGCAGCGGTGAGGGGGGGGGGGGGGGCGCACTATTGATATTGAGCACTGCTTAGGCTGGAGAGGGGTTGGGTGGGGTGGACTGAGGGACGAGGTGCACGTCTCAGACACAATAATACTATTCATTGGGCTCAGGCATGGGTGTTAACTCCCCTCTGACAGGACACAATGGGGCTCCCTGCCATTCAGACAGCCCAGGCCATATTGTTAGTTCAGGACAGCACTCTCTCTGCCGCGGGAGAAAGGGTCTGCATTGTGTGGCGGCCGCTAGGATGGATGGAGGGAGGCTTGAGAGGTGAAAGGCAAAAGAAAGAGAGAACAGTGCGTTTGTCTATCTGTCAGCTCTGAAGGAGAGGGCAGAGGCGACGGGGGAAGTTGGGTGTTTTTTTTTTTGCCCCATGGCATTGGACTTGTGAGAAGCAAAAAAAAAAAAATGAAAAGAAGGGGGAGGGGGTAGGAAAAAAAAGATTGTGCTATAAATATTATTGAAGCAGCCAAATGCAGAACTAAAGAACCACAGGAGGGGGTGGAGAGTAGGAGGGAACGCAGCAATGAAGGAATGATTCTCTTTTTTTCTCTTCTTTTGGGGAGGGAACGTAAAATGTCGAAAAGCGGGGTTGCATATGGATATGAGACTTCTCATTTCAAGCTCACCTCGCCACTGCACTGCGCTCAACGGAAACGAGAAGGTGGAAACTGGAAAAAAATATATATATCGTGAATCAGCAGCCCCAAAAGACAAAAACAGAGAGAGGGGATGAGGAGTGAGAGAGAGAGAGAGAGAGAGAGAGAGAGAGAGAGGGAATGAGAGACATACAGAAAAGAGAAAGAGAGAGAAATAGAGAGAAGGGCATGCTTACTGCCTGCCGCAGATGCCGCGTGATTTGAGATGTGGTGGAGCTGACGTGTAACTACCGCGAGACGTACCTCTCTCCTGCTCCAGAGCCCCATCTCTCCCCCCTTAGTCCACACGGAGGGAGAAAGAGAGCGAAGGCTAAGCGAGGAGAGATGAGGCAGAGGGAAACGAGGGGAGGGGAGCAGAGCAGAGCAGAGCACATGGGCTGGGAACAGGAGCAGGTGATGGGCACAGCAATGCACAAGAAGGAGGTTAGGAGGACAGGGTTTCTCTTGAAGGCAGAGTGGAGGGTACAATGCGTCCCTCTCTGTCTGGCACAACTATTTGCATCCAATTCAGAGGAAAATAGAGGAAGAACAATGGCAGAAGAAGAATAGGCCGGGACAATGGTGGCCGTTTTATATAAACGTGCTGAAGTGCAATGTCATGTGTGTGTCATTTCATCATTTAAAGCATGTGTTTTCCAAACTAACTCCTTTGGCGATTAACACTGGGATTAACTTCCATATTTCAAAGCAACAATACCCACACAATTCTAAAGTAAGAAAAGAATGTTTGCATTTCAACACAACATGACCCACATATAGAGAAAACACACAACGAATCCCCAGACCAGAGGATTAGCCGTGTTTTAAAACCAGATGTAATCTGATGTAACACAAGTACACTAGCAGATTAAAATCGGATGTAATCTGATGTAACACAAGTACACTAACAGATTAAAACCGGATATCATCTGATGTAACACAAGTATACTAACAGATTAAAACCGGATGTAATCTGATGTAACACAAGTTCACTAACAGATGAATCACATTTCTTTAGCATTAAAAACATAAACACACACATGCACTCCTCTGAAAAATTCTAAATGGCTGACCCCCTAGTGTAGTTTATGTGGTTTAACCTAAGGATGTATACGATGACTTCTACATTTCCGTGGTGTTTACAGGTGAAATAGTACCATATCAACAACATAGACCTCAGGAGCACATACCAGCTACAATTACACAAACATGCACGCACACACACACACACACACACACACACACACACTGTTGCACAACATCTTTTCTCCACCATACACTCCGGTTTTTACAAAGAGTACTTTGTTTGTTTCCCCTCTGGTTAACTCTGACCATTAGTTCCCATGGCAACGCAGCTTCCTCTTCCCTGAGTGACTGATGCCGGAGCAGTGCAGGTGCAGCCTGAGAGGACGCCGACAGGAATCCAGGCTTCACCTCCACTGGGCTGGTGTCAGTGATCAGAGAGCGCCTCTCAGACGACAGGCTGAGGCTCCTCTTCTCTAATCTCTGTACTCTTCTCTCATAGCATTCTTCCATCCATCCTTTCATATTACTGTAGGTCTCAAACTATTTCTTTTTTTGTGAAATTGAATGGTTGCGTAAATAAATATAAGTATAAATGGTAATTGTGTTTTGTAAGCCATTTTCAATATTTTAAAAGAATAATCTTTACAAAGCACATTACAAATTACAAGAATAAATTTGCACTTAATAATCAATTATCATAGCGATACTTCATTAAACGCTTCCGATGAAATCCTACATCAGACAGAATGCACAGCTAAGTTTGTGCAGCCCGGCCACAGTGACAATGCAAAACCAGGCTACACCATTAACACCTGCGTTATTCTGCGGTGTGCCCATGCCGATGTTTGCTGTTCTTCAGCGTGTGATAACCATCAGACAGCCCCAGCTCTAGACCTAGCCCAGCCCAGCCTGCCCGTCACAGGGAGCTGTCTCACTCCCTCTATCAGTCAGTCTCCGGGGCCATCTCTGTGGGCATCTACCAGAGAACACTCTGAAGCGAACACCACCACAGAATACCCAGAAACAGCAGCTCTTTGATCAGTACACATGTAGTTTCCATTGCAGCGCAGCGTGGCAAGTAGGCCTGAGTCTGGGTCTCATTGGGAAGCTAATGTACGGCTGAAGCCACTGGGGTTGGCCCCATTGTCCTGACTGAGGGGATTACCCTGGCAGGAGAGGGCAGACAATGTGCCCCTCCTGAGAAGGGAGGAGCACGAAGCCCACCACAAACGAGAGGGGAGGTTGTCTCCTCACTGGCTCAATTACACTTAACAAACAAAAGTTGGGGAACGCGCAGGAGAGACTAATGACTGGAATGTTGAGACGGCGGATGGAGAGACAGAAAGAGAGTTTATGGAGGACAAATGAAAGGTTGCTGCAGAGGTTGGGAAATTAAGTAGTGAAACCCAGACACACAAAAAGGGGGAGAATTAAAAATAAATCCACAGCAAAGAAATATAAATAAAAGTAGAGCTAAACAGAGATCTGGCCGTTACAGGTATGTTGTAAAGTAAATTATTTCCATCTTTAAATGAATACAAACATGTGGAAACATTTTCAAATATTAATACCTGATGTCAAACACCTCAACTCACTCCACAGGAGATATCTTTATGTTTTGGGGGGGACCGGTGGGGGGGGGGGGGGGGGGGGGGGGGGGGGAAGATAGGATGGGGTGGGGATTCGACAGCACAGGTAGGCACTGACTTCCAACAGATCGGCAGCACTTAAAACCAGGGATTTGGCAGCTCCGTTGATTGAACATGCCAAATCCCATTTGTCGGTGAGGGGGGTGGTTTGAGTGTGTGTATGCGTGTGTGTGTGTGTGTGTGTGTGTGTGTGTGTGTGTGTGTGTGTGCGTGCGTATCGACACGGTGTAACCTTGCGCCTCCGTGGAAGGAGACGTCAGATGCAGAATGCTAGCGGGCAAAGCACGCAGGCAGGCAGGCAGGCAGGCAAGCAGACCCCCCAACCTCTTTTCCAGGCTGCAGAGGGAACCCCCCCACACCACCACCACCTACCAGCCTGTACAACCCGATCCCCAGTGCCACGCTGCCAGACTCGCACAAGAGCTCCGCCGCTCTCCAACCGTTATTGATCCTGAGAGGGAGTGGACTGGAGGGCCGTCGTTCTAGCTCTCCAGCGTAGCCTCTCTCTCACTCTCTCTCTGTCTCTAATGCTCTTCAACTTCTCTCCTTCTCTTCCTTCCCCCACTCCATTTATCAAGGTTAAAGAACTCTTATAAAAATGCGTAAGGAGAGGGGAGGGGGGGGGGGGGGGGTCACTGGAATGTTATCTGACTTCATGAAAAAAGGCCCTCGAGGCACTACAGTGAAAAGGATTTTTTTCCCCTCTCCATGTATAATCAGCCACCCACTCAAATGAGCAAAGATCGTCTGTCCATATGAAAGACACTGTGAAATATCACAGGAGTGGTGATGAGGAAATCGACCGTGTACTTACACAACCCGACTGTACCTCTGTACAAGAACGCAGAATAATTCTGAAAAGGGCAGAGAACTACAATCCACAAAGTTCTGTTTCCAGAGGCACGCCATTGTAATCTAAACTAAACTAACCAAACATGAGGCACTGCAGACTTGCACTGCCTGGGAAGAATCCAGCATTGAGATATCTGACCTGTTCTCTCTGCTCCTCTCTGAACAAAGGCAACACATTCCAGGCAGGAAGAACATAGACTCCTGCCACACGCCAGATGAACAGGCCATACGCTGCCACTCTTTGTGCTCAATTATTGCCACAATGCATCTTCTTGTCGGACTAATTAAGTGAGTCTCCTCTTTGTCTCCTGCCTCTCCAGCACCACTGGAGCTGCAGAGGGGGAAAAGAGGGACCAGGATGGGGGTGTCTTTATTGGACCTGCTGCTTGTTTACGGAGAGAATGGGCTGGTTGCTGTTCAGGGGAAATGTGCCATGACAAGGCTGTAAACAGAACAAGCTGAGAGAAAGAGAGGGAGAGAGAGAGAGAAGAGAGAGAGAGAGACAGAGAGATCTAGCTGATACCAACTGTGGCCCAGTGGTTGGCAGGATGGGCGGATGGGCTGATGCTGCTGCCCCCTCTGTTTGGCTTTAAGGGTCATAGAGGACTGACAGAGAGGTGGGAGATGATGAAATACACTTTAATATGAAATCAAATTTTATAAAATAATAACATTAGAAATGATAAAAGCGATTCGATACGCTAACCACTTTTATATGTTATAGAAAATGCAAATAATCCTAACAACATTAGTAAACAATGCTGTTAATCTGCTCCAGTCCTGTTAAATCCACACATCTTTTAGTGATAATTTGCACAAATATGATATTAGGCATTCTGTTGGTACATACATCTTGACTGTTGGGCAACTCCTTCAGGATCGCTCTCTTAAAAACAACACTTGCCTATATGATCATCAGCACATTTCATTTTAACCCCCCCCCCCCCCCCCTTCTCTCTGTGAGATTCTGTGTCAGGGCTGCTATGTCTTCTCCCCATCCATTGTCTAAAGTAGCTGTCTGTCTTTCACGCTTCGCCCCCAAAAGAAGGCTGTCTGGGTCTGCCACACTGCTCTTCTGGAGGAGACATGTGTGTCTGGAGAATACCAACCCCCTCTGTCTACCCCACCACACACACACACACACACACACACACACACACACACACACACACGCACACACATATTAGCACCCCCCTCACTCCAACAGCACCCGGCCCAGTCTCATCTCACAGTCAAGTTCCTGGCAAGGGCCTGACAGACACGGTGACATCACAACCGACCACTTCAGCCCCAAACTGAACACAATACAGGGCATCTGGCTCTGCAGGGGATCAGCACACGACATTAGCATTTCCCACGACTTACCACATGTTCAAGGTTATCATACAAATCAATAGGAGTTTCCTTTCCCAGTAAACATACCAACTACCAACTAAAGAGAGTGAATGCAGAAAATGTCGGAGATGATGCAAAAACTCTTGTCCCGATGCAAGAGACCCATTCAATCTTAAAGTATTTACTATACACAGGCATTCCCCCTTGTCTGAGTCTGAGCCTGTGTGTGTGTGTGTGTGTGTGTGTGTGTGTGTGTGTGTGTGTGTGTGTGTGTGTGTGTGTGTATTTACTATACACAGGCATATGGTGGTCAATGTAAGACACAATTGCAATTTTTGCACAATTGCACAATTGTTGAAGGACAAATGCCAAATATAGGAAGAAAAAATATACTGTGTGAATGAAATGCTGAGAAATTTTCTTATCAATAATTTAGCTCAGATTTTTTTCACCTATTAAGTCCAGGCGGTGGGATTGTGGCTAGAAGGTGTCAGAGAGTAAAAAAAACAAATGTGCGTGTACATAGTGGTTCAGAGTGAAACCTTTTCATTTGCAGTATCTTGGACATGGGTCTAGACCTCGAAAATGGGGACCATGTTCAAGAGAGTGTCAAGGTGAACTTTCCCCCTTGTCTAAGTCTGAGTGTGTGTGTGTGTGTGTGTGTGTGTGTGTGTGTGTGTGCATATGTGTGTGTAATTGCATGCTCACATATGTGTGTGGTGGTGGGGTGGAGGGTGTGTGTGTGTGCATACATAAAATGAATGAGCTGCGTGTATGCATTGTATGGGTACATAGGCCCAGTGTATATATTAGCAATGTGACTTGACCCTGGTCCGCTCGACCACTGTTTCGCGTCGCACTGGGCGTGGGAAAAAGGGGAGACCTCTTTTCACAGCTGCACTGGCCGTTGCATTGAACCAATGAAGGCCCACCCCCCGGCTCCCCCCCTCCCAACCCCAATCCCATTCACTCAGCTGCCTGCTGCCTTTCAGAGGCCGTCCCCCCCACCGCCTCCCTCGGTCCCCCCGTCTCGCTCTCTCCTCCCCCCACTCTTCATAAATACACCTCCCCATTCAGCTTGCATGCTGCATGGATATGGTCTACCCCACTTCTAGGCACCTGCCACTTATGCAAAAAAAAATGGACCCACGTCTAAAGCCACTACACATGTCAGCGGTGGACATATCCATCTACCTCTACCAAAGTACATGAGTCTTTTTTTTCCCACCATCGCTAACAGAAATCAGTTTCATCAACGCTTTCCCCTCTCCGATAAGAAAATCACTCAACACAACTGCTCCGATTTAATTTATGTTAACATACGCCAGCACTCCCCACACTCCCCTCCGCCCTGACTCAATTCATTTCAAGAGATTTATTTCCTATCAGACTGCATAATGCGGAGGGGATAATTTAAATCAACTTTAAATTGAGCCACACAGAGGCAGTTTATGCATACAGATTCCACAAAGCTTAGGTATCCTTTGTGAGCAGCATGCTCTCACAGCAAGCCAAGAACCCACCAACTCCCAAAAAAAGGACACGCATTAACCAGCGGAGACAAATTACCAAAAAATACAGAAACCGCAAATGCACCTGCATACATATCTGCCTACATGTTGGCATACCAAACATTCTATATGATGCAACACATCCCCTCCAGCACGTATAGAGGCAGCGATGGCTGGGTCGTGCTCTGGGGCACACTGATGTATCTGTAGACAGAAGGGCCTTTTTCTTGGCTGCGTTTGGAAGGGCACTCTCCTCTGCCCAACATGCCATGAAGGGTTGAGAGAGAATGGAGCGGGGAGTGAGGAGAGCTGAGAGCTGAAATCAGAGATAGGGTGGACAGGGACTGCAGCAGTGGAAATGAAGGGATTACGTTTCCTCCCCACAGCTTATCCATAAACATAGTGAGTGGCACGGAACTGTGCAAACGAGTGAAATCACAAATCCGAGGCATTCGCATTTCACATCAATATAGAGTTGATACACATTCAAAGCATATGCAATCAGACAGACGAATCGAAAGCAGTGACTGCAGTGGTTATGTGTCGTTATCTATCATTGTTGCATACATCACGGTCTTTACAATGATGTGTTGCGAGCCATGTCCACATATACCTACAGTACGTCTGATGCATTCTTTTTTCCAGAACAGGCTCTCATTGATCTATTTACTTCACAAAACAAGATATTGAATACTTATATGAGCCAGATGGCTCCATCGAGTTGCAGAGGAAAAAAATCTGAGCATAAGGTTCAGAGGTGGTTCTATAGCATGGAATAGCCACAGGGTGTTAAGACTCCTCTGATCTTCCGTTTCAGACTCTATGATGTATCTCTTCCTTTGAGCAATGCTAATATGCAAGCAGGCCAGTGCCTGTGAATGGGTGAAGGATGCTTTATATTGATGTATACTGAAGTTCTTTTTTGTGCATGCATTTCTCTCAATGACAGGAGGTTTTGCTTTACTTTGTTACTAGTGATCCTGCATGGTCTTAGCTGCTAGAACTAAACTGCAGTCACCTTGAGGCATGCATGGCGTGGGAGTGAGAATTGGCATTTTTTTTATATGTTCAAAAAGAAGGTGTTCAACAATGTCGACGCGCCCAAAGAATCACACCAAGAGTTCACGAGGCGATGAGATAGGGAGGGGGTCCCCAATACCCACTAGAGTTACTGAAAAAAAGAGAGAGAAAAAGTGCCATTGAACTCTCACTTGAGATTGTGCTGTTAAAGAAAGAGAGAGCGGAGTGGGCCTGGAGTGGGTCAGAGAAAGAGAGGTTTGAAGGGGGCGAGAGGAGGGGCAGGAGGGGTATTAGAGGGGTGAGGGACTGCGCCACCCTCACTACCTTGCCACATGCGCACACACTCTACCAAAGTCCCCCAGGTGGATGTTAAATAGATAAAAGCCGGACAAAGGGTTTCAAATTTTAGATCACACAAATGAATGCTTTTCACGTCATTGGCCAAAGCACACAAAGCAGCATCACTATCAGAAAAGGAGGAATAACAGGGGAATGTGCATTTATAAAGACAAGGGGATTCACAATCATATACAGACAACACATGTACAAAAAACCTTTCATTCATTTAATTTGCCCTGAAATTAAATTAATTCAGAAAAGAGGTTTATTACTGTCAAGTATGATAGTAAGGGGGTAATTGAGTCCAGGCATTTTAGCACACTACTAGCCATTAAAATCCAATGCCATTTGGCTACAAGCGTGCTTTAATGCATGCAATTACTATGATCCAACTTAATGAGTCAATGAGGTTAACATATTTCTTATGTTTCCTTGGTAAACATGAAGATAATTCAGCATAATCCACTACAACCAAAACCATCTCTATAAGGAAGCTGGCAAATACTTAAATACCAGATTGTGCAACTCAGCTATGAGATATGTATACCACAATATGTTACATCTAGCAATTTATTTTACTCCATCAGCGTTATTCCTGGAAAGCTATGAGGTATAACCCTCAACAGAGATGTGTTCCTAGAAATCCTTTCATGTACTTTTGATGGTATATGCAGCATGGGTACTCAGGCCAAAACAATGGTTCTGTTTATCTAGGGGGTGAACACACGATACAGAAATGCCCCTCATGCATCTTTCACATACAGTGGAGTTCAGCCTCTGAGAACCTTCATTTAACTAACAAATCCTAAATGCTACCCGGTTATGAATAGTGCAATAGTGCAGAACATCGGAGTATTGCAAGCTGATGCTAAAACACTATTTACAAAACATATATATCACATTGTGAGAGCTCACCGGTGGTTATGTGGAGTTCTCGCCGCGAGGCTTACACGGAAGTATGGCATCACCAACATGGCTGCATAGAAATACAGAGATAAGAAGAGAGAGAGAGATAGAGAGAGACAGAGAACAATCAGTTTAAAGTAAGTGATAAAAAATATCTTCTGAGGCCACTCACTCTGTTTTTGATCTGCAAAATCACAATGAACAAGCCGTTGTTTGTGGCTAATCAAAAAAAAAAAATAGGTGTACTTGAAAAACTAGGCCCTGTAGGTATGGAATCTTATTTTGATGGACAGAATCATTTTCTTGTTACTCCTTGTATCATCACACATCCATTAAGACAGAGTGTTCAAATGTATGAGGTATGTGACATAAAACAAGAGCAAAGCATCAAAATGCATAATCAAATCTAATAATGTGTAATAATATTGCAGAAACAATTTTAAGCTATGGCTCAGGGGTGTATATGGTCATGTGAGTTACTTGACTTTCACGGCTCTGTTTTAAATTTAAGAATGAATCTCTCTCTCTCTCTCTCTCTCTCTCTCACACACACACACACACACACACACACACACCTTAAAGAGAATGGTTACAAGCTACACAGCAGTAAAACATAACACAACAAATGTTTTTGACAAATCTTTAAAAGGCCGTTAGAAAGCAGTTTGCTGTATGAAAAAAATTGTTGCTAAACATCGAACATTTTCAGCTCTTGACACTTTTATTTATTTAAGACAAAGTAACAAAGAGATTACCCGATAGGTCAGAGCCTGGAGATAAAACACTCGATATTATTCTAAAGTATAAAGTACAGAAGTAAATTCGACTAATTCAAAGCCCCACCGTCAGGGCATTAAAATTATCTTAAGCCCGATGTTTAAAAAATTCAGATCGACTGGGTGAGTGACAAATTTTCGGTCCTGCTATGAATACTTTTAATACATCACGTGATGACGCAGTTTTATTAACAGAACAGTGTGTGTTTGGGAGGCCCCAAGATATTCAGATTGTAAAGTACAAGAGGTAAGCCATCTGAGCCCAGTAGCGCAAAAGGGGGTATAGGTCAGATGCGGCATATTCAGCGCAAAAGGGGGTATAGGCCCGATGCAACATATTCAGCGCATAGGGGCGTCACACAAAGTGGGACGCCAAAACAATGGTAGGCTAATACAATCTCTCTATATACATAGTTTTGTAATTCATTTGTCTTTTACTCTTCATTAAACGGTCACATAATGAGCAGTGACGTAAACATAGCCTACCACACGACCAAGAATGTTTAGGCTAGTAACCTACAGACAGGCCTATCATTTGTCACGGCTGCGCTCCGGACTCCAATGGCTCCAATGCCTATCAATGCTGAGAGTTTAGTGTTGTATGTCAATGTAAAAAAATATTTATTTACTCGTCAAGATCCCTCGAATAAAGATGGAAGATAGCGCAAAATAGAAAAAGAAAAGGGGCAAAGGAGAAGAAATGAGAAGGAATGGAAGAGGTGTCTATGTGGATTAGGTAGCGTTTAAAATAGGCTAATAACGTTATTTAAGAGGAAATGCCATGGTAAACTTTTCAAGTCCAACATTTTATTCAGCTAACAGTTAGCTAGGCTTACTGAAAATGGGTTTGGTCTCTTGTTGTCCTAATAAAGATTTTGGTCGAATGCCAGTGCTTTATTAGAAAGTGTACAGACGACAAAAAGAAACGGGGAAACGTCATATTTTTTTGTTTCTCCTTTGCTTTCCGTCTTGAAATGTATTCAACTTCACTCAAACGTGCTGTCTATATCTATATACGTGCTGTCTATGTCTATATATATTCTGTCTATATATGCTGTCTATATCTCTGCACGTTCAGCCTTGGCTTAGTAGAACGAGCTCACCTGAAACTTTCATGAATCCGAAACGCCGTAGTGGGCTGTGGAATACAGTTGTTAACGTGTTACAGTTATACGGTTTAAGTATAAGCTAACTTGATAATTGGTGCGGTGCTGTCACTATGACTATTTATCCACTCCCCTGCTATTCCTCTAGTTTTGCATGTTTCTTCCTAACAGGACGTAAACGAATTAAGTGAAGTGTAGGCTGTTTGGTACTGCCCAGGAGAATCTCATGGCTGTAATCTGAGGGGTCCACTTTGTGCGTTTAAATTCGAGCTGTCAAAACATCTCTAGCTCAGGCAGAAAAAGATCGGGAGACGTTGTTTATCATTTTAACAAACTTCCATTGATGAATATATGATTCAGGCATGATGGTGGAGAGGGCAGGGAGAAAAGCACAGGTCAAGAGAGCAGGTAGCATAAGGTGGTAACATTAAGTAGTTGTAAAAGTACAATTCTTTCAAAACAATATTAAAGTGATTTCAACTGTGAATATGTTAAATAATGGGTGTTTAATTATTTAAGTCAGTGGTGAAAATAAAAGAATAGAAAAGTGATACTTGATATAAAATTGTTATACGTTAAAAGACAGTGATAAGATTTTAGTAAAATAGGGCTTATTGTGAGAAGAGCAGGATGTACTTTTCAATGCCCATAGGCATATGTTCAGTCTGCCACTGAGAGACAATGAGACCAAATGTCCCATTTGTGTATTGTATTTTTTCCCCATAACTCTTTTGTCTATACTGCCACAGTTGAAGGTGTTTTCATGTTAATCATCATTAGTTTGCGGTTATAGGTGCTATAAATTATCATTCTACTGTTTGGTCATTGTGTGAAAAGTCATGCTAGTAAAGCAACCTTGAATTTGAACTTCATAGGCTAACAAAGAACCTTCCAACAATAACAACAGATAAAGCAACGACAAAGAATCTGTAGTTCCCCTGTCTGAGGCTTTTATGGAAACATCCAATTCAATCCAAAGGACAAAACAGTCGCAGTCAATACAGCTGTAAATGCTCCATACGCCACTGCTCACAAAAGCAACTAGCAATCTCCACGCGCGGGCTGCTTTTAAAAAAAATAAACCACTATACCGTGTGTAAGATTATTTGACCACTGAGGACCAGGGGCTATTTAAAGGGTGTATAACATTACAGTGTTGGTCCACTGATCTGCAAGTTTTGAGAATTTTAGTGGTCTATTAAGGCCTAGTTATAGACCTTGAACTCCATTCTTCTAATGTCAAGGCCTAATAATTAGAATTTTAGAATATTTAGTATTTCCACACACTTTTGGCTTGAATAAATGAATGGTTAATGTTGAAACATGGCATTACACTATTCTTTATTTCAGATGAAACCTGTAGCCTGAACAGTAGCCTTGGTAGTGAGGTTAGGATTGGGATATCAGCCTTTCCATTTCATTCCTTGGGTCAGGGGCTGTTGCTAAGCTACCACACTCAGAATTCATAAATTCAGAGAGAGAAAGAGAGGGAAAGAGAGCAAGGCTGAGAGAGAGAGAGAGAAAGAGAGAGGGTGATTGACATTTGCTTTTTGAAATAAAGGATGGAAATAGGTGTCTGTCAATTAAAAGCCATAAATATGGACTCAAAAGGTCTGCATTCTCAATCAAGACAAAATAACATGTTAGCTAATTCTTTATGGTAGGTAGGGCTAAAAAAAGGAGCTGGGCGAATTCAAAGTCAAGTTAACCTCACTTACTAGGACTTAATCTGACCACACTGCCTTTTCTGCCTGGCTTGCAATGCCAACTACACAACAAAGGCTGTTTCTGTTGTAGCCTTTATAAACCATTATCTCGCTGTGGAGGATGGGTACAGTGTGTGTATAGTAGGGTACTGACTGTTTTGTCTCCCAAGTAAGGCCTATAAGAGGCAGGATAAAAAAAATGCTACTAATAAGACCATAAATGTATGGACAACTTGCAAAATCATTTTCAATTTCACTGCCTTGTTAAATAAAGGGGGGCAGAGTTAGAGAACACGTATGGTCATAAACCAATACAAACTCCTGGTCTTTAATTCCTGGTGTAATTAATTTAATTCAGGTAACTTGCCAATGTTCTAAGGCAGTGAAAAGGCAGAATTGTAGAGCAACATGAGAGGAGGCGTTAACCGCAGCAAATCAAACTGTTACCCCATAATTAATGTCTTATTACAAGAACACACATATGTGACAGCAAACACCTTGAGAGGTAGCGCTGTCTTTGCTAAAAATCTAAACTACTGGTCTAACCAAGGTAAAAGACCACTGACTGTGTGCTGCAGACGCAGTAATACAGTAGGATGTATAATGTCTTAGAAAACAACAGCTTTATGTCTGGATATCTTAATCTTAATAATAATTTTCGATCAACTCTAAGGTATTCAGTCGCCTGCCAGTTCATTCAGAGCCACACATTCATTTAGAGCACCAAACACTGCCACCAGATATGGGAACTCATCTTTTGTCAGTCTTTTAAATATTTGTGATATTTAGAAGGTTGCTTTAGGTAGCTTCTCTTCATAATGGCATTATCCATTTGTATGCAGTAATACTTTTTATATAATACTAATATAATATGTTTACAAAAAGCTTATTTTTGAATATCACGCCCCTTTTCTTATAAAGGACTGTAGGTCTAGAATGCAGAGTGTTCTGTTTACTGAGATTCACATTATACTGCCAGTGGGTTAGACAATAACCATGGCTCCATATGCCAGGTGCTGAGACAAGGCTCCATCTGCCAGGATCCTCTCAGACCAGACATGCACTAATGTGAGAAAACGTCTGGTCTGGTCGCAGACAGGCCACTGATTGCATTTTAATCACAGTATCATGTTTACATTGCTCATTTGTAACTATGATGCTGCAGTACATGAAATATTGTGGCTATCTGTCACTACTATGAGATGTCCACGTTATTAGCATGTTTGCCACCTAGTTAAGCTACTCAAATAAGCATCTAACAAAGTCTGGGTTCTAGTGTAATATGACATGATCAATTGCAGTAATGATGGTCATGCTTCGTAGTTGAAATATTAAATGACTACATAAAGAAAACAGCTTTTGGAGTGCTGAAAAAAAAAAAAGTCTATTAGCTGACCATGTTAGACAATGGAGGGTTTTAACTCACTGGAGAGCTCACATTAAAGTGCTAATTCATAAGGTCAGCTCCAAATGCAGTATATTCCACAAAGGATATCTGCACGTAGATTAATGTCAGTAATACAAAGGCATGTCCTTTGTGTTTGCTTGTATCTCTTCTTGAACATGGTTGAAATTTCTCTGGTTTGCAAAGTGTGTTTCCTAACTGTGTAAGTGCTGCAGCATGCGAACACTGGCTGTAGTGTATGCACTCAGTATATCACAAATCCGCAAGGATCCTCCACTGACTGCATCTAAACCAAACCCTATGGAGGAGGGGAGGGCAGAAGTGGCCTAGGGCTTGTCAGATCACAGGCCCTGGGCTAAATATTGTAGACTATGCTCTCTGACAGAGCAGGTGCCATGCAGGTGGCCAACTCATTTATAAATATTCTATCAAAAACAATCAGACCAAGAGCAAACAGAATATATCTGTCCAGATCTGAGCTCTGTCCTTGGTTTGAATGGGAGTGGACCCCAGCAGGTCCCTAGCTCATGCTGCATGACAAACTGGCCTGTGCTGTGGTGAAGGTGCTCCAGTCCCTGTTCTGTTTAGCATTTAGGGTTTGTGCAACATGCCAAGGCAGCTCAACATGCCAAGGCAGCTGGTTTAAACTCGCCATGGCATTGTGCGTCACGTGGGCAGAGGGACACAGTGACATACACAACACCAGATCTTAAATCACGGCTTAATTAGCCAGATCTTAATCACGACTTAATTACTGCAATTTACCAGGAATACTAAAGACGGGTGTGTTCTCATAAGTTGGAACAAGCAGTCAACCTATTGCTTCAATAAAACTAATACAGAACTTAATCCAATCACAACCATACCAATTCCTACTAAACTAGGACACCATGGTGATACTATAACTAAATCATGTTCTTAGCAAAAGACAGACCAGAGGATCATATTTGGACAAATGATCACACTTGATGAGATCTTCTACATCAATGTAACATCAACTTCCTTAAGTGCTGAGCCAGGAGGACTGATTTGTGGCGACCAAAACTAATTTCATTATCCTTGGAGTCATATGAAGCAGAAAACGAATCCTAAATAACAAACCAATAAATAACAATAAACATATAGGAGGGCCTACTTTTCAAACAAATAAAAGGGAGTGCTCCAGTATACCCCACTGCATGACCTATTTTATCAACCTTGTATAGCCAAAAGACAAAGACTAACAAAATAAAAGCTAAATAGTTTAAGTCGCAACGCATCAACAGCTTTAAACAAACACATGGTTTGATTGTTCTGTTCCATATTGCATGTTAGGGCACGAATTAAGAGCTACTGCTCGCAGGAACACGTGACCCACACGGACAAGCCAATAGGTAGCAACACTTGTTTTAACCAGCTCCTCACCTCCCACTCACACATCCTGAACAACCTCATTACATCATGAATGAAAATACGTTAACTACGCAGAATATGCATATCCAGTTTCCTCATCTAATCTACATAAAGTCCTCGTATCCCTGTCTCCAAGTATCCCTGTAGCCCGTGGTCTGAATCGCGTATCCCCACATATGTGTTTGAATGGAACCTGCCTCGGATAAAAGCGATGCGATTTTGAGCTTTGGTTATCCATATACGCATTCTTCAAGCAATCAGTATCTTAACATCATTTTAACAACACATATCCTATTCGAACCTGATCGACTACCGGAATCTCAGCACGTCGGTATTTCCAGCGGACCCTGGCAGCTCACTGTTCCCGGCGCTCCTTTACCTTTCCTCCGTGTGTCCCCCTGTCCGAAGCGCTGTTTTCCACTAGCAGTCCCCGAAGTCTTGAGAATTAGTTTATACATTCGGTTCTCTAGCTTTATGATATCACATAAACTCATACAGCTAGATAACCAAAGAGAAAAACTAACCCATGTCTCTTAAAGGGACCGCCGCTTGCGAGATGCAGCTTCTGTTGTGGTCACATGGAGCCGTAGCATTCGCTTGTGTGCAGCTCCGGCAGCTCGCCTCTCTCTCCCCCTTCCCTCTCTCTCTCTCTATCCCTCCCTCCCTCTCACGCACACACACACATACACACACCTTTACAGTACCTCCAGACTCCCAAAAAACGGCACATGGCTATAGACGCGAAGAAATATACAAACTGGTTGAATGACCAGTATATTGCTGATACACTGATATTGCTTCCCAAGAACATTTCCTGCAGTATCGAACCCTGCTTTTAAACAGCTGACACGGAGTCAGATAATCACTTAAAATCCCATAATATGCCTATAGCCTATGACTGAATAGATGAAAACGACTTTCCAGACAGAACCAATCCCTTGCATTGGTGGGGTCTACAAAGCAGCTTGACACGCCAACACTTGTCGCAATTAAGCCAGATTCACTTTAACTTGCTGAAAACGTCGAAAGGGCTTTTGAAAGGTGTGCAGAGGGGTTTTCATGTACACCGTGGACTACATTACTTATGCACAATGTCAATGTTATAAAAGCTACTCACAGTTCATAAACAGTAAACTCGTCGAAGGTTAAGAGTGAGCATACTAATACAGAGTTAAAACAAAGACTACACAGTGGGTCAACTTGTACAGGTCAAGTTGTCTACCATAGACCATTCAAGACAAACTCTTTTGAGCATTAAAGTGCTTCAAAGCAATAGACTTACGCACATTTCCTTCTGCAAATTGTAGAACATTCAGCATTGAAATTGAAATGTAACTGAAAACACGGTCACATAAACATAGCATTGTTAGCATAGTGGCAATTCATTATGATGTTGAAAGAGTAAAAGCTGGTTTTAGTGATTGAGAAACACATGTGCAGCATCGAACTAAGGCATGTGTACACGTAGGCCTACAGACAAATGTAGTTTCAACTTAAACCAGAAAATGGTGAGAGTAGATCACTCTGTCAAAGCCTCGCTATACGCACTTGCGCCTCTTTCTTATGCATAAAGTGTTAACTCATATTTCAAAGAACCTAGGGTACGGGTTTGGGAAAATCATACTTACATCATTGTGCTGAAGGGACGTAAAATCCATATGTTCCTTGGCACCTAAGAAATCATTCAGTCAGCTAGACGGCTATGCATGATGCCTCCGTTCCGAACAATCAGATAGATTTAAGAACAAGTTGTTTGAGCCCAGATAGCTGACGCCGGATAATTCACAAGAAAGAGAAAAACGCAAATCTCTTCATCGATACATTCCCACAATCGAAGGCTTTCACTCGTTGATGATAATAATAGAGAAGAATTAGCAACTGAACGCTGAACTGTCTCCTTCAGCTCCGACACAACACGCAGGGGCCACTGGTGACAGACTGAAGGGTCTCTACGCACCCGAGGGGCTCTGCTGGGCAGGGCTAGGGGATCACTCCGCCAATGGATGTGTGATGTCACCAACATTAGCTATGCTCATTGATACACATGGCTGAGCTCGGCGACTCTAGATCAGCCATTGCAGACCCTAACAACTGTTACTATTTGCTTACGAACAAATATGGTATAGCGTCCTTCTTTACATTCAGCAGGATTTTAAATAGGCCGAACAGGGTTGGCTTTACCCAAAAGGAGAGAGAACGCCTCCAAAGAAGTAGCCTATTTTAAGGTTTCATATAAGGGTTAGTAAAGAAGTAGCCTGTTTGAAGGTTTCATATAAGGGTCAGTAAAGTTCTACTACAACGTTTTACCTTGAACTGAAAAAAGCTGAAATAACACACTGGGTCCTTCAGAACACATCTCAGCAGTTGCAATAGGCGCTATTTCCACAGAGATGATCCCATGGACTATGGATACTAAAGAAACTATTAAGGTCTAAACTATCGAATTCCATTAGGCTACTATATCCTTTATCAGTAGAGTAAATTAGAATCAACACGTATAATACCCTTCACTTAACATCGCCAAATTGACTGCAGCGTAAAGTTTACAATTGATTTTTTTGTAAATCAAGAGATACTGCAGGACAACTAACCAACAATGACCTAACTATTAAGGACTATAAAAGGTCACGAAAGACTAACATGACCTAATGTGGTTTTATGATAAACTAGCACAATCACTAGAAAAAAAGCAGACCTGTAATAGAATGATTTTAATAATGTTACTGGGAGTACCGTGCATGAATAGTCTGCCTCTCTCTACACACTGATCATACAGGTCGCTGGACAAAATATGTAAGTACCAAGAAACATGTGTATACAAACACACACACACACAGAGAGTGAGAGAGAGAGAAAGAGAGAGAGAGAGAGAGAGAGAGAGAAAGAGAGAGAGAGAGAGAGAGAGACTGCACGTCTCCAGCCGCACTACTTCACTGGTTGGTACACACCACATTATGAAATCCCCAGTTAAATTTAGAATGGAATCACCCATTTGCACAATATTTCAGAGAAAACAGGAAATGGAACCGGCCACGTCGTAGGAAAACATAATGTGGAGGTTTCAGAGAAGTTCTGAGTATTTATAGGGCTCATCTGATGATTATTAAATGTTTCTTAATATAGCCAATATAAGAACCTCTCCTTGAACATTCAAATTTATAAAGGAGGATACATTCTGTCATTTTGTCCCAGATAAGACGAGATACAACAGGCCCAATATAACACCAGGCCTCCGGATCATGGGGAGAAGAGATTATGTTTTTAGCATGAACTTCAGTCGCGCATTCCCATAGAATATGCAACGCAGCAGCCAGTCTTACTTTTGTTGTGCATATGACAACCTAGACGAGAGGTCTTCCTACAAATGAAATGGAGAGGAGCACCATCACTGACTGTCTCTGAAATGTGTGCTAAAATGTCACGTAAACGAAAGCAACTCTTCGTATAAATGTTTGGGTGACATTAGAAAACGTGCGAGGGTCACGCTATTGAATGGTGTTAATAAACCTTAAAGCGTGTCCCTTGTTGCATTTTCCCCTTGCAAATACACGTCGAACTCGTCTATTTTATCAAATATGCTTCTAACGTTTTATTGTCGTTATTTAATTATGTGTGGACAGTGTAAACATATAACATAGTTGTAAATTACAGACAATTTGTTGTTAAAGAATCTCCAGCGAACGTGTTACTGAGGCACTTCATGGAGCTTTACCGTAAAAACGATTTACATTTTAGAGTTGTAGGGATTACTGTCAGTAAGGTGTTTAGGCTATACAGTAAAGTCTAAAAACAGAGCACCATGTCTCAGATTCAAAATATATAATTATTCCACCAATCTATGATATATATATGTAATCTACGTACATGACAATGGCGTTTTAATGTAATATCATCTAATACATCGAATCTATAGTCCCAATACATCCTAAAGCACTGTTGGCACACACACACACACACTGAGAGAAGAGAGAGAGAGAGAGAACAGTTTTAGCGGTAGTTCATGCTCCATCCTAAAACCCACATCGTTACCACTATAATTTTAAACTGTAAACAGAGGCTGTAGCCTATGCAAAGCGTTTATTTTCGACAGTATATCTGCTTTAAACGCTTTCCGCCTCTCTACCTATGTTTCATCACACAAATAAGGGAATCATAAGGACCCGTTGAGCATATTTCTCACACTTGTGAATGATAAACTGTCAGACATGGCTCAACCCGCAGGAAAGAGTCTCGCTCTCGCACACACACACGCAAACACATTGGCAATGGAATTTATCAGGAAAACATTGAAAGAATCAGCCTTTTTTTGCGTCACATACAGTGGATATCTGAGATTTTAACCGCCCGTTTTTGTGCTGAGAGGCACTTTACATCACATGGAAATATATGTATATATTCACAATAACTTTAGGCAGTCTGTTTAATGGCGTGGTCAATATACATTTGGCATTTGTGACATTTAAGTCGTTGTCAAAAATATTTCATTCTAAAACTGGTTCTCACAACTAGCATTAGGGGGTTCGCCTTTTTTAATGTTTTAACTTAGCAAAGTAAAATATTATGGTTTACTGTGGCATTTCACTGGCAATTGTAAATATGTCCATTTTTCAAATAGGCTATGTGACAATATAAACACTACACAGCATATTCCAGGCCACAGTCCACAACCATGAGGTAGCCTACATATAGCTCAGACTCGCACGCAGCATAAGGCCTTGAAGTGAGCAGAGGTCCTGTCCTTGGTGCTGAAATATTCCGGTGCGATTAGGTTTAGTTTTACAACACGCCTCTCCCTCCAATTACTGCATTTGCATTTGCAAGTGAAATGCAACTGCAACCCATATGTGTGTGCCACGTGTTAGGTTTAAATTTAAAACGACGTTATCTTTGAAAAATGCTTTGCTATTCTTCGTCCACTTTATGACGAAACACCTCAGAATCACTACGGCTATGGCAAAATAAATATGAAGGATGAAATCAATCTTTTCAAAATACTTTCTCAATTTCAGTACCTACGTATGCCTACTTTGAGTAAGTACTGTGCTGTAATGTAAGCCGCTCACTTGGTAGCAATATCAGGCTACTTCCTCAAATAAACAAATGAATGAGGCCTTCATCTACCAATAACGTTCGAATCCACACATCTTGCATTCGGCCAACACACAGGATACAAATGAAAGGCACCCCCATACCTATACCCTTCAATGTCACCACGATACTGTACAGTACAAAATCATATCAGTATGGTAATTTAGGAAATCACAGGATTTCAAAGTGTTATGTAGCTAACTGGGCATTATAATCGTCAAAAGGGTACTGTCCCTCAGGAAGAAAGACGCAGTAGGCTATAACTGATTTCACGATATCAACTGCAATTGGAATTTGAACAGAAACACAAATAATCTAAAAGACAGTTATACTGTCTCCGAGTATCTGACCCCATCCCCACAATATAGGGGAGTAAAAATCGACTGCGCTCACCTGTTGCCTGCAAATGCTTTAACGGTGTTTTCTGTAGTATATAAATATATATATATTATTATCATCATAAAATAAATTAAATTATCACTTATGATGATGGAAGTAAGCTTACACTAATAATGCTTTATCAAACAAGTTGCCAGGAATTTTACCTTTTAAGACTGATGTGATTTAATTACATATCATTCCGCCCTAATCCCTTGGCATCTATCGAACGTTTAACACTTCACGATGCACATAGCTGCACGTGCTTGTTCAACGATAACGCGCACGCGCAAACACACCTGCACTTCACAGGAAAAGAAAATGTGTAAAATATTAGTATAAACCAACACAAAAAAAAACATTAATAAAACTACGTATGTACAAGTAGTAGCCAATGCCAAAACTGTAATACTAATTTTAAACAGGCTATGCGTAAAAACTATGCAGCACTAAATATTCAAATGTAAGTTGTATCACGGTTTATCTAGACAGGGGAAAAGTCCACTCTTTCAGCGCGGGGCCCAGTCCCTCTGAGCTCTATTGTTGTCTACTGCATGGGCCTGATTAATTCATTTCACACTGTAGCTGCCCAGAAGATTTTCCCACAAACAAGTGACCGAGAAAAATGAAGCCCAAAAGAAAGAAGTCAACATCAAGTTCAACAACGTGCGGTCCCTCATTAACATGACAATAGAGTCTGGGAGCACAGAAGTCCCCTTAACAAGGGGGTCTGGCGTCAGGAGCCTCCACCTCCCAGACCTGGCAGCATTTTCCCAGGCTCATAGAACAATCGCACAACTGTTTGCTTTAAACTCCGGCGCGGGGGCCTCTGTGCTCGTCTAATGATCGCTTCATATAATGCTCAAAGACAGATACTAGGGAAACATTTTGACAGTTTAACACATTCTATATTAACCCCCTTGCGTCGCGATAGAAAAATATGCACTAATCATAAAATCAAGAGAAATATAATGTTAAACTATTAATAAAGCATTGCTTCTAAATATTTTAGAAACACTGTTAGCCAGACAGTAGCCTTTCTACCATGAAGTTTAAAATCTCCACGTTTGGTATCTCGGCTGATTCTGGAAACAGAAATGACAAATAACAATTATTTTGTTGTCACGTCTGCTAAGGTCAAAGTCAATTGGCTAATGGTTGTACTTACATCAGAGGTACTCAGAGCAATCCGCAAACACGAGACAACTGACACCCACCGAGACAATCAAACTACACAGAACTTTCAAGGCTAATTTGTTCCTCTGCTATAAACATTGCTAGTATACTATCACTTCACCAAATAAAGAAAATTAACATAAAATAGCTTTTAATAAAAAGCACCAATTTGATTCTACTTGAATTCTGACTAAAAACGCCAATACCTTTCCAAGTCGTAAGTTGCGCAGTACATTTCAGTGCGTCAGTAGCAGAAGCCTCTCCCACTCTTCAACCTGGACAGAAACCAAGTCTTCAGTTCACTTGATAGTGAATCTAACACTATTATTGCACATCCGGCATGGATGGACGTTTCCCTATGAAAGACTATGAATAAACGTTGTTTTCAAATGTCTAAACAAGGAAAAGTTCAAAGAAAGCTAAAAAGAAAAGTGGGGTTAAAACAAGACGCCTACATTTATCCATGGCACTGAGCACTCCACTTTTCAATACAAAGGTCAACAACAACTCCAGTAACTATTAGTCCACTACATCTTTCTAATTGTTTATACTTTAATTTGCGCTGAAAATAAAAGTGAACGATCCAGAATTGTAGATAGATATTCCACATCGCTTGACCCATACTTGATTTGTCTTTATAGAATGTTGCATGTAGGATGACTTCTCATCTGAACGTAGCCTATACTTCGGATTGGTACTCGGTGCTGAGAACGGATAGGTAAGCCTGAACCTGATTTCTGATAAGCACACCAAAGCTTTGAGCGTGAAGTGACATTCTGGCTGCGCGTGTTTGTCTCGCTCATTTGCGCCTTCAGCCGATGTGTCCTCCGTGACACCATGTAACCAAGCCAGTAGAACCGCAGTTGAAACTACAACATGACACCACACGGAAGCAATGCGAAAGATATGACAATTAAAGATGAAGACAGACGGAAGTATTACATTTCTGGATGGATCCATAAGCCAGTAGACAGGAGGCTAGCTTTACAGGAGACTCATAGCTCGCGCATCTCCCACAGAGTAAATCTAGTACTGCGTCAAATTCAGAAGATTCCACGTCGCTCCATATCCATGTGTCGATATAAAACGTTCACTTGTGAAAACTGAGATTAATTCCTCTAATTAGTAAGTCTGTTTTCCAGATATGAATGACAACCCGTTCAGGATACGCCACGGGTGAGAGAATCACGTTTCCCGATGCTCTCATTATTTTACTACGTGAGACATTGCGTCTTGACGTCAGGACTGTGGATAGGCTGCCCTAAAATATTCCAGGACCTAGGGGACCATCTCTCCAATAGTAAACTGTGGAGATGATTTATGCAACCAAACTGAATTCCGTTCAAGCTAAAATGCCGTTAAAAATAACAAGGCTTCATGCGGAGCTTTGTAAAGAAAATAATGGTATTCGCTTGAGTACAGGCTTTGAAATCCCGCATTCAAGAACATTTGACTATTTCAGTTGTAGGCTATTTACAAAGTACATTTTCTAGTTCTGATTTCACCATAACCTTAACTATGAGTAGAATTACCACATACCTATACTTCTGATTACTTATTGAGGAATGTATGCAACTGAATAATGAATACCCTGTAAAAAATGGTTCAGGTTTTTTTTTAGAAATTAACAAATGCCCCAAAATGCCCTTACAAAAATATCTTTACACTGCACACTCTTGTTAGGATATCAGTTGAAAACATTGAATGTTAGCCTATTGGACGTTAAAATAGCCTACTAAATGCAAAACACTAGGCTACATGGTTGTGATACTTCTTAACTAATCATGTGTAGAATCAGATTCAGTTTACAAATGATATAAAAATGTATGGCGAATAATTTAGACCGCGCACTCTTTATGTTAGTATGATTTTATATCGCTCACCCGAAAAAAAATATTTCTAACAGTTAACTGTGCCTACTATTGTAGGCCCGTTTTAGTCTCTGTGCGCTTTCAACGACCCATCACTTCCCAGTATAGAAACATGACACCAAAGGATACTAACAAAAGCTACAAAAAGAGATGTGACGGGTTTATTATATTATATAACGTAACCACTGCATATTAACCAATGAATTAGTCCATCTGGAAAGATGATGGAGAGAGTAAAGCATCTAAAATGTATTTTCTCAAAAGATGTAGGCCTGTACTCGAGGAACAGCCTGGATTATTTAAAGATAAAGACCAAAGAAATAGACTAACTAAAATGAACATGAAAAACAATCTGGTTGTATTATGGGGTATGATATAACTCAGAGAGCAACTACACAGAATGTGGTTCCAAAGTAAGCTAGCTAAATTATCGATTTTCGGTGACTTTTTAAGCTTACCTGGAAGATCATGTTTTTTTCCCCTCAAAATTTGCACTTATATATTTTTGTATTATGCTTGAATAACTAAATATTCTTTGTTGATGCATAATCTATTTTCAATAATGGCCTAAAGTGAAGTGAATGAGGAGTTGTACCTCGGCGTACAATGCAGCTTGTTTAAAATAGTAACAGTGACACCTACCGGTGAAACAAATAAGCCTTGCTGCCTGATGCGGCAATGTGCAATGAATAACTGTATCTGATGGTAGGTAGGGTGTCTGAGGTCATGACGCATGCCACTCCTTGTTTCTGCACACCTTTCGTTTTAAACAAGCATATACATACATTTCTGCTATGACAGAACACCTCATAGTTTTATAAACAAAGTGATATTTTATTAGCCTATATGGCTACTGCTGAAACCTTTCATCAAAACTAGTGTAGTCTATTTACATTATTTAATCTACCAGAGAATCCAGCAAACACGTGGATTAGGGTGTTACTTTAGTAAATCAAAAATTCATAATAAACGAAGTGGAAAATACAACGAAATACATGGAACTGAGGAGTGTATGGGATTCATAGCATTAATTAACTCCCTGGTTATGGGTGTAATTGGCGATTAATGAAAGTAGATTCACACATAGGATTAGGTAGCAGGCTATATATTTTCTGCGAGAATTAATTAGGGTAGCCTAGATTGTCCAAACATTTCGTAGTGTTCTCGAAAGTTTGGAATGTCGCGTCCGTTTGTTGATAGAAAACAGATTATTCACAAATAATACTAATAAGCAATATAAAATATCTCTCCATTGAAAACGCGCAAATTTGATTAATTAATTATTTGTTGTTTTAACCGATGCTATTACCAGGCGTTGAGAAACTTTTTATCTTTTAGAAACTGCACTGGGGTAATTTGAATTTCAGAGGAGAACCACTTCACTTCAGTCGTTCAAACCTTAACCTTGTCCTTATTTTTCTATGTCACCCGAACATACATTGTGACATGGTGAAATATAAATTAGATATTATGTTCAAGTATATTCATAAAAGGATAATATGAAATATCTCAGCAAGCAGATACATTTATTTTTTTCATAGTACCGTACTGCCTTAATAAATTGAAATATAAAATGAATGCACCTGCATGAGGTTTCAGCGCAGAAGGTTTAGTTTTACGGCATGAAAGTGTGGGATTTCACGGACATGTGAATGCTAAATTTCGAATAAATGGCTAACATTAACATTATTTAGCTTAAACTTATTTTTGATTCAAATGGTAACTTTAGAGTTTACGCTAGAAACAGACAGGCCTGTTATACAAAGGTCGTGCGAAACTTAAACTTGAATTTAGATTGGTTTGAGTCAGCAACATTAACGCTTTTAATGGAGTAGTATTCTTTTTCTTGTTTCATGGAATTGAATCAGACAAAACATGGCTGATTGTTTCTATAGCATGTAGAAAAAAATAACAAAATCATAGGTTTACTTTAAACAGCCTAGCGATAGGTATTTGATTATATCTGCAAAATTAAAACGGTTAAGTGATCTAAATAGCCTGAGATCATGAAGCATTATGTGTTGACCCCACATGACTCTACCATCTTCTGTGAATGTCTGCTATGAGTTTTGAAGGGTGATTTGTTACTGTTCAGTCATGTGGCTCTGCGATGTGATGGAGTGAAAAAGTGAATAAACTAAACTAAATAAACTGGCCTTTTCTGTCACTCTTACTTACAAATACACTAGCTACTCAAAACTTCATCCAAACAATCTGAATATAATAACAGCCGGATTTTATGGTATCAATAAGGCAAGTCAATTTGGGACGCTCTCTAAGAACAATAAACACCTAGAAAACTGTCAATGCAATGATGGTAGTGGTTTGGCAGTGCCCCATTATTCTGCTTATTGGTGGTAGTAACGTTAAGGTTATAGGGTTAGTAACTTTGAGGTACTCGTAAAATAGAGTACTTGCTGCCAGGACATAGGCAATTCAAGACTAGAACAATAATAAAATAATCAGATATCAGTTACACCACTGACGCAGAACACCAGTAAGTTCAGAACACAGAACACATTCATAAAGATGCTTTGTGGAAAGCAAAAGGATGTGTGATGTAATCGAATCTAAAACTGATATGCAGTCATTAGCATGGCCTCAAAGTGATATATACACCACCTGTCTCTCTTAATGGGCTTGGCCATTGGAGCTTCATTTTGTCTGGGTACAGATGTCTGCAACAGTACCTTAAGGTTCATATTTTTAAGTAACTTACAGTGGTAGTGACAACTGAGAAAGGATAACCAAATAACTTTGAAATCATACTCAAAACCAGTCTTCAACTGAGCGTACTCAAAAACGGATAAAAGGCATGCTGTTATGGATTTCTATGAAAATGATAATTCTTGCTCGTAAAGTTTTGAAGTGATTCAAACCTTTGCACCTGTTCAACCTTATCATGTGCATTTTGAAGCACAATTAAATGTGTGAATCTGCACAAATGTTTTCATTAAATATTCACTGATTGAAAAGAATTATTAGCAAACTCAAGAGTTCACCAATGTGAAGTCAATGAAGATTCAACTGCTATAATTCTCAAATGCAGATTAATGCCACTGATTCACAGTGTGAGTCATGCCAATGCCAAAGCCAAAGCTTGAGTGCCTCCCTTTGATTCCTCAAGGATCTTGTTTTAAGACAGAGCATAGATGACTATTTGATTGCTATTTCTAATGAGCTCAAAAATACAGTATGTATGTATGTCAGTTAATGAAGATTAGGACTGTTGTTGTTAAATACTGTGGTTCTGAACGGATATACATAATTCTCACTGATGTATATAATTCTCAAAAGATTTAAAATACATTTGACAAGGAATCTATTCAGAAAAAGTACCCAAACATCTGGCAGAGAGCGATCAAAAAGATGTTATGGAAAGATGTGTCACGCAAGTCTACAGAACATTTTAAGAATACATAGAAAGTGTCTGTGGCAAGAACAGCACAGAGGCCTACAGTACTGCCTGCAAGGGGTCTGGAATGCTAATAACTTGGCTTGATTGATAACAATTTGTTAATAACTTTTCCATACACACTGACACTTTGTTTGAAATATACTCAACATGAGTGAAATTCCAAATGAAACACATGGAGAAAATGACAAAGAACACAGAGCTTATATACAATCAATCACAATTTATGATTTGAGAATTAGATTTGTGTTATCTTGCTACAAAACTAAACAACTGCTAATAAACTATTTTCTTCTGAATAATTAAATAGATTTCTATTGAACTTGTAAAAAGGTTGAAACCACCTGCTGACCACATTTGTGCCAAATTAACTATACTTTACCCGAAGGTAATAAATAAATGAAATAGCACCAATAACACAATATTGTTGTCTTATGCCATGAACACAAACTAGACACATAATCAAGAATATCAAAAACTTACCATGAACTTCTCTGTTTTTGGGAGAGAAGAGATTGCAAAAGGTCCCCTGCCCTGAGCAGAAAGGGACTCGTCTCTCTCTGCAACCCTCCTTTAATTGGAGCCAGGCTGGATTTTATGATAATGAGCGTTGACATCAGTCTTAACAACTTAAGCCACATAAAAGAAGGGAGCAAAGGGGCACATTTGCGTCTCCTTTCCCATGCAATTCCTATGGTCAAGTTCAAGCGCAAGTCTCCCTTTTTTTCAGTCTGTGACCAATTGGCATGCAAGGCGTGTCCAGCCATATAGGCATCCCACCGAAGCCTGTGGGGAGATATATATGATGGCGGGAAATTTGTGAATTGGACATGTTCTGGAATTTGTGAACATAGCTGAGCACAGAACAAAGGGAACAGATGAAATAATATACAGAAAAAGGTGTTTTACTGATAAAGCTTATCACATTTAAAACAATTTGACATGGCAAAACTCTACGTTGTAACTGTGAATAAAGAAAAACCCGATTTATCATGGCTCAACGACATGCATGAGACGGAATTAGGTGAAGCAGTTCTTGTATTTTGAAATGCATGTTGCTGTGACATTCTTGTGAATTGAATGATGTAAAAAAGGCATTCAAATATCTGTGATTGATATTTCCCAGAATATCAGACCAGAACTTTTTTATGGCCTTCACATAGTCTCATATCAATGTAAGCATATATACAGTGTAGGCAGTTCAGATGGAGACAGGCATATCCTTAAATCTAGAGATCGCTGTTTTGATGGCTAATTGTACAAAAGCTTTGTTTAATTAAAAATAATTGGGTCAGTCCAGCTGATAGAGAAGAGTGCTATAAAAACAACACACTATCCAGTGAAATAAGGGTTACTTACAAATCATATTCAATTCAAACTTACAAAGTGCAATCAAATGAATCACAGAAACTCGCAAAAAATCCACACTCCCCAATACATGGATATCAAACTTTACTGGATATGTCGTTCAGTACGATAAGCCACTCTTTTATGTGTGATCACTTTGTATGTGTGTGTAGTCGTCCACAATACATACTTGAACACACATTTACTATAGACCACTAATCCCAATCCAAGTAATTTGCATGAGTTATTATTTGGAATGTCCCTCTGTTCTGGGTAGAGTGTAGATGTGGTGGTGGTGTGTGTGTGTGTGTGTGAGTGTGTGTGTGTGTGTGTGTGTGTGTGTGTGTGTGTGTGTGTGTGTGTGTGTGTGTGTGTGTGTGTGTGTGTGTGTGTGTGTGTGTGTGTGTGTGGATGTGGTGGTGTGTGTGTGTGTGTGTGTGTGTGTGTGTGTGTAGATGTCGTGGTGTTCGTGTTGGGGGTGGGTGGCATTACAATGATTCAACAAGGTCTTTTTCAGCGCTGAACTTTGGGGCCTCCCCACTATCCATAATCTAATGAGATATGGCGGTGTGAAATGTCACAGCCATGAATCCTGACCCTCTGGAGCAGCCCACCAACAAATCAGTGCTTGCGGTTGCCATAGGCACCCACTGGCCCTATGCATGCAGAGCAGCTCTGACATCACGTGACTGCAGAGGAGGGGGAGGGGCCATTGCTATGGTGTCACGTTCAACCACATTTGCATGCATTCAAATGATGCAGAACGTTTGAATACATGCTGCAGTCAGAGAGAGAATCAAGACAAGATGAGAAAACACTAAACAGCTTTTCCTATCTTACAGTGATCAGCAGCGATGGCTTTGCCAACAGCCCAACACCACAAAGGAAGATGGTGAGAGGATGTTCATGTAGGGCCCCTTGACCAAAATTACTCCATTTATGCTACTTTAAGTTTTTTGTAGTTTTTTTGACTGATATTTACTTGAGGGATCCAGAGATTGGCATTACACATGGGAAGTCCTGTAACAGCCATACTTCTTTGTCTGATTACATAAATCTTTACAATTTGTGGACATGAGTGGTGATTTGTGAAGCTACTCATGGTATCTTGCAATCTTGCACATTCCTCTACTTGTTCTTAGCATTTATTGAACGCCACATCTATACACTACTAATGAAGACGGTAATGCATTTAACGTTATCTCTCTGAATGAATCTGCACGAGCTCTGGATGCATGTCTTTGTGGTGCACTCTCTGTTACGCCAATTAACTCTTATTAGCCCTTCTTACGTTTGAAAAGCTCCATTAACAACGTTTGTGTTATTTAGCTGTTCTGTTCTAGGCTGTTGCCTTACTGTCCCTGATTTTAGACTCCTTTAGACTTTTGGCAGTTTGAGTAGATGACTAACAATTAGACAAAGGTAGTATTTAAGTTCCACTACAATATATTTCAGTCTGCTCAGTTTAGAGAAGACTATTTGTCATCAGACAGTCCTCCAAGAACCTTATTTCTGAATACACACACTCTAACAAATAAAGGTGCCACAAATAGTTCTTTGGAGTGACTAGACTAGACTAGAGAAACATTTTGTGATGCTTCAAATAACCCATACACAGACAGTACTCTCAAGAACCATTTCAGATTCAGTTCCTCAAAGAACCAGTTCCATGGTTCCAAGAGGCACTTTTGCAAATGGTTCTTCCTAGTATCCTAGTAGCAAAGAATCTTCAAAGAACCAGCCAACCCAGTTATTTAGAGAGCCATCATATGGTTATTAGTACATCCCCTACTAGTTTCTCAAAGAACCTAAATCATTTTTGCAGATTATGCATTTATTGACCCAAACTTAATAAGCCTATCTATATGTGTAAGAATGGGAAGGCAGACAATATTTACAAGTGGTTTACTTTAAAAGCAAGTATATTTTGTGTTCAACATAAATTCATAAATAAAGAGGCAATATTCAGTCAAAATCACAAAAATACAAGAAAATTAGCATTATGAAAGAGTTATTGAAGAGTTTTTAAATTTGAATGAGATTTCTGATTAACATACATACATATTCGATTTTAACCACGGTATCAAGCAAAGAGTCTGTATTTTATTTCAAGTTCTGAAAAGGCGTTGTTAGAGAGACCTAAAAAGCTGTTGCATTTTAAATAGTTTGTTTAACGAATGTGTACTTTCATATTTTGAATGGTTGAACAAGCTTCTTTCTTCATTGACAAGACTTTGCCGTATTAGATGTCTATTTCTTTTCCTTGTAAATATACATTAACGTTACCTGGTCACTGCCAAACAACACTGGAGCCTCTTCCTTGAACAGGGATGAATGGAGAAGAATGTCAGTGTTGAGCATTTGAGCAAGAAGAAAAAGAAAGAGAAACATGACAAAAAGAAAGGAGAAACATGACAAAAAACAATGTTGTAAAGTAAATTCCCTTCTTTGCAATTCCTCCGCAGGAACATTTGTGCCTTTAGTGGTGTCTATTCATTTTCATCATTTCGTAACTAGAGTTCATGTGCCTTTAGTAGTGTCTACTCATTTTCATCATGTTGTAACCTAGAGTTTACGTGCCTAGTGTCTATTCATTTTCATCATTTCGTAACTAGAGTTTAACTACTTTGCCAGCAGTTCACTACTTTGCCATGTCATGTAATAAAGGTCATTCTTGGTTAAGGAAAAAGAAGTGCAGATCAAAAAAGACTGTAACGATATCAAAGCCCAATTTTGAATCTGAAAGGATCTTTTAAATGGCAGAAAATAAGTTTAGCCGATCATGTTTATTGACATAAATCTCCGATTTGAATCATGATTGTATGTGGAAGTACCTGACAGATGCACATGCCATGAGTAAGAACAGAAGTGTGCCAAAGTCTCAACACGGTATGGTATGAAAACAAAGCTATTTTGTATAACACATTCTGCTGTAGTTAACTTTAACAAACTTTAAGAGAGCAACTCCACAGTCGTAGAAAACAAATAAAGCAATAGGTAATGGTGAAGTGGCTAAATCCTATCCTGTGCAGATAAAAACGTTTAGAATTGTTGTTCTTTGTCAGGGAAGAAGATTTGGAAGAACAGAAGCACATCACTATTTATCCACAAAATATATGTGTGCACATGCTGATTACTCATTTGAATACGATAATCATTTTGGCACGGTCACACACACACACCACACACACACACACACACACACACACTCAGTCAGAGTGGGACTGGTTTTCTCTGCATCACTAGAAAAGACACCAGAGATCATCCGCTATTTAAATGCAACAGATTAGCTTTCATCGTAATGCATGTCAACAAACAACCAAATGAATGATGCAATGGCACTCTGATTGAAGCCTCACAATCATTAGAAGCATCCTTAAGTAATGTAACTTTTTGATTTACTTGGACTGTCAAGAATTGAACCTCATAAATGTCACATACACATACTAAGATACATAGAATTGTATGCAAATATAATATTAGATGACAGTCTTATGAAAGTCTTGTGCGTACATGCGTTATATTTACAGATTTAATTTTCTATGATCATTTTAAACTATACAAATCAGGTGATTTGCAAAGCCCCATTTTGAGAAACATGATGTGGCATGAAGAAAAAACATGGAAGTGAAGACTGGGTGTGTGCCAGCTGTGCTCCAGGCATGCCGATGAGAGATTACAAGAGCACCAAAGCGATCTTAAGCGATCTTAAGCAAGCAGTAAAGCATTTTCCAAACCACTGTTTGGAACTAAGACTCAGATTTAGTTGGTGACCTGTGTTATGAGCAGATGGGCTGACTGAGTGCAGCTGGGTCATAGAGATAACATTAAAGTAAAAGTACACTGCAAGATCTCACAGCATAGCAATAGTGACAATGAAGTATTCGTCTTGCACTACCATTAGCCTACATCACATCACATGCAATTTATTTAAATAGTTCCAAGAAATTCAATTCAAACAACTGAAACACTAAACTCAGACTGCTGTTGTGCCCAGTCAATATATTAACTACTGGGTTCCTCATGCTCTGCGTTTGAAAAAAATGTTGTGTTGTATTGAATTACTTAGTTAGATTGTACTTAATCAGAGAACAGGTATCATGTTGTTTTTTTGTCAGGTAACACAATTTCGGCGTAACCCTGATACAACATGATCCTTCCAAAAAAATAGATAAACAGTGACTCAGAGAGCCAATGAGGGCGTTGAATGCTCCATTCCGACCAATAGGATTTTAAGTCCTTATGTGGTAAGCACACCCCCTACTTTGAACATACAGAGTACCCACATGTCATTGGAGTAGTCTCAGCTGTTCAGGGACTCAAATATATGCAACGAGTTTGTTAATGGGACAGTTGTTCAACTCCTAAAACCTTCATACCACAATGGTAAGTGCAGGTTGCATTTTACGTTATTTTTCCTTTACACGTTGAAACAGCGTAAAAGACTGCGCTGGTCTTAACGTAAAATAACTTGTAGCCAGCCTTTTTAGACTGACCTAGCCAGGTGAGCACTCTCAGTAAGCTAGGCTAACTGTTTAGCAAGGCAATTGCCTGGATATAAAGCACATTTCAGATGTGTGAAATGAGTAAACACATTATTGCATTGTCTCTTAACAAGGGCGATAGTTATACATGGTGATGTCCTTCTGTCTCGGTTTTGAAGCACCGTTAGAATTCTGCACATTCTCCACTAGCAAGCTAGCGTTTCTGGTTGACCTAGCATGCTATGCATTTAGCTTTGCTTTCCATGTATTCTCTGTCTTCTTTAGCTAGCCAGTTAGCTAGCCAACCCTGGAGGATAGCATCCCTTTTTAGCCAACTTCCTTAGATGTTGAATGACTGGCGCAGTTGTGCCCCCCACCATAGCTCCTTGAAGGTTTTGTATTTGCACACGTGTACCTAGACGTAGACTTACCTTCAATTTAGAAATTCGATATTGAATTTGTCTAAATCGCAACGGCTAGTCATAAATAGTACTTTAGTTGAGAGGCTTAACGTTATTGGTCAGCTGAAACTCCAGTGCAGTTGGTCTGTGCCTGTCGTGTCACACTGTATTAACCAGATATGATGTGCTCCTTTGCTACAGGCCCTTATGGGAGTGCAGCTGGTGGTCAGCTTGCTGGCCGCCACTATAATGCAGAGGATGGCCCCACACTGCTCCTTTGCACGCTGGCTGCTGTGCAATGGCAGGTAGACCCACTGTTTTATGCTTGTTTACCTTGTTTGTATTGATGTAAACACCATTGTAATTCATGTCGTGAGCAGCCTTTTGATGTTTTTGTTTATTACTTAAATGGAAATGCAAGTCTGAGTTCGTTGTTTTCTGGTTTTAGTCTCCTGCGCTTCAAGCACCCTTCTGAAGGAGAGCTTTGTGCCTTGGCCGGGAAGCAGATAACCAAACCCAACAAGAAAGACAGGTGTGAACTGTCAGGGAAGACTTGTTAGTACAACTGCCTTCAACAGCTGATACTGACAGATTTGTACTGGGCTTTTTAATGAAGGTTGTTGTTTTCTGATCTGTCTGCAGAAGACAAAATGGCCACAGAGAAAACAAGCCTCTCACAGTGCCGAAGGATATAGATCTCCGTCTCGAAAGCACTCCTGTCAATCCCCTTGATGCCCTAGGTAAAATACCAGATGAATATGAAAAGTGTATACTTGCAGCATGTCATCATTGTAACACTGTGTACTCTGCCTCCCCACAGTTCTGAGGTTCTTCATTGAGTACCAGTGGCTCATTGATTTTGCCATCTATGCAACGGGAATTTTTCTTTTCACCGAGGGCTACTACAGTGTGGTGGATGCCAGCAAGGAGGTCAACATTGGTGTCATCTGGTGTGTGTTGACTGTGTTCTTTTGCCTGTATCCTTCTCTGTTTGTTACCTGGGCATTGGACCATTGACCGTCCTTTAATTGAAAAAAATGTTAATTGTTCCAGTAGACAGAAAATGAGGATGGTTTCTGAGTTCATACCTTTTTGGAATCCTTTTAGTCATTGCCTGTATAGTGATTTTGCAGCCCTTAAATATCCTCTTTGCCAGCAAAGGGGTGTTTGTGCAGACACAGGACCCTTGGATAATTAAGACATCAGTGACCAGTGTTGTAACAGCTGTTGTGGTTCCCAGTGTAGCACACAAGGCAACATGTGCTACAGCTATTCTGTGTTATTTGAGTTTCTCCTGCTGACAGTCACAGATGCCCTGTACCAACGACACTGCGCTATGTATGAACATGCCTACAGGAGTCACACAGGGGAAATGCATAAAGTTTCGTCTCTTGAGAACCAGTCTTTTATTCTGCTCGTACAAGCCCATTGTTTTGTCCAGTTTGTTATCCTTGACCTAAGGTCTTCAGGAGGAGTCTGCACACGCTGATGAGTCACTACTTCAGCTCGGATGAGGGCGGTGAGCGCTCTGTGTGTTTGGCCTTTGGCTTTCTGTCCCTGCTGGTAGCCATGTTGGTGCTCGTTGTGAGGGAAGACTACTTGGAGTTTGGCCTGGAACCTGGTATGAGCCCCTCCCCCTACACATCATGCTTTAATGTGCTTTACGTGATGTGTTGTTGAAAGGGTTTGCCGATCCCTGTTTCACGTGTTTTACTTGTATCCTGTTTAGGTTTTAACAGTCTTTTTGACAACCTGGAAGTTTTTGCAAAACAGCAAGGCTATGCGTGGTCGTAAGTACCCTTTTAAAAACTTAAGGCCTAGAGTTACAGATCATGTTGATGCAATTGGCTTTGAAACAACTTTTGATGTTATTTTGTATTCTGTTTCCACCAGGGTGCCTATTACCAAGTTGACGGTGAAGCTGGGGTTGGCTTGCGTCTGTGCCTTCGTTGGTGCCCTGCTGGCTTTTCCTGGACTTCGTCTGGCCCAGACACACCTAGACGCCCTGCAGCTAAATGCTGACCGTCCCTTCATAAAGTAAGACCAAAAAATGATCCACATAAAGGGAGTTAGATGAATATGATTACATTTGAATGATATGACGTTGTCATCAATGTTCAGTGAAATCAGCTTTCAACTATAGCTGTTAATTTTAGCAGTCAAGCTATAATTTGTGCCTAGCAGAATTGGTGACTGATAATACAGTATTGCCCTGGATATGATGCCAGTCATGAAATATCTCCAGACTCCTCACTCACTTCTCAAGGCGATGCTCTGCATGTATTTCTTGTCTAGAATCCTCTTACACATCAGCTTCCTGTCCCCTCTGCTGGTGCTTGTGTTGTGGGTGAAGCCGATCGCCAGAGACTTCCTGGCCAACGCTCCAATGGGAAAGACCACAGTGACCCTGTAAGCACTTAAACCCTAAACTTCTCTGTCATGTCAGCAACACATGCACTTTTCCAGTTTCCTCATTCAGTATTTCTGATTCGACAGGATCCCCAGCTCGGCCTTTAACACGGTGCGCCTGTGGACGGTGGTGGCTCTGTGTGTGCTGCGTCTGCTGGTGGTGCGCTTCCACATGCAGGCCTACCTCAACCTGTCCCAGAAGTGGGTGGAGCAGATGAAGAGGGAGGCCGGCCGTATAGCTGCCATCGACATCCAGAGAAAGGTTTGTATTTTTTAGGGGCTGTAATGCAAGTCTTTACATGTCGCGGTGAAAACCAGCCACTGTCTTATAAGCCACAATAAGAAGATTGGTCCATAGATGGTCTCACTGTATGAATGGCGGGTTTGCCTTTTTAAAAGTTATCCGGTTACTTCGACCTTTCTTTTGTTTGGTTGACCCCTCTGGCCAATTAGGTCTAACCCCGCGATCTGACTTTCACTCAATCAGAGTGTTTGGCACCACGGCCATTTTCTGGGATGCACGTGGATGAGTTAACCCCCCTTATATTACAGCCTATCTCACGGCCTGTTTAAATGCTGCCATTCATATCCCATAAATTAATCCATGTTCACCAACTATTAAAATATTCCTACACATGTTAAAAGGGTACAGGCACACATACATAATACATACATTTTTGTCAACGCAGCGTTTTCTCACTAAATTATGGAAATGACAGGATAGAAACCCCATGGGCATTCCAATTCTGCCTTGATTGTTGTTTTGAAGTAATTCTCACTGGTGTATCTGGGGGTCTGAGGTTTCGGGTGACTATACGTTTCCTCTGGTTGCATAGTCACATGACCTGGGCTTGGAAAGGAGGAAAGTAATGAGGGTCCATGGCTGAGACGAACACAGCACAAGCCTTTATTCTCAGTGAATAAAAAGAAAGTACTATCATTTAAAATATTCTTTCCTGCCTCAACACTTTTGTTAACTGTCTGCCAACACGGCATTGTACACTGAAATTAACTTTCCCCAGAGATATTGTGTATGAAGCCGTGTGAAAAGAGGCGGTGGAAACATGAAGTGTTGACGTATTTCTTCTTGTGCTAACAGGTTACCCGAATCTTCTGCTACTTGACTGTAGTCACGCTACAGTATCTGATCCCTATTCTACTGATCCTCTTTTCAACCTTAGCCTTGAAGTCTTTGGGTAAGCCATGTTTTAACACAGAACGACAATGAATGAACAGTTTCCACACCATTTCAGTAGAAGTGCTTTAGGTCTGTGGTTGTGTTGAATTGACTTGTAATGTTGCATGCCTGAGTGGCAGGTTTATATGCAAACATATTTGGATAGAATCAGCACAAAATAAGTCCAGTTGGTAATTATTTTTGTTAAAAATGGTTTTATCGGATATTCTAAATCTACAGTTAATCATTAAGATAAGGGGTCATTTGTTAAATGTGGTGCTGCCAATCCAGAGAAATCAGCTAAATTTGTTTACAGTATCAGCATCTTAACAGAAAATCAAGTTTGAAGAAAATCAGCTGTAAACTGCAATGAATGAATAGCATTAACATTAAATGCTCTCCGTCACACCGTCATTATGAAACTTTACACAAAGACAAATGACAGCCACATGAATAACATCAGAGATATGTGAAACCACTGATATATTTACTTTTCTGCACATTATTGTAAGTGACCTTTTCATGCCCTGTTAATCGTATTCTATCGAGTACACCATTCAGACTTACCTGAGTGGAAATGGTTTTCCAATGTTTTTCCAGGTGACTTCTCATGGGGGTTTGTTGAGGAGACCCCAGGGGTGACCCCCGCGCTGGTCCTCCCGACCTCCCCGCCACCCGTCTCGGGGCTTGAGGACGACGAGGAATCCGAGGACATGGAGGAGGAGGTCCAGGCCACCGTGGCTCGCTTGGCCGAGGCCTTCCACGGCCTGTGCGCCATCCTAACGCCGCTCTTCTTCAGGGGCTTCTTCGCCTTCTTCACCTGGTGGGTGGCGGCGTGCCAAGTCATCAGCAGCCTGTTCGGCATCTACTTCCACCAGTACCTGATGCACAACTGAAAGGGGGGGCCTCCGTCTCTACTGCCCCCCTCATATTGCACTGAGTTCACATTACAAACCCCCTCACACATAGATTTGTCTTAGTCAGAGTCACAGCCTGCTACATTCAAAGGGGTTGAGGTGTTGTACCCCCAAGCAGCTAGAGTGAAATCATGACATTGAAGTGGCACTATGAAGTCATTTCAGAAATGGCATTCTGACTATGGGACATGTTTAAGTCTCGAGTCAGGCCATTGGCAAGGCTGGACCTGATGACTGAGTTTGTTTATAACTCTTAAACATTTAAGCATGACTTCAGTGCCAGTATGTGTCATCTTTTCTGATGTAAAAAAGGAGAAATAACTGCGCTAACAATTTTACGACACAATCAGTAGCTTAACCGTGGCAGTTTCACACTCAGCTCTGGCCTTACCTACAATCCAAAACATTCAGATTTACATCTGATGACTAATAATATTTATTTTGACATCATCTGTCATACTTTAATATCACTAAACTGACTTTCTGTACGTCGCGTACCTCCTAAATAATGTCCGTAGTTCTTTCCCTGTTACTTTAGTTCCCATAGTTCTTGAACTGTATGTCCAAAGCATTAGTCCTCCATTAACATGCTGCCTAGGGAACTACAGTATTCACTCAATGCGCCTGGTATTCAGATCAAATTAAAGTGCCTGGAAACTCAGGGATTTTGAAGGTGGGGTTTCATTGTCCAGCACACCGGCCCGTGATGACCTAAGCCGAACTCTGTTGTGGGACGGTGTTACGAAAGCCACAGCCACCCACATCGGTCACCCATAGGGCTCAAAGGTTTCGGTTCTCCTCTTTTCTTTCAGTTTTCTTTGATGCCAAGCACTGTATACATACAAGAGGGACGCATTTCATGTGAAGCTTTCATGTGTAGTTGGCCTACAGAACCATGAAGATTTCAAAAGTAATCATTTTTATTTATTTATTTATTACTGAGTGCCACATATAGCTGAACCCTCGTCTGTGATTTTAGAGCGGTACAGTCCCAGTTTAAATTAGTTGTTTCGAGCGAGGTTTGATTAAAAAAATTAAATAATAAAGATACATTTTTTTACAAAGGCTGAGAACAAAATGAGCTGTCAGTCGTGTCTCTGTGGGGGTTTTGAGCAAATTTGATTTTTTTTCTTTTCTTGACTGAACAAGATTGTTTCTTGAATGATGAGTCATATTTGGTACTTTTTATCTTTGGTTGAGTTTTAATAAAATGGAAAGATTGATTGTGAAGTTACAATACATTTGGTTTCTATCTTGGTTTCTAGTACTGCTTTTAAAAACTAACAATATTTAGTTTGGACCATTGATCTGCCAGTTTTACTGTACTTAAGCATCCTTAAGAGATGCATTTCTAGTGACTCCTAACCTTTGGCCCTTGAACAGACTCGATAGATATTTGAAAAGAAGAATGGTTTATTGAAAGCCAAAAAGGCTAGTACAGTGCTGTGAGTGTATAAGGGAACACTGGCCCACCAGTGACACTGCAGGGCAAACATTGAAGCCATGGGGCAGGCTGAGGCGCATATATATATATATGTCTATGGGCTGAGGGGCTGACATGATTTATTAGTGATATTATTTCACTTCCACACACCATCAAGACGGACAATGAAGCTCAGTCGCAGGTCAGATGGTCACTTGTCTGGGCATTTTATTAGCTTCTTGTCTGGGGTATGCTTCACTGGAGGCAATTTATATCAGCTGAGTGAAGGGTTACTGACAGGGAAGACTGGCTGCTTCACATAGCCGAGGCTAAGCACAGTGACCTAATCTACATTCTGGGTATTCCTGCAACTGGATGAATAAAGAAAATACCCGTGGCAAGGCAGCACTTATGGTCCAATAAAAAAGGAGCATGTAACATGGAACTAACTTTAGTCAGCCGAAGAGATTTGGAGATCAGTATTGTCATCATGGTGTAGCTTGTAATCTTGCTGTAACAGCGTATTTTTCGAAGAATTAGGTTTGTCTAGGCTTTAGGTCGGCTAAATAGGCCTGTAATTCATTTTTTTGTTGTTGAAGCGAGTCCGTGGCCATCATAAAGCACATGTAAACGCGCTTCTTGCATACATGTCTACTTCCAGATTTCGGAGCTGTGGCAAGTCTGGGAGAGAGCGTGATGTAGTGAACTGAAGGGGGCATGGTTGACATATACTCGCATCAATTATGTGTATGTGTTTTGGAGGTCTCGTCTGATGCCGTCTAGGGTCTTCATGGTTGCTTTAGAGCCTGACGGTGGGCTATTCAGACGCCTGCAGACTGACCCACTCTCTAGGGACGAGCCCAGACGTGACCCCTGCGACACTCTTTTAACCGTTGATGGCGGGACAGAGGGGCGTGTCTGTCTTTTTCCGGAGGAATATTTTTTAGTCCATTTTGTCATTTGTGGTTTCAAAGCTCGACGTTTGTTTCAAGTTTGCCCGCCAACCCAAGCATAGCTTATAGAATTACTCTACGTCCATGGCACAAATAAGTAGATTTTGTTTTTTGATGATGCAGCATCGTGCAATTGTAGTTGGCTGTACAGACAACATCCACCACTATGCTAGAATCTTGTGCAGCATGTTTGACCACAATAAATAATTACAAGTAGTCACATTGGGCTACACAAATAAAAATGTTTTTTTGATGTCTTAGATGAAATCAATGCAATTATTTCCGTCAACACATGATAACCCTGAATATAATACAAATTATTGTAAGAAAAACGAGGGATTTTATTTAGGCAAAACAACATTCTGACATTGAAAAACTGTCTCACAATAAATATACACACATCAAGGCTTATTATAGGCTACCCCATCATCAGACCCCTGTTCATTCTCACCCGTTATAGGCACTGCCTTATGGGGACCCCTAGTGGGAAATACAGGGAAAATCAATCAACCCAGGACAAGCTGGACGAGGTTTCATTTTGCGATTCTCAACATTTTTGCGTGAACGTTTCATTAAATTCCCTCCAGACTGAACACAGAATAGTAAATTGTGGGTTGCAAACAGACAGTATAGGTTAACTGTGAAAAAAGGAAAATAATACTGAGTCGCTGCACATTTAACTAGAGGAACAACTCAAAGTAAAACGATGCATTGTGAAACATTGTGACTCAAAACGAATAGGTTACACTTTAAAGTGCATGCAAGCGTCATAGCACAGGGTTCAAGTATGGCCTCTGAAATAGCTTGAATGTGAGGAACCGTCTGAATTTTATCTTTACCGGTAGAGGGCGTACTTCACCATCGACATGTTTGTTTAACAGCTAAATGTTCTCCCTCGAAGGTATATTTCCCGCATTGATAAAAACTTGCATCAGACATAAATTTAACACAAAACAAAAAAAGCGGTATTTATGCAAACATATCCTAAAAAGACAAAACTTTGGTCTTCCTTTAGTCAGGTACTTGTACATAATTATTTAGGCAAGAGTATAAAATAGTATTTCTTTTTTTTTTTTTTTTTTTAAAGAGGAAAAATATACAATGCTCATTCTGGATTAAACCATTTCAGAATATGGAAAATCCCTGAGAAACACACTGATCATCATTACATTATTTTTTCACACAGAAAAACATTGTTTTTGGAAGGCATTGTTGCATACCACTGATTGTCACTGAAAACAATGAAAGTATTAAAAGAACTAAACGGTTTTGAGACCCACACAAGAAATGTATATGTTCAACTCAGTGCTCTGAGTTGTATTGGAAACATTGGTTACGGTGTTTACTGCACACTGGTCTCACGAGAACACTGGTGTGGGGCTCTGCAGTCCCTCATATCTCCCTCAGAGGCATCCACCCCTCAGGGCTCATTAACCCCACATTCAACACAACACACCTTCAAAAATACCACTGGAAAGCTAATGTCTGTCCTCAAGTGCTCACAGAATGAATGCTGTGGTTTAATATTACCCACATCAATACCAGCCCATTAGCCTAACCCACTCTGTGTGGACATTAATATGTGGCAGTTGTGGGGGTGGCAGGGTTACCTGCCCACTGTTATCTCTGCCACCCACCATTGCTCTCTATCTGCCTGAGAGGAGAGTCCCCCTTCTCCTCCGACAGGCTCCTGGCCACGCAGTGTGGTGATGGGTAGCCACCATCCCTCCCCATGGCGGAGGGGTGGGACTCGTGGGGAGGGTGGGCGCTGATTGGTGAGCGGGGCCCCATGTGGTGTGGCGTGGGTGTGGTCGGACAGCTGATGTGCTCAGGGGAGGCGCGCTCTGATTTGATGCTGAGGTTGAGTGAGGAGGTGGAGGGAGACGGGGGTGTGGGGGTTTGGGAGTACCCTCCCACAGACATGCTGGAGAGGGAGAGAGAACAGAGAGGGGGCCTCAATACAAACACTGAACCCTGCGGATGACTTTAGTAAAGAATATAGTAGGTGAAGGAGCACTACAGTTAGGCAGGAAGCATATATGATTAAGTCTTGCACATTAAGGACTGCAGTATGCCTTACTCAACTAATTAGAGCACTTAAGGAATGAGGCTGAGGCTAAGGCTAGGTAGCACAACATCTGTAATAATAGCATAAGGATCATGACAACAAAACTCATGTAATATTTTTGCCATAAAACCATTTTCTTTTCCTTTTCAACGTTAAGTGTCTAGGAATGTCCATGATATCTCAGAGCAAACAAAACCACAGTCTGGTAGAGTCTGTCTTACCCTTGGCTGATGTGCGGCAAGTGCGATTCGTGCTGTTGTATTGGCGGCCAGGGGTTCATGGCACCACGCTGTATACTCATAGACTGAGGGAAACCTTGACGGGAGTATTCTAAAACAGGCAAACACATTTTTGTTTGACTTTATCTTACACTTATACTAACATTTATTCATTCATTCATTCATGTTATGGCCTTCACTGTACCTTTAGCCATTTGCCAAGTGTTTTTATCCAGAGCAAATTATGTTGTATGCATATCACCCTTACTCTCACTGTCAATAGGATCTTGCACCTTGGCAATGTCTGCTAGTTTTGCCACAGGGGCCATAACCAGTCAGTAATATTTAACACTGAGTACTAGTCATGATATCACATTCTCAGAAATATTGATTATTTGCAGACATTCACAGGAATGGAAAACGACGAGACTTTTAGACATCAACACAAAATCAACCAGAGAGCTAAGAAAGAAGAGCAGACAAACGTAGCAATCTTT
>NC_045161.1:29866256-29951256 GCF_900700415.2 Clupea harengus | reverse complement strand
TTTTTATACAAATGTTGAAATGTGGGATCCATGTACTATGTGAAATTCCTTTTCATTTTCTCGTTGAATCCCTGATCACCCCGCCCCCTAGGCCTATAATAGAGGGGTATGTATTTTTAACCTGAAGAGGCTGTTGAGTTCTTTTGTTAGTCTTTACTCAGGCTCACACCCACTCAGTCTCGCTTATCCCAGGCCTAATTTTCTTTCTCCGGAAGTTATAGTTAAAAATATGCCATCTCCATTTAAAGGTAGAATACTGTAAGCAATGTTGTTACTACCGTGTACTACCGTTTTGTTTTTTTTAAAAGGAAAATGTTCCAATACACCCCCTTTTCTCTCATGAGCTGAAGATACACAAACAATTAGACAGCGGGGGCAAAAGGACACAGTGACATATTAATGTTTTTTATTCCTCCAGTGGAGTGTGGTACCACGCACAGTTCACACACAACTAGAACTATGCTGTAAATTACTGCAGCTGGTCAGGTAATTGCAATTTTGTCAGTCTAAAATTATCAATATAATAATATATTAACAATATAATAATATATTATCAAAATATCATTTAATGTCTTGTCACTATTAATGTATCATATCAGCTGTTCAACACAGTTTAATGAGTATTTGCAGCAACCATTTCTTTTTAACACACGTTACTGCAGTATAAGGTGTAATTAGAGTATTTGCATCAACCATTTCTTTTTAACACACGTTACTGCAGTATAAGGTGTAAATAAAATGAACGCCCAAAGCATGCTCAGTGTCCTGGGTGACTGCTCTGCTCTGCTCTGTTGATGTGAACCCCGTAGGGATTGTTTCACCACTACTATTCCTCTTATAGTGGACATGCATGACCTCTTCTATAAATAGGATCAAACCCGCATGGCGAGCGGATATGGTGCCTGCGTTCCCACGACCCCGAGAGTGCCCGCCACAGCCGAGCCGGTCTTGGCACACAGAGTCAGGAGACAGCAAGGAATCCACCTCTTTGACTGTTATTGCCTTATAAAGCATATTCAGATCTGGGGGCCTTCATCACGTCACTGTTCAGGTGATGGTATCAGTGCTAGACAGCTGCTGACAAGCCAAATAATGTGCAAATAGACTCTGTTGGACGTGGAGTTTACCTGCGGGGACAAATTACCAGTCTGGACAAAACTGGAGTTCCTCCACCCGCTTTCCCCCACCCGCCTTCACCCACCCGCCTTCACTCAACACAGTCTGTTGTAGTTTTTAGGTTCTTTTCCAATTTCAACTCTTAGAAATATCCATAAAAAGTTACAAAAATACCCCCAATATTTGAGTTCAGGCTCCTGATGACCTAATCATTTCAGGTCCAACCCGTGGAGTGGAGGCATGTAATATACAGTGTGTGATGAACACATGAGGAAATCTTCTAAAATGAAGATGTGGCATTTGCTATTAATACACCTTACAAAACACTAAAAAAGCTTTTGCCATCTTTTCAGAGACAAATCAATGCACTGGGTCAGCACCTCCTCAGTGTAGGTGTCAATGCCAGTAAACTGTTTTACACTAGGATATTTAAGGGACTGAAGATGCCTGTCCTAATGCTTGCAAGGTAGCTAGCTAGTATACATCCGTATGACGCAATACTGTCGGCATTGCATGTCTCCTTTTGACTCTGCATGTGCCACAGTTCTTATCCCTTAGAGAGACCGTGACTTCCTGTGGTGCCCTCCCAGAGGCCAGGCTGGTGGAAAAGACTACACAAACAGAGAGGGCCTGCCACCCTGTGCCCACTCTCCCTCTCACACAGACAGGCGCCCTCCCTGTGCCCACTCTCCCTCTCACACAGGCCCTCCCGGGAGCGGAGGAGTCTTAATTGCCCAAGGCCTTGCAGGGAACGCTCTGACAACAAACAGTTTCATCATACAGTCTAAGGTGTTACCATAACTGAAGGAAAGAGTACAATAGAACCAAAGAACATTGTTTTTGTTGACTGCAGCTTGTTGCTTGTAGCTTGTGTACTATGTATAGCATCCGCTGATGACTTACAACTTTATGTATTCTATGTGTACTATATATAGTATCAGCCTGTCTATGTTGTTAAGCTACACAACCATGTGTGCGTCACAAAAACACATTTGGGTTGATATAATATAATATAATATAATATAATAGTGTTGATGTGTGGATCCTGCTCTCATTAATACCAAAGCGTTTAGAGACATATTTCTTAAATTACTTTAACGCGGCTATTATTTAACTGTCTTGAGGACAACATTCAACAATGCAGTGGATAAATCAACCTTTGATTAGCTAACACTGTTTAAGATACACTGTGGCACTGTTCCGGACACTCATAGGAAAATATTAGCCAATCATCACGGGTAGGGAAATGTTTTCCAATTATTGATTATTGACACCCTCTCATAGAAGGTACTTCACATGTCATATAATGCTGCACTGACATGGGAAACCAGGTTTCAGAAGACTGACTAAAATAGAAAGCCACGGTCTTGTTATTTGCATATTAATATCCACAACCTCGAAACCGAGTCACACTCGCCAAAAATCTCACGGAGTGTCTTCAGTATTTGTCTGAAGACTTTGTCGAAAAAAAAAAGTACAAATAGTGTAAGAATGCTAGTGAGATCCAACGTCAGGAAAATGAATCAATGCTTTGTGCACATACCGAAGAATTTGCATGAGATGAGTGGGTATTAGAATTTTAGAATGAATGTACTAACTTGAACTTAAAGTTTGATTCAGTGAAATGTGAACAGTAGGTTTCCTCTGTTGACAGGTAATAAGAGAGATAATCTATGATGAAAAAAAAACCTAATCCCTTGTTGACTGAAAGTGACTGATGCCTCCAAATGTGAGGTGTACAGTTAAAAGAGTACTGTCTGGCAAGATCATTAGCAAGCAAACATAGAGTAATCGAATTATGTAATAATATACTACAACATGATATAAATGGTTTGGGGAATTTATACAATAAAACTACAACATTAAACTGCATCTAACTGCATCTAAATGTTATAGACGACATATGAATTAACTTCTTTATAACTAAAGGTAATTGCAATAATGAGATTTATTTTTTCATGGTTTTAAGCTAAATCCTTACTTCCCCTTTGCACAAAACATTATGTAGTGCTTATCCGAATAAAAAGCCAGTCTTACTGAGAATTGTAGGGAGATAAATATTAAAGATTAAATATTTACCCTACTTAATATCATGCAGTGTTAAATAACAAATTCCTGCTGCTCAAACAACCATACATCTATACAGTCTTACTTGTTTATCACAATACTGTTCCCAGTTTACGGCAACTTTGTGGCCTACTAGGCAAGATTCTGTTAGCTGAGGGAAACTACACACAATCGATCCCATAAATGATATTATTACTCAGACAGGAACATTCATGAATGTTGTTCTCCATATGTCTCTCTCTTCCACCACCTTTCACAGCTGTATTTTGCTTGCTCACCTGTCACGAGTCTCTCCAACCAGCTGTAGTCTAAACATAGCCCACATCCATAGCTTTGACTAAGCAACTCCGGTCAAACGTCCAAGTGAACCACGCTTTTTATCTTTATACAAAGCATTTTGAAGTTGTTACCTTAAGGTGTCTTCAGAGTGAGCTGGTTTGGAGTTGTCTCTTCGGTCTGATATTGAAGCTGGGCAGATCGGTGTTCATTCTCCAGATGCGTATACTCTACCGTCCGTCTATTTGTAAATGAAACAGGAACGCCCACTCTGCTGTGCCATTGGTTTAGCGCTCTACTACGGGAGGCCGTTTTCAAACCTATTTTGAACAAGCGCCTCATAAACGTGGTGTGCGCCAGTGAATGAAGGCTGTCAGTGCTAAAACTTTAAATAGCCTTTCATCAGGAGTCCGTGACTATGTGACTGGCATATCTTTGACGCTATTGTTGGAATAGGTATTTTTGTCACTTTTGTCGTTTGCCATTTTCTTCAAACGAACATGAGCAATTCCGCCCTGGTAATAAATCTGCATAGTTTATGATGAACCATCGAACATGAATCCTCAAACATGTTAGCTTGATACAAGGCACTTTCGAATTTTAGGTTCTAAAAGACGTGTTTATCGAATTCTAAAAGATGCTTTGATAAAATGATGAGGTGTGGGCCTATGAGACAAGAGCCAATATTTGCTGTCTGGAAGACTAATGGTACCATATATAGTTTCATGAAACACTAACATCTCACTTGTCACCTACATATTTCTTCTTAAGATATGATCTGTCTCACAAAATGTCTTTGCAACCGCTTATCAGGGTAAGAGGTAGCTGGCGGAGGTAGCTTTATTTAGTTTGTGGCAGTCATTGCTGTGAGAGTCTGTCATGATGTCCAGTGTTTGATGCTCAGTGGGTTCAACATTTCCACTCACGAAAGGGTAGACAACACTAAGAGAAAGACTGAAGACTGAGGCCTTTACTGGGCACTATGGGCCCTAACGTGTGGAGCCCAACTGTCTTCATGAGATGTTTGTAGGAGATGAATTTATATTTAGGAGGGCTATTTCCATATCTACTGGCTCTTATTTTGGCATTCTGTCTCCATGACGACTGAGATCACTCTAACACTGAAAATACTAAATATATTGGAGCTGTGTATCAAACTTTAAAACTTAATGTGTATTCAAATAGTTGTTTTATGAAATTACTCTGCTGAAAAGTCTTAAACAGGTGTGCTGCATCTCACAACACCCCTTGCTGAAATGTGATGAAGAAGAAACATTGTGAATATTGGATCATCACCACTGCGCCATCTCTTGATGCTGTCTCCTGATTTCAATTCAGTTACACTTCCATGCTTAATAACTTGAGATAATTAGTATTATATAATTAGTATTACATTATTAGATATTAGATATTTTATTGGTTTTTCTGACCTTCGTGCTGATGGCAAGTGCTATGCTCCACAAATCAAGCTGAAGCATATCTGTTCCTGTTACATTGGTAAATGTCTTGACCTCTGTAGTTTAATATAACATTTGTGCTAAATGCATAAGAGTGAACAGGATATTTTTGGGTGAAATCAGCTCATCCTTCACTAAATGGTACATGTACTGGTTGCTGGCCACAGTATGAGTACATTTTGTTTTACACAAAACTAGAATAAACTCCTTTTTTGCATGTGGTGACATTCTTAAAGTTTGCAAAGGACAGACAATACCTTTGTGCTTTAAATGAGAATTATTTGGATGTTTGTGATGTTGTGGGCACATTTCATTGAGGCGAAACTACCCATTGCACCTTTAAAAATTGAGAACTCAGACATTAAAGCATGGTCAGCATTTTCATGTTTGTCATCTAAGAGAGGTCAAAGCCATGCATACATACTGACCGTTATATTTAGAGGCAATAATTCACACATTTATTTAGGAAACATTATTCTGAACTGTTTTTAGGACTTGCTGCATGTCTGTCATCGCATCTAAATATACATCCTGATGTGTTATTTCCATCGCCTGACAAACCCTGATTACTCTCCACAGCTCACTTTTGTAGATGAGTCCATTAACTCATTTACACGCGGCAGGGAGCAGAGGTCCTAGGTTGCTCTTGCTGCACGTCATCTGATGTAAGAAACAGCAACATCCTATCAGACTGCTGAAATTCCCTGACCCATAAAGACATGTCTGTCCTCAGCATTTTCCATGCTGGAGTGGGGTATTCATGCCCAACCACTGAAAACTAAAAACTTAAAATCTGGGGAAGTGGGAGCTAGAAAGAAAAAGGATGAAAATCTTATCCTGCAACAATGAGTTTTTCCATTTCTCATCCTACAGTTCTAAATTCCCACCCACAAAAGTGTCCTGGACATGCCTGCGTGGTGTTTAATCCAGACACACAGAAGATGGACATGCCTGCGTGGTGTTTAATCCAAACACACAGAAGATGGACATGACTGCATGGTGTTTAATCCAAACACACAGAACATGCATGCATGGTGTTTAATCCAGACACACAGAAGATGGACATGACTGCATGGTGTTTAATCCAAACACACAGAACATGCATGCGTGGTGTTTAATCCAAACACACAGAACATGCATGCGTGGTGTTTAATCCAGACACACAGAACATGGACATGCATGCATGGTGTTTAATCCAAACACACAGAAGACGGTTTCAGCCGAAGATGAATGAACCCTTGAGCTTCAAGCCAAATATGTTAGTCCTGATGCGCTACATTATAATGTGATGATAATTAACGAATGACTGTAACACATGCAGCGTGGTCTCTTACTGTTTGGCAAATTAGAAAAGAGATACTTTAACTTGTCTTTGTTGTTAGATGTGGGAACCTTTGGAAAGTGTTCATGATTAGACAAGTTTTGTGTTTTCCTGAAACTTCTCACTTCTGCTTTTGACAACATCAGTGGCCTCTACCTTTTGAGCATGTGGTGAGCTTGTCAGACTCAGAAATAGCCTCCATGGTTAGAATGCATATGTTAGAGCAATTCTTCGTTGTGTATACTTTTTTATAGCACCCAGCTTATCTTGTTCAGAGCAGCTTCTAGCTGGCCCTGCACTCCTTACCACCAACCTTGAGCTGCAACACCCCACCACCACCTGTTCTCTGAAAGGCAATTTACCATAACTGTGAAATGTTTGTCCCCTTTCAAATGAGTACTGTACTATTACCAAGTAGTTTTACACAAAAAGACAACAAACAAATCTAAATAGTTTGCAAAGCATTTACAGGGGTTATAAGAATACAGTAAGGGATAATTGGTAAGCCCTAGGCTATGACATCCGTTGTATTCACATTGGACTTTTAATTTTTTTTTTTCTGTTAATCTTTTATCTTACCTTTCAATAAGGTAACTAACACAAGGATCTTAATAAAGAACTTGGACTTAATGATGAGGTGACCAAAATGTAGGTTACCAAAATGGTATTGCAGCAAAGGGGTACTCTAAGTATTAATGTATAGGGGTTGAATACTTATCCAAGCAGAATGTTTTAGTTTTGAATTTATTCATTTCTAATTTTATTAAACAAATTAGCCTACTTCTGTAGCCTTTAGAATATATATAGTAAGGCATGTGTTCACAATGACAATATCGATTTGGATAATATGTGTGAGTATCATTTGTAATTGTGAACATGGTGATGAGTGTCCTGGGGGTTGAATACCACTGTACATGGATAGAACACCATAAACTGTCTGGTGGAGGTCACTTCTCCGTAAATGTGCAAAGATGTTTGAGTGGGATGGATGGGTGCTCTCATGCAACCCTTCTTACCCACAGAACTTTACAGACGCCCAACACACAAAGGCCTGAAGTGAGAAGAAAGTAATTAGGGCTGGCATAGACCACACTGGAAAACTACCTTTTTAAGCTACTGTCATGAGTTTTAGGTGTGATATTTACGTTGATCAAAACCTACTATTGGCTGGCCTGCATGAGCCTTACTCTGGCTATTCAGTGCACAACTCTACACAGTCAGTATACAGTATACAGTATACACACATATGGTCCTGTCAAAAAGTTCGGAGAGGCAGGGCTCACTGCATTTCTCAAAAACAACAACAAAATAACACATCACTTCACGGTCGGAGTGAGTCTGATACACAGGTTTAGGAATACTAAATCCACAGTTCAAGAATTGCGTTTTTCAAATGCTTTTGATGTTACTAAATGTTTGTTTTTTTATTCAACAAGCGCCTACATTACAAAGCCCAAATTAATGTGATGAGCGGATTGCTCAGCAATGTGAGGGTGCAGGCTCTTGGAGTGTCACCATAGCAACCATTGAAAAGTTAATTGGATTCAGAGAAGAGAATGAAAGCACATGCCTCACCACCCTGAAATCCCAGAGGCTCCATGTCTTTAACCCTACTAATACTAGCAAACATGCATCTGACATTGCACTGCTTTAAAACAATGGGACAAATTACGACTTTTGGGTGATAAATATACAACGCTTTAATAACGCATGGCTCTTGATCAAATCTGCTTCGTGCACACAGACAGCCTATTACTGAAAGACGATGACTATAAATACGCTGCGAAATGTATTACATAGTTATGACAGAAAAAAAATATTGCCTTAAATAAATGTAACTGCTTTTTAGTAAAAACAAAATGCATACGCCTGCGAATATTTTTGCAGAGTAATGGCACAAAGCCTAAATAATTCTGATGGAGTTCAGTGATAGCATAATTTATCATAATATAGGCTATTTTGGATATCTTATCTAGGAGGTAGACCTCTCTGGGACGAGCGAGTCGTCTCATTGTGTCGGAGAATCTGAGTGAAAAGTCCATTGTTGTAGCGAAGTTTTTAATCTGGGGATTTTAAGAACATCACATGCTCAGCCTGAGAAGTGACCGGACCTCTCCACGACGCACAAATGCACATTCCAACGCTCGTTTCTCCTCTCTTTGGTTGTTTTCCTACATCCAGCTAAATGGAAATCTAAAACGAATAACTGTTGACAAATCCAAACGCTGCAACCTCTCTGCGGGCACCTGCGGCACCATTTTGAGGAGCTTTCCGCGAGGGAGACCATTCAACTTTGTTTTTCGGACGGAGGCGAATTATTTCTGCAGTTTCAAGGATTTATTTCACCCTAAAAATGACTTACACGTATAGCCAACGATCTTTAATGGTACTTGCTTTATTAGGGGTTCTGTCTGCAATTATGTCCTTGCTATCAGCCCTCTTGATTTTCCAACTTCAATCACAACAAACGAGTGTCAGGGAATCTACATCGTCTGTCGTTCCCGTTGAAGTTTCACTTGTTCTCTTGCCAGTTTCAACAGTTCTTACTGCTTTGTCTTTGACACTAAACCTGAGTTCTGTAGTGGTATGCCTCCTGCATAGCTATTTCACCGCCGAGATTTGCAGAGGGGATGAAGACACGGAGAGGTAACATTTGTTGTTCATACACATACACCGTGGAATCAAAGAATGTTTTGATGACTTTATACAAGACTTTAAACACGCTAAAATATTATTCAGTTCATTAGTAGCCTAATGGGTAACCCCATAATGCCAATGCGCCCCCTCATTCAAACTGAATACAATTCTCATTGTGCTTACCATTCATGACCCAACGACCATTCCCACATTCTAAACAGGCTAGTACTTTCATACAATTTTCATTGTGTAAAACTAATTTAACGTAGTGGTCACAAACATTGACCATCTAATGCACATATACCCCAAAAGCATGACTGACTGGTTTGATTAACCTTTTCTTCATTCCTCTGCAGAGCTGACTGGTTTCTATTGGACAGTAGAGCTGTGCGGCATGTGGCCATAGGTTTATTCTGTCTCGGTGTGTCTATCTATCTAGCAGGTAAGCAAAACACATTGTTCTTACATAAATGTGTAACTTTGGTTCCATATCAGCGGTCCCCATCGTAACTTATAAAAAACTGTCTAGCTCTGCGAGGGTTTTCTGACCCGAAAAGGTCAGGCCCCTGAAAGGAAGAAGCTGAAGTGGAGAGCTTATTACAAAAGTAATTTTAATCATTACTAAGCAAATTTAAATTATAATCATACCAAACATTTGCAGTGAAGCCAATCTCAAGTTAGATTTTTTTTTTAAAGAATAAAAGAAATGATAAAAAGGAAAGCAAAAGTTAAACTCATTGAAAAATCTCAGGTTGTCAGTCAGCACCTCAACCTGCAGCGAGGTCTGGTCAAATTCCTTGAGAGCAGTATGCACGACTGAGAACAATTCCTTCTTTTATAGACATCCCCAAACAGGCATTCTAATGGCAGGCCTGGCCGAATGACAGGTCTCCCTTGTGGGGAGGTCCTTTTTTGAGGGGTCCTGGTCTGCTGATGTAATGGCAGCACTCTCACAAGATTAAGGGACAAGGGACCTTTTGAACCCCCCACCTCTTCAGTGCAGAGTGAGAGGGCCTGTAGGGCCGCCGCTTCACATTCCAGAACCGTGCTTCTCCCCCACTTCTTTTGACACCGCAGTCTCCACCGTTCTTTTCCTTCAAAAGAGTTAACACAACAAAAACAGGGTAAATCAGTACCTCAACAATGGCAAGGGTGTTATAAATATTTAACGGAGCATATTCTCTCTGTTGCAGCCTTGTCCATCTACATGCTCTTAGTGTTTGAGAATGAGACGGGCATCGCCAGCGTGTGCGTCCTGTGCTCTGGAATCCTTGTGCTGTTGATCATAGTGGCACACTCCCTGGCACGAGCTGCCCGCACCGCCCGGCAGTACCAGAGCGAGCACCCCCACACCATGTACCAGAACGAGCCTGAGATCAGCCCCGGTGCCCACCCTCCTGAGCCTGGCCACGAGGACAAAACCAGGGGCCAGCGCAGCCAAGCCGGCCTGCAGCGCCAGCTGTCCTACCCTCCCTGCCCTAACGTGAGACAGAAGCAGCAGCAGTACGCTCCGTCCAGTGGGGTGCCCAGCCATACCAGCGAGAAGGAGAGCTACAGTGGCAGCGGAGGAGCCCCGCGCATGCACCGGACCCTGTCGGCTGAGTCCGGCCTGCTCCAGTCCCCGTCCAAGCCCTGGAATGGCATCAACAGTGAGATGAGGACTGTGCTGGCGCGGAAGTCAGGTGCCATCGGCAAGGACTCCACTCTAGTATGATCACCACTGACCCAGGGGCCAGCCTGTATTCAGACATCAGTAGTTCCACCTGCCAGTCACACAGCATTTATGAATGGTCATAAATGCTGTATAATGTATATGCTTTGTACCGTCTATTGACATAACAAAGAATGAGGAGGTTATTATGGTTTACACAACACTGACAGTGCTTAATGGATCATGTGGAGTCCCCATGCAACACTTCTCTAACTGTTGATCAAGCTGAACCGTGAAAATGCTTTTGTTTGATATTTTTGTATTGTTATATTAACTTATTAGTTTCCTGTCAGTAATGTAATTTTCCATACTGGCCCGAAATAATTTCCAATAAATACAATTTGCTTTTGTCAGTCTATTTGTAAAGTATTTTGTATTCAATAATTTAGTGTAACAATTCTAATAGGTATTCTAAAGGACCTAAAGAAACAATTTAACCATAGACTAGTTGAAACTGTTAGTTTTTAAAGCCTGTCTGACCCATTGACTTGATGGATATAAACAGCACTGAGCTTTGAAATAAAACCAGTGACCAAAAGAAGAATTTATGGCACATCTTGTACACACAGTCCAATGGAACTTGTGTTCACTTGACACAGATCTACTACAGCTGAGATATGTGGTCAGTGATCAAATGAGTTGACCAGCTCACTCACTCAGCCGACACAGAAGCCTCTTAACTATCACAGGGAGTCACCGAGTCTTCATTTTCTCTATTCTTGTAACAATGGCCTCAAAAGTCTCAAAATATATGTTACGAAGTAAGCCCACTTTACTGTTAAATACAGTTTTAAACACTGTTACCATTTCTATGTTGCAGATCATGGACATGAAAGGAACTGGTGGAGAAACTGGTCTTACTGTTAGTCAGCCAAGATAGGCTTTAAACTGATGCCAAATTGGACACTAAATTGATGACTTTTGATGTAAGACATTCCTGCAGAGGAGTAGTAAAGTTTTCCACTGGTGAGCACATGTTGATTAAGGGGGTACTAACCTCGGAATCAGTTTCCCATTGGTCAGTGGTCAGGAGGCAGAGGATGGGCAAGGGTCAAGGGGGGGTGTAGTGGGGTTCACATCACTAACGTGTCATTACACACATAAAAACAAACAGAAACATGACAACAAATGAAACAGAATGAACTAAGTTAAAAAAATAATAATCAAGAAACAGATGGTCATGTTGGGTGGAAAAAAGTTCAATGATACCATCACATATGAAAGATAATAGAACAAAAACTCAAATGAGAGGCCAACAGAACATGTTTAACTTGTCTGTTATAGTCTGTGTCCATCCTTTGGTCAGTGTGCTTTTCTTTGTTTAATAATACAATTTGTAATGTTCATTTCGTCTGAATGATAAATTACGTGAATGATGACCTCTACCTGCGGCCTTGGGTATTGTTGATCTGGTCTTTCATAGAGATGGCCTGACGAAGCAATCCATCTATGCTTTTGAAGTAGAGACTGCTGTTGGTCATGCTTTTAACAGCGCTGTGGAGAAAATGTAATAAAAAATGTGAGGCCTACTGAAATAACACTCTTAAAAAGACCATGGAAACATCTTTGTTTGATAGTCCATACACTACCTGCATGCATACTCCACTGAATAAATGGCCCCTTGACTTTGCTCTTCCCAGCTTTGCATATCTGACTGTGAAAGGAGAACAATTATTTAAAAGACGCCCTAGATTGGCTCCACCATTTCAGAATGGTATAATGCCACAACAGCACGGCAATGACATTGAGTGGCAATTTTCTTGTGTAAAAGAAATTATCCCGGTTAAAATAACAGGTCTGTAAATAATGATAATAACATGCATGGAGAGGAATCAAAATAGAAAAGACGACATAAACTCACTTTGTGTTGTACTAACTCTGGAAGTGACCTCCTGACATGCTCCTGTAATCTGTACAGCGCAACTGACGGTTCGTTGGCCAAAACGTACATACTTTCCGTGAATTTATCGGTCACTGGAATACAGATAAATTACATTTTAGTTAGATCACTTGCTGTAAAATATATCATAACAAACTGCATGCACTGATGTCAGTCAGCTGACTACTAGCTGTTCGCTAACGTAAATTAGGACAGGTCGTCAAAAGACTAGCAGCGTCCACAGATATAACATTAGCTGTTTATGATAGTTATTAAATATGTACCTCTTTTAACTTTAAGCTGCATTTCCTGGTCATCCATTTCGACAAATAAAAACCGAAAATTGTGCGTCTCTGTCTCAGTCTTGGCAGTAATGTCGGTCTATTTTGCTTTCTTTGTGCCCCTGGAAATTGGTCCGTTGTTCCTCAAAGGCACTGGAAGTACAGTTCCCAGGTTATGATATTCCACGGCGAGAAATATTTTAAACTGATCACAGTGTCTTAATTAATGTCCAAAATGAAAAAGATTACAGGGGAAATCTACCGGGAAATAGTTATCTGTCTTACGACAGCACGTTAGACACGGTGTCCTACGTAAAGAATTGTCGAATGCATCATGGGAATGTGTGAAACATTTTTGTTTCACTTTTGATAAGCATCCCTCTCAGGAGCGTCTTCGTGACCTAAAACGTTCGATAGAAATGCGTTGTCATCTAGAAGATTCGTTTGAAACCTTGCTATGTATGATGAGGCGGTAATAATCAATTGTAACGAACTAACTGCGGTTTATAAAGGACGGGTAACAAAGAGTAAGAGTGCGATTGGTTCAACAATTAGGCTAGTCAGTTTTCACACAACTTTCTTTCTTGATTATATTGGCTTAGACCCTATAATCATATATTTGGCTCAAAACTTACAATTTTGTTTTCAGTAGGCCTAGATCACTTTTACAAGACTTCAGTTAAGGAGGTCATAGGAATGAACTAAGCTGTTTAATATGTCAAAAGTTCGTAATATTTTTTTAGTTATGGTACATGCATCGCCCATGACATTTATTCTTAAGTAACATGGACAAGGATATTGAGATCCCAAACGCAACTCTAACAAATAGACAACGTGGGAATGAGGCTACAGTTCGACCAGCTACATTGGACAGTAAGTCTTCAAAGTGATGCGATGAAGTCTTCAAAGTGATGAGATGCATATCGAGAAATCATCTCTGATTAACTGAAAAAGTGTCTTAATATCAACAAAGGCTGTGGTTATGGTCACAAAAATCTATTTAGGAAAAAAAAAAAACAGCTAAATTTGCTCAACCAGACCATGCATATACACAAGGTGTAGTCCACTTCATATTGTGCATCATCATGTAACCATCACTCAGCGCTGTCACCACCAAGGAGGACCCATTGCTAAAGCCTTCATCCTCTCTTAGGCCTGTCTGTTCACCAGCTGGCGGCTCAAGGTGACATTCCACAATTGACTGCTCATCTTTCCAAAGGTAAGGTTGAGTATTCTCTAACACAAAGACCACTTGTGTCTAATGTTGAATGCACTTGACCTGGTTCATACCCTTTCAGAGAGTGCCTTGCTGAATAGCACTGATAAGCGTGGATACACTCCTCTTATGTGGGCTGCGGCTTTTGGGGAAATTGACATGGTGAAATTCCTCTTGGAAAAGGTAAGTGAATCAGGTTGGCTCAGGATGAAAGTATTGATTTATTTTAATTCAGAAATCATATCTATGCGTTCAAGTGCTTTTCTTTTCTTTTATGTTAAGGGAGCAGATCCCAAAGTTCTTGCACGGGAGCGGGAAAGCGCCTTGACTTTAGCCAGCTCTAGAGGCTATGCTGACATTGTTACGCTTCTTCTGAAAAAGGGAGTTGATATAGACTCTTATGACTGGGTAAGACTTCTTCTCCTCCACATACTTTGCTCATACAATGACCGATGTTTTGAGGGGCAAGCATTCATTCATTTTTCTAACACAAATCTCCAACCTAATCCATTCAGAATGGAGGCACCCCTCTTTTGTATGCTGTGCGAGGTAACCATGCGAGGTGTGTGGATGCCCTTTTAGGTGAGTATACCTCCTTTACCTCCAGGTGATAGACATGTAGCTTCATCGTCGTTTGGGTCGGCCTGCATTTATTATTGTCATATTCCAGCTAGTGGTGCTGATCTCACCTTTGAAGCAGACTCTGGATATAACCCAATGGACCTGGCCGTCGCTTTGGGACACAAAGAAGGCAAGTATATGAACTATGAACTCAATAGTATATGAAGTATGTGTTCACTGGATATGTGTCTATCCATCATTCAAATGAGCCTTCATAGCTGGCATATGTAAACACCTGTTGAGTATGTTTTAGGCATAATGCTGTTTATTCCTCACAGCTCAAAAGGCCATCGAGGTTCATGTTCTGAAACTACTAAAACACGAGTCCCAAAGCCAGAAATGAAGACGGTATAATCTGCGAACTCTTAGGGAGTGGAGGGGCAGGTACAGAGCCAAATGACAATCAGAAGTGATGGAGGAACGCAAGCAGGGACCAGAAACCTAATCAAAGTACAAAACTTGTGTTTATTTTTTTTCTCCTATGGAACAGCAAGGTTTTCAAATGGCAATGAAGTTGAAAAAGACATGTATATTTCTTTTAAAATAATAAAGGCATGATTGGTGATTTTTTTAGCATAACTGTTTTAAGAGTCATTCTTTTTCATGCTTTAAATGTGGCAAAAAAAACCTTATGTCATATTCAGGGAGAAAAGCAGCAGTGTTGTTATTTGACCGTAGTATATTTCTTCCTTTAAAATAAAAAAAAATCATTGCATTCTTTCTCCCAGGATATCCAAAGAGTAAATAATTATTCTTCCAAAAAAGTCAGCACTGTTTTCAAAAACTATTTTCATCTTGTGCACTGGGGGGGCCTCCTGAATGGGAAAGCTGTGGGTGAGGAGTCAAAGAGGATAAACATACGGAGAGGGCCAGCCCAGCATGTTTGGGTTTCTAGCTAAGAACAGAAGCAGTACAAACAAAAATGCTAGGCCTACTGCCAATCCAATCAACTAGTGGCATTTTTGAAATTTGAATTAATATGTCAAATGTAAAAAGTGTTTAATTGTCAAGCTGTGCGATATCTGCAAGTGTTTCCCATGCCCTTGAATGTGGCATCCCATTCACAACCCGTTTTATATATTGATCTGATATTTGTTTAGATTAGTAGAATTAGATATGATCCACTTAACTATAGGCTAAGAATTCTGAGAAAACTTTTCAAAAACAAATGTACCCAAAAATAGCTGTTGCCAAGGCATAAGGATATTTGTAGCGAGTTGTCATCCTCTGGGTAAAAGTCTGTGATGAGTGCAAAGTCATTATCTTGTAAACAGCCTGGTGGGAGACAGAACACACACATACCATCGTGCAGTTTCGTGGGAGTATTAGTAAACTATGTCAGAATTATACTGTATGAAAAAACGCCTATAGCCATTGCTGTTAAAGATAGCAAACACTGATTTGTTTGCTCTGTGTAAATTACCTACCGTGAAATCTGCACGTTCTCCCTGAAAATCCGCCCTGAAACTGCAACCTCAACTCGGTCACCCGCACACTTTGAGGGAATTCCAGGAAGACCCACTGAGCATCGCCCTGTCACAACAGATGGAGCCGTTATTCCTGAATCTGCATCAGACGATCTACAATTGCATGAAAAGACTGCTAGTGAGAGGCACCCTAACGTTACCTGATCTGAATTCCAGCACGTCTCTTCATTGGAATCGAACATGTACTTCTTCCCAAACTGTTTGACATCTCTGTTCAAGACTGAACTGACTCTGTTAAAACACATTACAAGCTCACGTTGTAGTAGACTAATGCAATTCTCTGTCGACATGATTTAAGATCCATGACCCAGCGCCACGTAAACATCAAAGAGTAGTCAAGGCAAATAAACCCATTTCCGCACATACTTGTTATCATTTCTAAAGAGTGCTTGACACTTACGATCAGCTGCATTTCCGTACCTGCTCTGGGTGCTACTGCATATCAGCGATGCAGCCATCTTTGATTTCGGCATGTGGGAGAGCAACCACATCACTGTACCACAACACAAAGGCGTTCCTCTCAAAGTAAAGGAAGTGTTTTAGTTTGTTCGATCGCCCCCTACTGAATTGAGTTCGAATGGAACGTAGTTGGGCCTTAGCCTAATTGTCAGTAGTCTGTAAATATCATGATACAAATATTCATGGATATATAAGTCTATAGGTACGCTGATCTAAATTCAGTGTGTTCATATATAGTTTTCATCTGAATTCCTGTAAAACGTTAAGTAGACCTGTGCTCTGTTTTATGTATTTGCGACTAAACTGTTTTACTACGCGGATTGTTTATATTCTTGTAGTATATTCTTAAAAGCCCCTTTTCTAAAACGGGTCCAAATAACCTAAGAATGTCACCTTAGTCTAGGGTTAATGTTAGGGTTAGGGTTATAATAATATGATATAAATAACCTAAGAATGTCACCTTTAAAGTATTTGGACATGACATTTGCATCTCTAAAGAAATTGATTGATGAATTGCTGCATTATTAAGAAATCTCAAACATTTATATTTATTTTCATATTTAATGCTGTCTTTATTTAAAAATGATAATTACACTACTATTTTTAGATAATTAGGCACACTACTCAGATATTGAAATTATTTCAGTGAATTCAGTCATTCAGTTGTTTGGGATCAGCGCATAACCTAATTGACTTCACTTAACTGCAAAAATGTCCCTTGAAATGAAATCCAACAGGTAAAATAGACCTTTTTTAAAAGGTAATTAGGCATGTCGAAATTGCGGTGAAGTACTTGTGCAAAACCTATTCTTTCCTTTAGTACACTGCAATGTAATTAAAATAATTTGATTATATTTCCAAAGCTAATGAATGTTTAGCTGTTAAATACACATTCATTATTATCCACCAAATTTGCAAACTTTTGTTTTTATTTTTGTATAAATGTATTACCCTCTCAGAGACCTCAAGATGGCAGTAATGGTCTGTCCTTTATTCCATGCCGAGCACTTTTTCTCCCTCTCCCCTCTTTCTCTCTCGCTCTTATTTTAATAGATCAATAACAACAAACAACAAATTTACAATACCCTGATATTTCCCGAACAGACTTTGAAGGTTTCTGTTTGAATGTTGCTAGTAGATTAATTTGTGTTATTTATTTATTGTGCTTCTTCCAGTATGATTAGTGCAATCCTCTTAAGTACACAGCAACAGGCTTCATCTAAATTGAGATAAATATTGCAATGACCTTCAGTGCTAGAGCTTTTATACATTGTTACTTAATGAGAGCACAAGGGATTTGAAAGCATTTACTTTCCCTATAAATGTGTGGAATAGGTTGTAATGCACAATCCAGTACAGTGGTAATTTATCATTGAATGGACTAGTTAGATCTTTAAATCATTTCTTGTGACTGTTTAGACACGGTAAGGTATATCTCCCTCTCAAATTCCCTTCCCCCCTCTATTTTTGATAGACCACATTCTATTTGACAAAGGAAAGATTGTCCAGGGGGTATTTTTGGAGAGGGACGGGCGATGAAGCGCTCAAGGTGATGAAAGTGCTCAGCCCAGCCTGGTTATGGTGTGCAGCCCGCTGTGGATAATCAATAAGTCTGAATTACAAAACCTGATGGAGCTGGGCTTGTGTGAAAATTGCACAGGGTGCAGGTCTTGGGAGGACACCCCTCACCTTGTCTAAGATGCACTGACATGACTGTAAGCCACCGGAGTTTATGATGTCGTTTTTATCCTTAGAAGGAAAGTTTTCCCTCTGATGTTTGTCAGTTGGGTTTCTTCTTTAGCCAGGCATGGGTAAAAAGTAATGTGACTCAGTGAGAGAAAGTCGGTTCTGTTTGGCAGTACCCTGTTTGGTAGGGGTCAATAAGCCTCCTGTCTGTGGTAGAGTTTGATCCATTCAGAGGTTTATGTCTGTGGTAGAGTTTGATCCGTTCAGAGGTTTATGTCTGTGGTAGAGTTTGATCCATTTAGAGGTTTATGATCTGTAGGCACTTGAGCAGATTGTCCTGCTGCAGTGGAGCATTAATCGTTGTGCCGAGGCACCTCTCTCCACAAAAAAAAATTCAAGGTGTCTTCACTCAGAGCAGTCCTCACCTGCCACTGCTTTTGAATGAACTAACGTTTACACACAAATGCCAGGTGTCAGCTGAACACTGTGATGTTTTCTTGAATAGTTATTGTTTTTATGGGCGAAACCTGAAGCATACATATGTTTAGTGGAAGGCAAGACTGGGTAATAGCGTATTCTTAATATTTAATGTGCTTTAAGACACTCAACATTTTAATAAGCAGAAAATGACCAGACATGTCAGGCACATCTGCTCGTGCAGGAGCAATTAGGCGACGGAGTTTATGCTGTTCTTGGCATGCCACTTGTTCATGCTCTGCTGGAATGTTCTGCTCTAGTTTGAGTGAGGTTCTTAATTAAACCATTAAGAAGCAAAACATTTTCACAATATGCTCCACTGCGTCCATTACGTAGCACAATCTTTTGTAATTTGTTCACTTCCAACTGCAAGCAGTGGGTTTCAGTCAGGGTCCTCAGTTTCCTCACATACCCATAATTTGCATCATTTTAAGAGTAGTCACATTGACATCGCATGTCTCTGCTCTGCCTTACACAAGGGAGATTGATTTATGGTTCGGCAAGTTCCTCGTGTTAATGATTGCCTATTCTTGCTATGTCAACTCTGCATGCTGTGTAATGCTGATGGAATTAGTGACCAATTCAAAATGAAACTCTTTGCAAGACTATGATGACGAGATTGCTTTGTGATTAGGACTGAAATGGTCTTGACGTGTTCTGGTCTTCCAGAAAAAAATCCCTGACATTCAGGCAAGTGAAGCTCAACATGCCTCAACAGATTTCACATGGGTGCAAACCCCAGGTGCTCAATTACTGCTCCAACATCCCTGCCTTTAGGACTACAGGCCCGTTTAGCACCAGAGGAGGGAAAAAAAGAGATGAGTAAAACTGCGAGTTTGGAGGATTGGGGCCATGAGTCCCCTGTGCTTAGTGCTGTCTGTCCCCCTGGCTGTCAGAGCCTGAACAGGAGCGCTGCATCAGCAGGGTTTATAAAGTGTGGCCCCACTTCGACTTAACACTTCACTGGTCAACAGTCCCAGCTGCCTTGGGCGCAGGCACAGAACCTGCCACCGGACACAGACCTGAAGCCCCAGACAAGTCTGAGGGGATTGTGCTCTTTTTCTTGTTTTCAACAAGGATTCCAACACCTGTCCATCTCTGCAAGTAGGGCTTAATGCTAATAGAGAGAGGCACATCTTCACAGCTTCAACTCATTTTGATGACATGACCAGCTAAAAAAAATAACCCCTCTAGTATTTTGGTTGAAGGGTGGTGTTGGTGCTGGCTCTCAGATCCAGTAAATATGCCAAGGGAACTATGTCAGTTTGAGAATATTCTCAGAAAAACAACAGAAAAACACTTCAAATCATGTTTCACCACCCTTTAGATCTTTTTGTCTTGGTGTTCTCAGATTGAACACATGTTTTTACCTTATGTCGGCAGAATTCTGCTGATTTATTTTCAAAGCAAAGAATACCAGGTCTCAAGGCCCCCTCGTCTTCATAGGGCTGTGGTTTAAAGGCAGACTGCGTTTGAAAGCAGAGGCTGGACAAATCTGCACATTTTCTTCTCTGCTGCAATGTGAAAGTGGCCACAATGAGCCATACTGCAAGGCTGTGAAAGTGGCCACAATGAGCCATACTGGAAGGCTACGTTTCAGCTGTGGTATGAGCACTCAGCTTTGCAGAGGTGAGCCTCCCTTTTTGCCCATTGCCTGTCTATCGCACCAGTGACCAACCAGCCACGGTCTTCAGCCACTTGAGTCATGAAAGGTGACTCCATCTGAGCTCATGCCGTCCTTGAAAACTTAATCTGTGGCTTTGAAATGAGATGTGGTGTAATGAAACAGGAGGAGAGAGGGAATACTTAGTGGGAAATAAATGCTGGGGCAGCTGTGAAATTCCTTAATGCGTATGGATTTATGGACGGGTGTGCTTAATCCACAGAAATAACCACTGTGACAGGGCCTCCAGAGATTGCCTGAGGCGGTAAGTAAGAAGTTAAATAAATGAAGAAAATTGTGAGCATGGATTTGCGCTTGCTGGAAAAGAAAGCTGTTCTTGAGCTTTTGAGAAAATGTTTGATTCACGTGAGAATATTCGTTGGCAAATGAAGGGGAGTGGGGCTTCTGGGATTTATTGTCTTATTTTGGCTAATTTAAGCGTTGTCTCTTTGTAGGGCCACCTATCTCTAGGGTCCCCACAGAAGCACTGTTGGGGCTCCTGAACCAGGGCACCTAGCTTAACCCTGCAAATTGCATTTGCTGCCATAACTGAAAAATAGCACCTCCAATTAGGAGATCGCAGTCTCATTAGTGGGGATGACTGCAGACTGTGACAACAGCAAACACCTGTGTCACTTCACATCAGGCTGTTTCATGTGTGGAGATGGAGAGTAGTATGTGTGCATAACTGTCTGTGTGTGTGTGTGTGTGTGTGTGTGTGTGTGTGTGTGTGTGTGTGTGTGTGTGTGTGTGTGTGTGTGTGTGTGTGTTTGCTTGTGTTTATATGTGTATTCGTGTGTGTGTGTGTGCTTGTGTTTATGTGTATGTATGTGTGTGTATGTGTGTGTGTGTGCTTGTGTGTATAGGTGTATGTGTGTACACACTGGGACAGCGCTGCGATGGTCTGATACATTGTTATGCGAGAGGAGTCACGGCATGCATGAGGCTAAGATGCTGCACCATTGTCAGGCAGAATCTTTAATGTGTCCAGACAGCCTTGTAATTGGGTCTGCACGTTAGAGCAGCGCTGAACCCAGCAGCTGAGCGTCCCAGGTTTGGCCATGCATTGGATAATCCTGTGGAGAGCGAGGCATCATCGCCAGGTTCAATACAGTAGCCCCTCATTCAATTCACCGACTCAATATCATTCAATCCCTTTCAAACTGGTCACCACCATCTCCAACTCTGCCCCTTAAATGCTCCAATTGCCATTCCAATGAAATTCAAACACTTTCAATCTCAATTGGGTCCTGGTGAGTTGTGTCCACATAATGTGAGTCTCTCCGCAGCCATTGAAGATCAGAGCACAGAGAAAAGGATGGCACTCACTGCCATATGGTGCAGCCTATAAAATGCCTCTAGGCTGTCAAACAAAACATCATTTTGAATGCATGGATAAGCTGACAGTCCTGTGCCCCTGAAGGTGCTTACCATGGGCCTTCTGGTGAGTGTGCAATGTTCAATTAAAACACAGCTCCGTTTTGTGTCCGACTCATTGTTCTCTTAACATTTCTTTTCAAACTGCTTTATTTCTAATCAGTGGTTTATTGTTTTGTTTTTTTTTAGTTTCAGTTCACACCAAAAAAACAACATATAAATGATTAAGCATTAGGCAATAAAAACTGGTCAGAGTGAGTTTCATCCCTGACAGAGAGCCCTATAGGCGACCATGATTAAGACCATAATAAGTGCAAAAAAGAAAATGAACAATCCATAAGACAAAATGGTTGTTCAGCAAGCACCGCAGTTTCTTCTTATCACCTTGTAATGCACAGCAACTGGGCTCATCTTAGTGCAACTGGGCTCATCTTGGTGGACAGCAACTGGGCTCATCTTGGTGCAACCCCCTCACTGAACATAACATTTGACAGTAACATCTGGCAGTCTTGGGTGAAATGGCCGTAAGGAAGCAGTAATGAGTGGGCCCCAGTATGGCACAGCGAACCAGGTCATAAGCATTTAGGCTAAAGGGGAGGGGTCAGTGGTGTGGAAGGGGCAAGTGAGTGAAGAGCCGTGGGATGGAATGAATGACCGGGTTTAGGAGCCCCATGCTTTAATCAGAGCTGCACTGATGCATGAGGCTGTGTTCACTTGAGCTCTGACTGAGCCAGTCTGTGTAATTTCCTGATAGCACTGAAGAGGTTCTTTGGTGTCTTCCGGAAGGATTGCTCTCATACTTTGTAAACATCAGGCTCCTCTGCTCTCTCTCTCCCCTTAGCGTATGTGCCCACCACTTATTAAGTCCAGTTTCAGAGACATGCGAACACATGTTCAAACTGAATTTACATCGCACCGAGAAATTGGATTCCTTTGTTGACATTTTGTATTTGCTTGCCAGGCATGTATTCAAATGTTTGCTGAGAAACAAATTGGACTGTTGGTATATGTGGAGCTATTGTGTTTGAGCGTGCCCGAGGGAGTCTTATCCGAGAATCTTATCCGATTATCCGAGTTTCACAAAATATTCACAGTTTTCTTACACAGTTGCTTTTTTTAATTTCATCAGTATTTTGGGTACACAAATCAAAAAAGCTATTTCTGACTCAAAATCGTTCAAATGATTCTGAGTGAATATTAAAGCACACACTCACAGCACACAAGTAGCATAAAATCCTCCTCAGCCAGAATCCCTTGATAAAATAACAGGGTCTTAGCAATTGACTTAAGACAGTACACAGGCTCCATAGTTGCCATACCAGCTGGTCAATCAATCAATCAATCAATCAATCAATTTGTTTATTTGATCAAGAGGGACAGTGCACATTCATGAACATTAAGATGTAAATGCACCCAATTATAGCCAAAAGACTAGTTTCCATTGACATCTGGACCCCCTGCCAGAGTGAAAAAGGCTATACAACCTAAAAAAAAGGCATTAACGTATACATATCAAACATAACATTGACAATAAATCAAAAATAAAATAAAAGAATATAAGAAGCTACATGCTTCTAAATTCTCACAGCATCTAACAATATGAGAGTGGACATGGCAGAAATACAACATCATTGGTGATAATCTGTCATGAAAACCTATGAGCATATAGCACATGATATCTGCCAAGGCTTTTTATGCAAGGTTCAAGTAAATTGTTACTGCAATACATTTGGTCAAAAGAACACTGACGTTCAAGGTCTGCAGATTTGATTTGAAAATTTTGATTAGGTGGTAGAATTGGATTTCCATGTGTTATTTCTCTGTTCTTTTGGACATGATTGAGAATCAGACTGAGATGACAAAGAGATGACATCCACTGAGAAATGTTCTCATCCAACCAGATGCAGCTACAGTAAGAACTAAGCCATGAAGTGATTGGACCTGTCGGTGTTAAGTTGGTCAGTTTAACTCCAGGCTTTTGTTCCGAAATCAGTAGTACAAGCTATTTTAGCTTTGCGAAGATCACTATTCTCTCCTGCGACTATTAAGGCCTATTGGCAGCAGTTGTTACAGTGACATCCATACTTTATAGCCACTGCCCCTTCCCTGAGAATAAATGGCAGATCACATTTCTGTGCATAAAAGGTGGACATTTTAATTCTGCCCCGACCTCTTTGTGTAATGAAGGTTATGTCCTCTCTTTTTCTCGTGTTGATATGATTCTAGGACACACCACACTATAAATTACCATGTGAAATTATTCTGGTCCCACGTCACTTGCTCTCTTAGCTCATCTTACGCCATCCATTGTCTGCCCTGGCATTTATGTCTGAAAGCCAACAGAGCACTCTGTGCATAGACCTCTGCATATAGCCCTTTGCAACCTCTGCAGATTCCTGCACAGATAACAGTCACTCACACATAGGGACCTTGGCATCATGGGGGGAAAAAGGTGCTGATTTTCATGTGTGTGTTCGGTATAGAATGTAAGACTGCTGGTGTGTGTTCAGTATAGAATGTAAGACTGCTGCCCAGACAGACAATGAGACATGAGAATGGCTCAGACTGCTTTTTAATGTGATAGCTGGAGATTAGTGCAATCACTTTTAATTCCTGTTTGCTTTTAGTCCTGCTGTGAGCAACTGTAGCTTTCCCCAGCCTAGACGTCTCTGTCTCTGTCTCTCTCTCCAGCTGAAATCTGGGCCCCTTAAATGGAGCAGCGCTTTAAATTAACAATGGTTCATTTACATTTTTCCCCCTTGGTGAGTTTTCCGAGGGGTGCTACAGAAGTTGGTGCTAACGTCTCTCTTCATCTGAGCCCGGGTCATTACTCTATCAGCAGATTGAGCTTTTATTGGTGCCGCTATATCACCATTCACTTTCAGTGACTCGTTTGGATGAAGCATGCACATAAAGGTCTTCAATGGCAGTGAGGTTTAAATCACCCGGGGAGCTGGAGCAGAACACTGTGCTCCTTGGTCATCCCTATAGCAACCAAGGACAGGAAGGCCAGCCGTACAGGGCTGTGATGAGATGTGAGTGTTGCTAGCTTTGACAGCCTTTCAAACTTGCCTCTCAGTTTTAGTTAAAAAAATATTGAGGAATGAGAAAGATTGAAAGGAATTAGAAATACACACATCATCTTTGACGATCATTAAGGACTGTACTTCCAATGCCCCCCCCCCCCCCCCCCCCCCTGCTTGTCACAAAATTATCTATGCCATCTTTTCACAACATTATCTATTCTATCTTTCATCTGAAAGCTTTGCTATCCTTTGTTGTTCCCCATGTTTTCTCTGCTTGTGTGGCCAAGGGCAAATTAACACATGGGATCCAGAAGCAGGTGACTGTGGTCCCCTCGCTTGTATGAAAGGAGGAGTCGGGATTCATGCATTTATGTATTTTTCATGACAGAAATAAACAGGGTTGGCTGGATAATGGGAAGGTGCCGTCAGATGCTGGAGTTGCAGGCACTGTGCTCTAATTAATAGGTGAGGAACAGTAGTGTATTGGTCCGAAGCAACGGTGGTGGTGGCAGTGGTGTGTGTGTGTGTGTGTGTGTGTGTGTGTGTGTGTGTGTGTGTGTGTGTGTGTGTGTGTGTGTGTGTGTGTGTGTGTGTGTGTGTGTGTGTGTGTGTGTGTGTGTATGTGTGTGGGGGTGTGTGTTCTGAGACAAAATTGGTACAAACTGCAGAGATGCACAGCTTGGATGTTCCTCTCAGTTTATGAAAGCGAGTAAATGCCCTTTGGACTGCATGCTCCCCCCCCCCCCCCCCCTTCTCTAATCACCCTTCCTGTGTCTGAAAATGTTGCCGACGCACATGTTGTGCTGTGGTGTCTTAAAAACTAAAGCATCTCTATCTATCTTCAGCTGCAGCACAATGAGCTGTGGAAGGATGGATACGTAACCAATGAGGTGTGGCAAGCTGATGATTAAACAAAACTCCACACTGCCTTTTATTATAACAGGCTGTCAAATTGTGCATTGTATCAGAACCGTATAGATGTAGAGAACCGTATAGATGTAAGTGTCAGAAAAGAAAAGATCATCATGTGGGTTTTGATTGGTTGACATGACGATGCCGTTAGAAGAAACGCTATTCTGTTCTGTTCTGAGTATCCCTGACATTAACTACTCAATGGTGAATCCCATTTGTTTTGAATTTCATCATCATAGCCCCTGACTGCAGTGGTTATGTCAATATATAGAGCACTCACAAAACACATTGCACGGCTCATTGAAAGAGCAGCCGGCGCTGTGTTAAGGCAGGTTCTTAATGTTTGATGTGCACCCTATTGCAAAGGCATTAGCTGCAGCAAAGCAAAGCTCTTTAGGGGTAAACAAGCAAAGAGGCCGCTCCCCGCGGAGTTTGGAAGGTCACCTCTGTCAAGACTATTATTCTAAATGATCTTTCAGCTGTATTGTGGGAGTGGGGTAAAAAAAATATGAAGTAAGCTACATTTCAAGTGGACTCTCAAGCTCATGTCTTTTTTTTCCAGAGATCTTGTCCACCCACAGAGTACTGCCATACAGAGGCTGTTGATTAAAAGGAGCAGGTGTGCATTCAGTCGTGGAAGTGGCCAGGGAGACATCCCAGAACACAAAAGATGGCTGTCAGCTGCCACTCGGCTTGCTTTCTAAGTGCCGAAAGCATAGCCGCACGCAGGTTAACCAAACCATCAATAGGAATGGAATTAGCTGCGAAAAAGTCTTTTTTTTCTGCCCTGCCTTACAAAAACAGCTTGTCTTAGAACTGTAGTGGTTTGTGTTATCTATCTCATGGCATCAGTCTCCCAGAGCAGAAAAATGACTTGCTGTGTTTCTTTAAATGCCAGAGATGTGTTGATGTAAGCCCATGATGAGAAACACAGAGATATGATGAATGGAGCGAAGTAAGCATTCACAAAGCATCTGTGCTGTCCAGTGGGCTGTTTACCGAGTCTGAGTGCATGGCTTGCAGGGAGAGGGGCAGGAAGAGGAGGAAGAAAACAAGTAGGTACTGAGCGGGAGACATTTCACCGTGCACCATATGGCTAGGGCTGTGTCTCAGCAGATATCGTGACTTAGACAGACCGGAGATGGGGTAGACCTCCTTCTGTGAAGCGCACTCCAGTTGCGATAGTCAATTATGAAGTGAAAATGCATGTTATTCTGTGACTATTAACTTGTTTGTATTTTGTATTCCTGATTCCAGTCTCTTTCATTAAACTGAATGTTGATGTAGTGATACCATTGGTTTCTGTCCGATATGGTATAAAATATACCAGTCAATTTCTGGTATTTCTTTGTCTTTTCCGTCTATGGCTTTGTTCCCCCATATGCAAACACAAATTACAGGCCACTGTCATACAAACAATGCAGTTTATAATTATAATTCTTTTACATGCCTCTGTGATACAAACCACACAGTTTATAATATTATTTATTTATAATTTCACGGAAACCACAACATATTGCAGCCTCTGTTCACTTCCTGTTACCATCGCTTAACACGGGCTGTCAGTAAAATGGATTCCTCCACACATCAGCACATCCCCAGGGATGAGGGACTTATCATCATTTTTATTACAGTGCTACCGGATAGCACACTGCATTGGTCTTCTGAGCTTCTGACTGATATCGAATGTGGTGTGATAGTCACTTTGTTTAACCCTCGGGACCAGGGCCTGTGCTGTGGAGACCATAACAACAACACTCCCATACATGTCATATCCCACTTTCCAAAGATTTTAGGTAGTAATTTGAATGGTAGGCCATATAAGACACTGTATGATCAGTAAATTGTATCTAAGCTATCAATTACCGGTCAGCTAGCACTAGCTGTCTACCAAGTTCGCCCCTCAAAGTGTTGAGATGTTGAGTTCCTGTGTGGTGTGAATATCCTGCCTGGAGCTCCTGCTGACCAACAGTTCTGCTGGCCAGCACTGGCAGTCAGATGTAGGTTTTCTTTGCAACACTGTTGCCAGCCTCCAGGAGACATTTGTCACCCGCAATGGTGCTAAAGTATGTGACCATCCACCAGGGGAAATCAGGAACTTATTTCTCACAGATGGAACTTTAACTGCAGGTGAGAGAAAGACAGAAAAAAGTGGGAAATGTTTTGTTGCAGTGGAATTCATTATGGACTATAGACTTCATTTCAGCCTCCCAAAAGAGAAATGTAGAATTGTAGTGTTTGTAAGTAAATTAAGCTTCATGTGTGTTCATGAAATGGTCAGCTGTTATAGTTCTGTTTTTCATTTACAGCTGCTGGTGCCCCTGTATCCTCCTTGTAGAAAGCGCTCACTCAGGCTTATTCAACACATGCAGACCTCTCAGAAAATAACCCACACATACTCATGATGGGTTAGGACACATGTCAACACCAGGAACAACAATAGATACACATCAAAAAGATTTGACATGGATATCTCAGTGTCTGAATGAAATACTATAGCATGCCACAGGTTATCCAGGGTAAGGGGTAAGAGAGGGGGTGGGGGGGCACAAACCCAAGTCAGAGTAAGGGTAGGAATTGGATATTAACCAACCCAGGTTAGGGTAAGGGGGGTAGGGGGGGTGGGATATGAACCCTGGTCACCTGAGATACCCAAACATCTTGCAAAAACAGGCTTTTTTTTACATAATGCAGGTTAATTCACATGTCCCCAAGTAGTCTGTCATAGCCATAACCACTGGCTTGCTTTTTCGACAACTCCTTTAAAGGTCCTTTGAGTGACCATCCTCAAAAACCAAACTCTATCAAACACGTTGTGGTTGATTTAGCTACAAAGCTTCTAACACCTATCTCCACTAGGTCTTATGTGTGCTTCTAACACCTATCTTCACTGCTCTTATGTCTTGTGTGCTTGCCAATCTCGTTCCCTCCCTTCTGCTACCAGCTCTGCACACTTTAGCTTCTTGCTTTCAAAGGTTTCCTCAATGGCCTTTTCAAAGGGAATCATTAACTCAATTTAGTCAACAATGTGCTCATACTCAGAATACAAAACCATGTCTGGTCTCACAGCAGGTCACAACATTTCTGCTTTGTGCATGTTGAACCACTTCTTGTGGATTCCACTTATTCCCAGTTTTCACCTTTGGATCAAGCAAAAAGAAACTGCAGCAGGTCACAACAATACACTGAGGAACTTGAAGTTGCCTTCTGACATCAGCCAGTTATCTCCAATCCTGTGCTTTGCCCCATTTGCCAGAACTGTTTGTTTGATATTCTACTGTCCCTGTCATTAACCGCTAAAGAGTTTACCTCAACTCATTTATTCTCAAATAAACACGCCACACCTGATTATGTCCCCACGTGTAGCAACACTGGGTCAAGCTAGTTTTACAACCAGACAGAATCTATTTTAAAGAGCCAACACCCAGACACAACCTGCAGCTGCTGTCCTCACCCACCCACTGGCTGAGGTTCTGCGGAGTTGGTAAGACATCATTAGTGGCTCCAACCGAATCAGGATTTTAATGCGGTTGACCCACAATTTTCTCCATCTAATCTTCCTTTTCTGAACATTATGACGGTTCATTCATTTTCATTGCTTTTCCTTGAGAAGCCACTGCTGCACGATTCCTTTTCTTGCTTGCGAACAGAGCTGCTTACCATCCGCCTCCTCTTCATCTGCCTCCTCTCCGTCAGTGTAGCCTTACCCCATGCTTTCCAACTGTCACCTAACCCAAACCCTGCTCTTCCACTCTGTATCTGCCCAATGATGTAATGTGCCTTGTGCATGTTGAACCACCTTTTGTGGATTCCACTTATTCCCAATTTTCACCTTTGGATCAAGCGAAAAAAGAAACTGCTCTCAGAGACGAGATCCCAAGATCTTCATCTGTTGTTTGTTTGCTGCTGGCCAAGCACAACTGATAGAAGTGCTCCTTCATCGCCTGCTGGCCCGCTCAAGCTGAAAGCATCACTCACCACACTCCCACACTGAACTGTCTGCCAGGGGGTTACAGAGTGGCCTCTTTCACTCGCTCTCCAACCCCGCCTGTTTATCACTTAAGCTGCCCCTCTTGCCGATCATCTGGAAGCTCCGGCACTAACCGGCAGCTATGATCCTTTTTATGTGTCTTTTCACTTAGGGACACAAGTCAGTTGATTTGATCCCAACCTGATGTCAGATTAGTTTTGATAAACAATTGGTTGTGGTGTTGTGAAAAACCAGTGATTGGTGACATTCATTGGCAACATGTTGACGTATGCTGTATCTGATGGTGCCACTACAGTTGACTGACTTATACAGTGGTGGGTGACTGTCTTTTCTGTAGTCTAGCTTTTTCAGTTGGAGAGACCATTTATTATTGCTTTGTGCTGCGACAGCAAATGAGGTGTCTGTATACTAGTCTTCAGCCTTTGCCGTGGGAGTGACAGGCTGAATTAGTCTCTGTTCTTGGCATTGATAGCCCATGACAGCTCCAATCACTCTTTCCACTCGCTTCTGCTGATGGTTACTAAGGAGAATGACAGTGGAATGTTTGATTGGTCATTTGTGTAGTAATGAAATGTGCATAGAGGATATTTATCTCCATACATGAGGTTTTTCAGTCTTAGATCGCTATTTTTCCATGCTTTTAATTTATTTGGGCTCTTCGACATTTCCCAAAGGGATTTGTGATGGCAGCGACTCCATGCTATTGTAAAATGCACTTCAATGAACTCCTCTCTGAAATGGTTTTGTATATATAGTCAAGCAAAAATGGTGGCTGGTGAATAACTTGTGTTTAAGTGCCTTCTAAGTAGTCTGGCCACTTAGCATTCGCTCCATCTGTCTTTATCTCCTTTCTTGAAATCGAAAAAAAATATTGCACTGAAATCTCATTCAGACAGCCAGTGTATAACCATATATTTTCCTCTCCAGCCTGCAGTTGGGCGGCAGTAGTAAATGAAAACGGGCTCTCTGTGCCAGAGTGCTCCTGGCCAGTGAAGTTAAGCATCACCCCTACATGTAATATCACCTTACCCAAGGACACTCTTTGATCCTTACAATGTCTTACCCTGGGGGTACGGTGGGGGAATTGAATTTTTAGCACTGACTACAGGCCTGGCCTGTCAATTAATGTGTTCCAGTCGGACATACACGGGCCTGGATTGGATTGCGGCCAGGTAAGTGGGGTCCTCTCCTCCCTCTCCATATAGTCTGTTTGTGTCAGTGTCGTTTGAACTAAAGCTGCAGCTGTCGTCCACACTAAAGGTGTTACTCGAGGGTGTCGCCCTGCGCCCTCTTCTCTTGGACAGGCACAATGCGTGTGACACATTCTGTGATGCTGCAGAACTCTGAAGATCTCATCTGGTCTCATATGGTCATGTGGGCAGAGAGCCACATGGTACCCATCATGTGATCATAGGCCAAGCCCAGCGGAGTGAACACCGGCCAAAACCCCCTTCTCTGCTCTCTACCTTTTTATTTGTGTATCTAGCAGAAGACTCATATTGGGACTTTAGTGGGAAAAACTCAAAATGACAGCTGGAATGCATTGTGAGAGGCTATTTTAAGCGCCTGGCCGTTTTTCTTTGATGACAGAACTCGTGCCGGGATGAAAGACAAATGGAACAGGTAGAGTCGTCAGTTTAGAGGGAAATAGTTTATGCCTGTTTCTAATCCTGGAAAGTCTGCTTCGGCTCCATATCTGGCTTTAACATCAAATGTCTATTACTGTTTTCCAGGAGATATTCAGAGAATAGCATTTTTTTAAATCTAGCTTTATGAATAATATTTAATAAAAAAAATTTACTGCTACTTTGCACTTCTGGTTAGATGCTAAACTGCATTTCGTTGTCTCAGTACTTGTACTCTGTGCAATGACAATAAAGTTGAATCTAATCTAATCTAATCTAACAACAAATGTGTTTTCTGAAAAAAATCTGTTGAGAGTGCAAACATTGGAAAATGATTATGAATTGCTTACAATTTTTTACAAGCAAATGCTATTACGTGACTGTGTACACCAAATATGTTTGTCACTGTGATACTGTCCACTACAAGTTTGAAAGGAAATGGCATCAATGTCAGTAGCAACTAGTTGGTATTTAAGGTCTCATATGACATACAGTATATAAGATACACCGTAGGTCTCATGTGACATATGTAGGATACACCGTCGACTTTCTGTGCTTTTGTAGATTCTTTGCATGCAACTAAACGTGTACTTTGGGAATATAAGCTCAGTCCATGGTTTTATATGGTGGTGTCTAAACGTGTACTTTGGGAATATATGCTCAGTCCATGGTTTTATATGGTGGTGTCTTCTCCTTCTGCTCCTGCTGCCATTCAGTGCCCGGCTTTCTGCACCTCAGGACAACACAGCAGAAGTGGCCCCTTTGGCCAGTGGCTCTGCAGCATCCTCTGAGCTCTGGAGGAGCTGGTTTATCATTTATCCCTGATGAGAGAAGCGTCCTCTGTCTGTTCTCTCTTCCCCTCTCCTCTCTTCTCTTCTCTTCTCTTCCTCTTCATCAATTATGGATTGTCTGTGGCCCACCTGGGAGGGATAGTTTCCCTCTCATTGAGAGGCGATGCTGACTCTCATCTTTTCCTGCCGCTGCACGGCCTCTGTGGTGGTCCCACCAAGCCTGTTGTCGACACCAACAAAACCGGCGTCATTAGCTGTGATTTGCCCCCCCCCCCCAACCTCCTCCACTCAATATGGCAACAGCACCCCCTCTCCCCTCTCATTTTTCAACCCTGGAGTAATTGAACCCCCCAGCCCAGCACACACACACACACACACACACACAGATACACACACACATACACATACACAGACACATTCATTGTGGTGGCAAGTGACCAAGTGAGGATTGTTGATTGCCTTTAAGTGCTTGTGTCAGTTGTTTCTGGGTCATTGGGCAGTTCTAGCTGGCCCCCCCCTGCCCCGAGCATTGGTGTTGTGTTGTGGTTTCTTGAGTTGAGGCAGTGGCATCTAGGAGAGGGGTGAGCAAAGAGGGGAGGGAGAGGGCTGCCCCCCCCCCCCCCCGACAGATCAGCATAGGCAGTGGATAAATAGATTACTCAGGAATGCATAGATCACCATCAATCAGACAGGGGGCTGAGAGAGGTCTGTGATGCTAGCGCCTGTCCTAGATCAGCATCAATCAGACAGGGGGCTCAGAGAGGTCTGTGATGCTAGCGCCTGTCCTAGATTCGTGTTTGCACAATCCTGACAACATTTTACAAATAGCAGGGCAGGTATAGCGCCTGGTGCTGATGACAGGTGTCTGAGGATATGGCATCCCTCTTTTGTTCTGTGGTTGTGGTTATGACAAAATCACTGTAATGACTAGCCACTCGTGTTTCCCACCTGACAGTGTACAGTAAATCTCCCTGAAACGGCACTGTATGAACTCTCCTTCTATCCCTGGTGAAGGAAGGCCAGTTTTAAGACTCATCTCCAATCTGGGTCTCATTACTTCGAGGGTTAACACTTTAAAGGACACACAACCTTCCACATCATTTCTGTTTTTCGAGTAACAACAACAACAAAAGTGTAAGAACAGAAGTCTATTATGGATTTATTCTAAAGTTGAAAAAATATGTCCTCCTTTGGTGTAGATTTTGTCCGCTCCCTGTTTTTCGCTGCCTATGATGATCTACCCACGTCTGCTATTCTCTGTCTCTCTGCTATTCTCCCAATAGATGAGTAACCGAGGCTTTGGTCTGGAAATGAAACATAGTTAGACTGAAGGTCAGACATTTCATGGTCTTTAAAGGTCAAGGTAAAGAACCACAAAATTGCCTCTTGAATAATTTAAACATTTGCCAACTAAAAAAAAGACAACGGAAGTTAATTTGCACCTTGCTTTGGCCACCTTGCTTTGGCCACCTTGCTTGTTACTGCCATGAAACAAGCACACTTTGAAGAGCACAGCCTGTGGTGTGTCCTTGGGAGACTTCTACTTGCACATTCACCGTGTTGGTAGACCATGTTGATGTCTACTGCATCCTTGCTTTGCATATTATATTAAACGGATCAAGTGCTTCTGGTAAAGCTTCTTTGTGGCAATGCAAGATAAAATTAAGCTAAATTAATTTTAAAACTTAAATCCGTACCCACCCTACTGGTCTTATCCATTGCATTTTAGGACGGGTGGCTGTCTTAACAGCTCACTCCCCTGGGAAGAATCCTGCTTGATGACATTGTAGTCAGTGTTGTCTGATATAAGTGCCCCTGGTGGGCGATATTAAATTATTAAATGCGTATTAATTTTAACAGCCTGATGAATGCAGAGTGAACTCTCGAGTACAGAGTAACACTGGGGTTACACTTCTCTCTCTTTGCCTCTCTGTCCCTCTCTCCCTGCATTCCTCTCTATATCTATCTATCTATCTATCTATCTATCTATCTATCTATCTATCTATCTGTCTGTCTGTCTGTCTGTCTGTCTGTCTGTTCGTCTGTGTGTATGCCTGTCACATACAGTGCATACACAGACATCTCATGTCTCAAATGTCTTATGCAGTCATGCATGCTATCATGCCTCAAAGGTCTTATGCAGTTAAGTGCTTCATTGTTCAACATATCAACACATTACACTGGGGGATGAGGTTTTCTACAACATATTACACTAGGGGATGAGGTTTTCTACAACATATTACACTGGGGGATGAGGTTTTCTACATATCAACATATTACACTAGGGGATGAGGTTTTCTTTCTCTGAAAAAAGCACCATGGGGATTTATTTGGAAGATTGGATAATCAAAAATACATATTTGAAGATACTCATTGATGTTTGTTAAATGTTAATTTCACTTCATCATAAATAACTATGTGTGCAAATGGGAAAATTCCTCCATACAACAGTATTGACTGACTTTACACCAGTCAAGCACATCGGTAAAGTGATAGATGACATGTGAGCCACTTGGCATGTTAATTCCCCCATGAACAGTATCTCTCCTGAGGAATCTAACGTGAAACAACTGCTAGGATGGTCATATATAACATTATAACATCCCCATGTTATTCTGGGTAAAGGGATGAAGGTTTTTGCTGTATTTCCTCTGCTTCTTGTTGTTATTGTTGGCTAGCTATGTCTGCCTTATGCCTGAACTAATTGAATAACACAAAACTTGCTGAACTATAGATATTTCTAACCATTCCATGTTCGTTTTCTTAATTAACACATTTGCTATACCAAATGCTATTCATCATTCCTTTGCCTCGTAAAGTCGACGTTATTGGTAAATTTGGAAATTGTACTTCCATTTTAAATTGTGCCGCTTAATCGAATGCCAAAAGCGGATAAGTCATAGGACGTCAGCCCGGTATCCATCCCCCACCCTTTCGCGTTGGTGCCCCACTCTCTCAGGACACCCGCAGGCGCGCTGCATCCACGCGCTACACCGGTCCTGGTTGATTAGAATACGGGGGCAGAGAGGGAGAGAGTGGAAGCGCGCTGCTTGTGCGCTCTTTTGTTCAGTCAGTCCAGCCTATCTAAAGAGGTGCGTATCCCTGTCCGCACTTCTCTGCTGCACCTCAGCTCCCCCACACGATGCTCACGCTGCTCTATGGTGATACGATGAGCCCTCTCCAAATGCCTCTGATTCTCTAGAGGATACTGCATCTTTTATTCAAGCTTTGGATTTTTTTGTGTTCGTGTGTGTGTGTGTTTTAATGTATTGTTCTGGTATCGGGGGCAAGCGCTCATTACTGCACTGCACTGAAAGTGACAGGGCTTCTCGGCAGACTCTACATTACGGACGACTTACTGCTACAAGCGTGGGTTACACTCTTCAAAAGGTGAGGAATCAGACATGAGCGCATTTTTGTGTTGAACTGTTCATGTTGTTACATTTTCATATCTCGGTGCCGACCTGTACGGACCTGTACAGAAATCTCGTGCCTTGCTTTTCTGTGAAAGTAGCCTACGTTTTTGAACAGTCGTTTGTTGCCTTTGTCGCCCCACGGCGATGATCAAATTCTTAACGGCAACGAATGTTACTTAAGGCAAAGCTTCCCTGCAGGCTAGATGTATTTTCGACGGACGACATTGAAGTGTTGACTGCGATTACGTTACCCTTTGTCGGAAGTTAATGATGAATGTAGCGCTATGATCAGGTAATTGGACTCTCATCAAGTATAAGCACCGCTGATGGATCATGTTCAGATATTTTTACCCCCTAACTTATGAATGTACATAACTCTTTTAAGCACACGTCTTTCCTGTGAACCAGCTATAAACGAGGACAATATGATTCTATATAAAGTGGTTATCGAATTGCCTTTTAAAATATTCTGTCTTCTTCTTTTAATAGGCCTATTATATGTACCCCTTTTTAGTGACTGTTGTAGATACATAAATTATGCCTTCGACTTGCCATTTTCTTCAGGCCAGATATGAATAGACTTCAAGGGTAATCTTTCCATGAGATATGCCCTTTTCATCTACTTCTGGGCATGGGCAGACTGTGCTTTTTAACCATATTCCATCACTACATTATTTTGCCGTTTGGCAGGATTAGCCTAAACTTTACCTGCTTTGCCATAATTTACAGAGAAGAAAATATGTTGAGAATGGGGACTGAACCGAATGATATATAAATATATCTATGCAATCTTGATGTCTATCCCTGTGACTGTAATCCTGACTGATGGCCATGGGTGTGCAGAGAGCAGGGGAGCAGAGACTGAGATCGCATCTTTGGTGCCACCCTGTCAGACTTGCCAGTGCCATTTGTCTCGGTTCAAAACCCAACCCACAAAGTTATAAAATGCACATCCATCCTAGCAGTGTTTGGATCAGTCGACATCAGAGGGAGAATGTGCCAGCCCATAGTCCCAGATGTGTATGTTATGTGTTATTTGTCTGGGAGTATCAGAAATAGGTATTGACACGAGGAAACAAGTCATTTTGCCCCCTGGGAAATTTCAAACGGCGCTTTGCCAGAAATCAGTTATTCCTTTTCTCCCCCTGTTGCCTGTAGGTGCTTGCATTTGTCTATGTATGTGTGTGTATGTGAGAAAGAGGGGGAGAGTATGTGTGTGTATATAAGTACGTGTGTGGTTGTGTGTTTGTATGTGTGTTTGTGCAGCAGGAGAGGAGAAAGAAAAAGACAAGCTGCTTCTCCCACAGATGGCTGTTTCTGCACACCTGTATGTGTCTCTGTTCCTTTGCCAATACACAGCAAGGCATGGTGTGTGTGTGTGTGTGTGGGGGGAGGGGGGGGGGGGGGGTTGGGAAAGAGGAATTTACTTATGCATGAATATGAATAATGGGAAATATCAGGTACCGATCTGAACACCATGAATCCATTTCTATCTCTGCAGTTAAGCGAGCGCTCAGAGTTTCTGTGAAAGCACTTAGAGTATGCAGGGACTGATATGTGTCGGCACGGGTAATAGCTTTATCCCTGGGACTATATAGACCTCTGGCTGTGTTTGTCCCATTCTCCAGGTATAATGATCCACCACTCCTGCCAGTCCAGACAGTAGTGTATCTCACTACCCATCTGCAGTCATGTTCTTGGGCTCCTTTATGTTATACTGACTATAGGCACCGTATACATCACAATCTGGATGGGCCCTTTATGTTATACTGACTATAGGCACCATATGCATCACAACCTGGATGGGCCCTTTATGTCTCTCTAGGGTTATAGTCAACTGTCAACTGATCCATGTTTCGTTCACTTCAAGAAGCTCAAGCTCTCAGGTGAGCATGGCCAAACACTCAAAGACAGTACGCTACTGAGCCTCTGAGTTCAAACCGCAATAGGATGCTGTCATCAGCAGTCCTGAAATGGGATGCCGCTTAAGCATTATCTGTTGTTTTATTGTCTCAAGACTTCCATTATTGCCCTCATATTTCAATAATGTGTGCTCATGTTAGGCGGCACACAGCTTAGCGGCAGCTCTTGTGGTGATGGACATTTTCAATGTGAATTCAATTTGATACTTCAGCAACATCCGATAGAGACACGGCCGTTTCTTTGAGGAGTTTATAGCCTTGTAGACATGGACGTGCATCTGTGTTCTCCTAATGAAATCCTGTCTGGAGAAAGCGCATTTGCAAGCAAAATATCTTCGGAGGTATTCAACTGATGTTGTTGTTGTTGTCACATAGCCTACATCAGTTATTGTCTCCTCATCAAGCCTTACATCTGAGGCGTGTTTGTGATGCCAAGCATGTTTTTGGAGGCGCGGAGAGACATGGTAGGAGGGAAGGTGACAGACCCCATCCAATTATGCCTCAGACCGTGTCTCGGCAAGCAGCGTTCCTGCATCTGTAATTCCCTGCGAATTTGCTCATCCTCGCCTTTGGGTCCTGGGCATAGAGCAAGCCAGGCAGCCAGCCAGCACCACCCCCCACCCCCCCATCCCTCCCCCACCTACCCCTCAGCCCGCACACACCCCTCAGCTTCTCCTCGCTCCCTCCCTCCCTCCGCTTCTCATGCTCCCACCCCTGCCATTTCGTCATGGTGATGAATGTGTCTTGTGGATGGTGTGGAGGGGAGGGTGGGTTATTGGTTGGGGGTGGTGGAGGCGGTGGTGGTGTGTTAGCTGACAGCTCTGGGAGAAACTCTAATCCTCTGCCCAGCCTGTGAGCGCTGCACCTCTGAGCCTGAGACTGGACCTCAGAGCCACTTAGCCACGCTAAAGAGGCCCAGATGTGCTCACAGCCAACCACAGCCTAAAAGTCAGGGAGCCACCAGGAGGTTGCCCGTCCTCGGAGAGCTCCTGCATATTCATCAAAAAGGAGAGCCTGAATACATTATTCAAAACAGGCATTTTTCCTATTAAACACCATAAATAAATGATGATATCTGCGGCGCAACTGGTACATTTTAAATAGGGGTCATTGAAAAGAAGTCATCGTAGAGTTTGGATACAAGATATTTATGAGGCAATTCAAGTCCTCCATTATCCTCTCATCGCAGATGATTTATCAATATCTGAAACGCAACAGTTTATACAGTGAAAACCATTTGGTATTATTCATTTCTGTGGGATATTTTCCATGTAAAAATGACGAAGTACTGTCGCATCAGTAAGCTTTGTGGTAAGTTAAATGCCTAGCCATTGATACAGCCTCTCCATTGGATTCAGGCTTCTCTGATTTCAGCACTGGACAGCTCCTGGGGCTCAGTGTGTCGCTCCCACCGGCTTAGTAGAGCAAGCAGCTCCTAAACAGAGAAATAGGGTCAGGGCCCAGGGGAGAGGATGATGATTTAGAAAAAACAGCATAGCTTTTAAAAATAGCCTTCTGGGGGCTTTGATGATAAAAGAATCACATTAAAGTGCAAATGATGAATTGATTAGAGAGGGAGAACTGTGATTCTTTTCACCAAGGCTAAATGTCGTTCTTAAATCGGTGAGGAATGTCTGTAACGGTTCTTTGAACAGTAGCCCACTTCATGGTTTAATATGGTTTCCTTGGTTTCCTTGTTTCCTTCTTTGAGTGCAAAGGTCACACGCACTGTTGCTGGGAAACTTCAGAGATGCTCAGGGCTTTTAAAGTAGAAACCCCAGAGGAAAGAAATCTTAATGCATTACTGCCAACGACACCTGCACCGCTCTTTGTCTGACTCCACTTCCGAGAGGGGGCCAGCTTTATGAAAGCGCTGCTCTGGATGATGCAGTATCTATTAGAGCCTCTACAGTAATCATGTAACTGCTGTGCCAGTGTCTTTGGAGATTGAAAAATATCACACTGGTTTATAAAAGAGCAGGGGAGTGGTGTAATGTAATTATTCACTTCTAATCCCATGGATCCCGGGTGGGCCGCCATCCCAATTTTTTTTTTTTATCCGCAGCCTTTATGAATATAATATCAAACGCACGCAATCTGCTTTGTATGGGGATACTCTAAGAGATATTATCTAGAACTAACAAAGAAGTTCTTCATTTGATATTTCCCCGACACTGTCTAATGAGTTTGTCAGTGATGTTGAATGTCAATGCTGTAGTCTTATCAGTTGAGGAGTTATCTACTACCCCCCCAAAAGGCACCTTGTCGATGGGAAGTCGAGTGCCTGACCTGTAAGGGTTACTTTCATTCATTTGGTCGACTTTCTGCTTCTCTATGATGACCTGACTAATGTCTATGACATGTGGCTGCTGCCCTTGCCACTGAAGTCCTGCAGAGTTGCGGCGCATTAGGTGAATGAGTTGTGACAGCCAAGGAGCGAAGGTTGATGCCGTCTTCTTCTCCGCGAGGTGGATCTATGCTGGAGGCCCCAGCGTATCCAGTGTGTGGGGAGCTGTCTGACTCTCTGCCAAAGCCTCCCAACTACAGTGCACTACTGCAGAGGTGAAACTCGATGCGTCAGAAGTCCCTCAGTTTGGCGAGTTTTTCTCAAAGGTTGCACACCTCCCTTTAGTGAGTTATTCACTCTTTTTGTAGTCTGTAATGAGAGTCCCGCTGTTTCGTTCCAGTGCATTTACAAAGTCGAACAAATTACTCTCCTCCAAAACTCACACACCACAAGCAGAGGCGTGTGGCTCTTGTGCTAATATACCTTTTGAATAAGAATAAACAGTGTGTGCACACATTGTGCATTATTTTAGAAGCAAACTGTACTCTCCAGAGGAGAATGTGCTCTTTGTGCTGAAAGGAACAGAACACATACTGCTCTCTAGATCCAGAGACTGCGTGAGCTGAAGAGCAAACTGAGCCTCTCTCAGTAAACAGTAATCCATCATGTCAATGACGCAGAATCAACGCAAATACCAATAGCCAGATTTCATACGCTTTCTCCTTTGACAAATATTCTCAGATCAGCAGTGCTTTAGAACATTTAGCTACACCCAGGGGGTGAAATAATGAAAAGAAGAAAAAGAACAAAAACAAATGCTTTCACCGCCAAACTAAAGAATTACGTGCATTTGTGTTTGCTTGAACTTGACGCATGCGGTGTATTTACACTTCCCATGCAGAGCCGTGTTTAACAATTAGCATCTATCAGCTCGACGAAGAATCTCTGCAGGCAAACCTCTCCTCTGTGATTTGAATGGCTTTTCAATTTTGTTTGCCACATTAAGACTTAACTGGTGGGGTTGTAACCAATTCCCCTCTGTAATTAACTGTCATCCTGTTGCCTGAATAAGGGTGGAGCAAAGGCAGAAATGAAGGAGAAAGGGAACAAATAAATGGCATTGAGCATCTCGTTGCTGTTCCCCCCTCCCACGACGGATGTGTACTGTATGTTAATTAGCATGTTGGAGAGGCGATGGAGCCGTTGATCCCGAGGGCTTGGCTCCGTCACAAAGGAAGGCTTCCTCTGTCATGCTCTCGGTGGATGCCCTGAGCCTCATCCCTCACCTCCTAACCCATCCCACCCCCTGCCCCCTGCCCTGGCACAGCAGGGAAACCAGCGCCCAGGAGAGGTCCCCCCTGAACCCCCGCTGTTCTCCACCTCTCGCTCCTACCACCCCCCCAACCCCCACCCCTCTTCATCCCTCGCCAGCCTGTCTGCTGCTCCCGGCTGAATGCCCTGCCTTCAATTATTTCACATTCAGTCTGGGTTTTATGTACCCACAGCTCAGTGAAGACATTTACACAAAGCATAGTCGTGCGTATTTATGTGACTTTCACTCTGAAATGTAGGATTTCGTTGTCGTTTTTGTATTGATTTTCATAGGTTCAGTGGTGACTGATGCTACTTTGCTGTGTACCAATCGGTGGGGCTGTTGATATAAGCCGCTCTCAGTACGACTCCCCCCTCAGTACCAGCCATCAGTCCCCCCTCAGCACCAGCATTCACTCCCCCAGCACAAAGACAGCAGTGCCCTCTCATTGGGCAAACAAGTGCCCGTGCAATCTCCTGGGTAAACACCTGTAAATGGAAGGGCGCTCTCCTGTGTTAGCTGTTCGTCTGATATGACGGGCTTATGCTGTGATGAGTGAATGACCCCCAGTCGTCTGCTAGTCTCCATAGAGACCTGGGCACTCCGGCGTGCCAGCTTTTAATTGGGCCCCATTTTCAGTGACAATCATTGTTTTGACAGCAAACGAATCATTACTACACTGCCGGCATGGTTTTCTCAGGGAGAAGAAAGGACATTAAAGTAAAGGCAATTAGCACTGTATGGAAGTGTGTCGGCCGGCAGTGCGGCCTGGAGGTCAGTTTAATGTGTGTGTGTGTGTGTGTGTGTGTGTGTGTGTGTGTGTGTGTGTGTGTGTGAGAGAGAGAGAGAGAGAGAGAGAGAGAGAGAAAATGATAACCACAGAGCATCCTTTGGCACACGCACACACACACACACACACACACACACACACACACACACACACACACACACACACACACACACACACACACACTTACATACACACAGTGTTCACATAGTTCTCATTGTTCTGATGTTTTGCTACTTTGTGTACTGTATCATCTCAGGACAGAATCAAATTAATAAAACTGGTTTATTTATACATTTTTATCTCACAAGTGTTTGTCAGCTCCGTCTGGACAGTCTCTCTCTTTCCTTCTTTCTCTCCCTCCTCTTTCTGTGTATGTGTGTGTGTGTGTGTATGTCTGTGTGTGTGTGTGTGTGTGTGTGTGTGTGTGTGTGTGTGTGTGTGTGTGTGTGTGTGTGTGTGTGGGTTTGTGTTTGTGCAGAGTCTGTCTTTCTGAGCCCAACAGGCAAGACAACACCCTGCATAAATTTCCCTGCATTCCCTAGACCTCCAGGCACTGTTCTGGTCCGGCCCGTCAGGCGTTCGTTTACTGACTCGTTGGGGTGAATGACCTCTTATTAGCATCTTCAAAGTAGCAAAACAAAAATCTCCTCCCTCTGTTTTTCCTCTCTCTTCTCTCTCTCTGTCTCTCTCACAGTTGGCTTTCATCCAGGGGTAGAAGGTCAGGGTGATATGGAAAGAGGTATTTAGATGCAGCAAAGCAATCCCGATATTTGATTGGAACCTTGTGTTCATCACCGAATGCAATCAAAGCATTGTCTCTCATAATGTAGTACACATGGCTCATAATTGACCACTCTTTCGGATAAAGCACTGGTCCCATTGCCGGATGTGGTTTAATTAGAAATGCTGTCATGGACCCTCATTGGCAATAGTGGTTTTTCAGACGGATGCTGTGTGCCCCAGAGGACTGCTGCTCTGTGTGTTTGCTTTCCATGCGCTGCTGTCTGCAAGGCAGGCTTTGTTTCAAGCCCCTTAACAGAGAAGTGTCTGTCTCCCAGGCTTGAGCTCAGCTGTTACCGTACCCAGGCACCTTACAGGCTGAGTTACACACATACCGTACCCAGGCACCTTACAGGCTGAGTTACACACATACCGTACCCAGGCACCTTACAGGCTGAGTTACACACATACCGTACCCAGGCACCTTACAGGCTGAGTTACACACATACCGTACCCAGGCACCTTACAGGCTGAGTTACACACATACTTTTTAATGCACTGTATTATGTATGTTGTATCTTTTTGTTTTTCTCTCTTTTTTATAGTTGTATGTCTGTTATTTTATATGGAACTTGGCGTCTGAAATAAAGATGTATATATACCGTACCCAGGCACCTTACAGGCTGAGTTACACACATACCGGTTAATACGTTAATTTGATGTATATTGAGTTTAGAGTATTTATTGAGTTCAGCATCCCAGTAAGCTTGCTTTGGATACTAGTTTCAGTGCATTCACATTCGTACAGCGCTGTTCTGGAGACTGGTGGTTTCAGTGCATTTACATTCGTACAGCGCTGTTCTGGAGACTGGTGGTATGGTGCCTGCAGTGTTTAGAGGCTGCTGGTTTTCCCTGTCACACCCTATGTACAGCTCTGTTCTGCTGGGACCCTCTCTTTGCATTGGGTGGCAGACAGATGATCCGTGTGCTGGCCTTTGGCAGTGCGCGGATATTAAAAGGTCAGTGGGCCGCTGTGCTGAGAGCGCTGGGCTGTCTGACGAGAGCTGCACACACACACACACACACACATACACACACACACACACACACACACACACACACACACACACACAAGGTCAACGTAAAGAGTGAATCATCCGGCGTCTCGGCTCGCTCCACATGTCCCCACGTGCCTGCACTCTCACTGCACCTGGGAGAAGCTGAAAAAACAGAGAGAGAGAGATACAGATACAAAGAGAGCGATTTCAGTTTTCTTGACTACTTGAAGAGTCGCTTAAACCAAGATGTGTCGACCACCGCTGGTCCACCAGTTCACCGTGTCAAACACTGATTCTCCTGCAGGGGCCCTGCATTCTGCATTCCACCCACCTCCCACTCCCCCCCCCCCCCCCCCCCACACACAACCCCCACCTTGCCCCCCCCCCCCCAATCTACCTCCGTCCGTCTGGTTTTCAGTCCGCAGGTCCTGCTGCTCTTTCTTTAATTAGTCCACTGGGAGGCACATCCTCTCCCCCTTCAGTCTGAAAGGGATTATGTGTCACAGTGGCGCGAGGAAAAGCTGTTCTCGGCTCATTAATAATACACTACACTATCTATACGCCCAGCACCTCTGTCCGGCTGCCAGGCTACTAAATAAATAACACAGCAGTTATGAGCTGATGAGGTAAACACCGGGCCAAGCTGATTGACTCCCGATGAGCGCTCCATGCAGGGCTTCACTGGCCTGGAGACATATACGTGAGCCGTGTGCCATTTCATTATGTGGATTCCCAAACAACGGCCTGCAGGTATGAAACATGAACACACCTGCAGGTATGAAAAATGGAGGCCAAATCTACATGTCCAAGCCTATAACCGCAGGTTCTTCTCTGATTACCATGGAGACTCAACTCTCACTAATCATCGCTCGCTCATTACATATCTCATAGGCAGTGCAGAAATGTGGCGGTGCAGAGGAAAGGAAACATTAACGGGGATTAATTGAGGCACATTTGAAGCATCAGTAAAAATCAGGACGGTCCCACAAGGAGGTGGAACAGTTGGTAACGCTGACAGGATAGCATTTATCAGACCTGTTAGTCTGGATCTACAGAGGTTTGAGCACAGGAAACAAACTCACACGTCACATCTCTTGACAAGATACATTCTGCATCGATTACATTGCCGAGAGGATTCTGAGAACTTACAGCAGGTGCATGAGAATTAGGGAGGGGTAGTGGACGGAGCTTGATCCGGGGTTTGGCAGCTGAAGTGCTACTGTAGATATAAATGTGCTCCAGCATTGATAAAACTACAGTTATATTTATTGAAGAGGGAATTATCACATCTGACATTCAGTTTGGTCTTATATTGGACTATAATAAAATGCCATGCTATGGATTGTGCATTGAATAGTACATTAAAGATGATCTGTTATGCTCATTTTCAATTTTCATAATTGGGGGGGGGGGGGGGGGGGGGGGTACTAGATTTACATGCATCAGTGTTCCAGAAACATTATTTTTTGCATAAAGTACATCTCTAATCCTCTGTAGAAAATGCTCTGTTAGAGCTCCTGTGACTTTTAGCCCGCCTCCCAATGAGCCCATTGTGCTCTGATTGGTCAGTTAGGTGGGCAAAAAGGATTCTGTTACAAGATTGCGTCATGTTGTATCAAAGGGAAAAGGCTGGAATTCCACTGAGGCGTTTCAGGCAGCTGTGAAAAGTAGTTTCTTTAAGAAAGATCCCCCACCAAGTTAAACAAAGAAATACTTTTCATTTGCAGATTAATTTTTCCAATTGGATTGTGTAATATTGATGTTCATGTAATGTTTTTGGCTTCCTACTAATTCTGAGTTTGGCATCTGTGGAGCAGAGGCCAAGGTTGGTAATTGTACAGTGAAGACTAAGACCTCTGGTGAATGGGTATATGAATGGCAGGTCAAATATGCAGCTCAGAGCACCTAAATTCGCCTATTTTTGACTCAACTGCTTTAATCCTTCCAGCTGATTTTAGTTGAGTATGTGTCTGCATACACACTTGAGTATGTGTCTGCATACACACTTGAGTATGTGTCTGCATACACACTTGAGTATGTGTCTGCATACACACTTGATGTCTTGAACTTGGCTGATGAAGTCCAATACATGTATGCTCTGTAAACAGCATTACCGGTACGTTTAAATGGCATATCTGAGTAAACACTCTACCGCATTGGATCAGATATCTTCAACCTACAGGTTGCAACGCTCTTGAGCTCTCCTCTGTGGCCTTTCTAAGTCCTTTATTTGAGGCTTGGCATCCTTGGCTAAGAGATGTCACAGGTGTTATTGTGCGATATCAGGCAGCGTGATGTATATGCCCTGCGCCCAGGTGATTCCCACTGTGGATGCAATGGCGGAGAGCCGTCTCTGATGATAATTCGATCTGACCCAGATGAAGTGGGTCTGTTAGCTGTGGGTAATGTGAACCCCCTGCACTCATCTTTCTCTCTCTCTCTCTCTCTCTCTCTCTTTCTCTCTCACTCTCTCACTCATCCACACTCTCTATCTCTCTTTTGCTTGCCCTCTCTCTTTAGTTCTTTGTCCTTTTCTATGCATTTCTAACCTTAAATCTCTACCTCAAACACTTTTATTTGACCTGTTTTTCTTTCTTTCTGTTATTCTTTCCATTTTGCTCTCTTTTTAGCTTTGTCTCTCCCTATTCATCTCTCTCTTCCTTTCACTCAATTTGTATGTGTGTGTGTGCGTGTGTGTATGTGTGTGTGTGTGTGTGTGTATGTGTGTGTGTGTGTGTGTGTGTGTGTGTGTGTGTGTGTGTGTGTGTGTGTGTATGTGTGTGTGTGTGTGTGTGTGTATGTGTGTGTGTGTGTGCGTGTGCGTGTGCGTGTGCGTGTGCGTGTGCGTGTGTGTGTGTGTGTGTATTTGTGTGTGTGTGTGTGTGTGCGTGCGTGTATGTGTGTGTGTGTGTATGTGTGTGTGTGTGTGTGTGTGTGTGTGTGTGTGTGTGTGTGTGTGTGTGTGTGTGTGTGTGTGTGTGTGTGTGTGTGTGTGTGTGTGTGTGTGGTGGGTAGAGGCTGTCCATCAGCTCCTGTTGGTAAACCATCTCAGGAGACTTCTCTGTATTCTTCTCCCTCGGCCCTCTCATCTGTGGAGTCTGTCTAAAGAATAATCACAATGCTGCTGATGCTGCTGCTGCTGCTGCTGCCCTGCCTGGCCTGTCTGCTGTATTGTTCAGTAATAATGAGCCCTCTAGGTTACAGAGTGAAGCCCATCCACCCCTCCCGCACCTCCCCTCCCACACCAATCCGTATGATAACAGCTGATGCTGAAGATAAGGGAGCTGTTGTACTGAATGTCCTCCAGAGCAGCACACAGATGTGAGAGAGGAAGTTAAGTCTGGCAGACGCAACATGATACTCAAATGAGCCTCTCTCCAGCCATTTGTCATGGACTCTTCTACAGCTCAAGGGCACTTAGCGCCACAGAGCAGCGCAGTTTGTTGTTTTAATCGCTTACTTGAGATTCTACACAAAAAGGCATTAAAGACACCCTCTGCAATAAAAGCACTGGTAGATTAATTACACACACAGAAGTAAAGCCCATCACCTCCATTCCCACGTGCTGAAGGGCTCACGTTGCGCTGTGGAAATGAATGGATGTGCTTGCCCCACCCTTTGTTTGTAATTAATAACACTGTCTTTTTGATCAATGTGTGAATATGTAAGCATGCAGGCTCTTAAAAACTCTTCACATTAATGAGGTCGGGGCAGAGGACCTGCCACCCAGATCACAGCTGTAGTCTAATTTAATCTGACAACACCATACACGCAGAGAGAGACAATACCGTAGACGCAGAGAGAGACAATACGGTACACGCAGAGACAGCGGAACCCCCTTATCTGCTGAATCGGTAACCACGTTTTCAAATATCCACAGTTTACCGTGGCCTGAAAATTTGAAGTGGAAAATTAAAAAAAAAAATCGGTTCATAAGTTTTAAATTCTGACAATTTCAATTCTGCAACACTCTGAGTAGACCTTCCGCAGCGTCATGCTGAATACGCGTCTCATGTCTTTAAGCACGTCTCATTTCTCATGTATGTCTGTCCTTCATTCCTCATTTCTCATGTCTGTCTGTCCTTTATTCCTCCAGCCTCTTTGCATTCCTTCCTCGTTTCCATCACGTTTTTCGTGTTCAAGATATTTTCAAATAATGTTCATTACAGTATATTGTTATAATTGTTTAATTTTACTGTTAGTTATTGTTCTTGACATTTTATTTGTGTGTTATTTATAAATTAAACTAACTACACTAAACGAAATAATATATTATATATTATTATATATATGTATGGTGTTCGCTACTATCTGTGGCTATCCGTCAAGGTCTTGGAAGATCTTGGAACGTGTCCACTACTGAACTCCAGTGGAATGCATCCAGTCTGCTGGTATCACATCAGGGTAAAGGGGAAACACATGGCTGTATTGCAGTGGAGTTTGCCTTTCATTCGCCAATTGGAGTTCCATAGAATCCTGCTGGACTCAAGGTTGCAGAGGGAGTAAGCGAAGACATTTGTTACATTAAACATTGTGACTGATCATCCTTGGCTTGAAGTAAGGTGATTTAGGGCCAGTGTCACTGTAATACAGATGGAGACCTTCTTGTTCTAGGTCTGCTTTGACCTTCAAATTGTCCTTCACTGCTGAGATGAGCTTTTATCCACCAATACTCAAATGAAAGGTTAAACTTTGTCATGGTCACTTGTGGTAATAGTGCACGCTTATGTAGAAGAAGGACAATAGTGACACCTCTGTGCTAAGAGCCTCAGCATAGCTCTTCCCCCTGAGGTGGAGTGTGGTCTTCACCGCTGTGTCTTCATCAAGAAAGAAAGAAAGAAATAACACAATTGTGTCTGTTTAATCCCCAATAGTGGGGCATGAAAAGTTAAAAACATCAAATTGCCCTGAATTCTCTGCCTCATGCCAGTACATTCTGAGTATTTTGATCTCCTCTTTAACATTCAGCAGCAATGCATAGCTTTAATCTGTTTGGGTTGATGTGTCATTTATAGTTATTGTAACACCACATACATCCCTGTGGCCAGTCAAACAGTGTTAAGGCTCTATTGCTGTGTTGGACTGGAGCTGATTTGTTTGACTGCAACCTGTCCTTGAACATGAGGGTCATCGTGGATGGTAAATAGCATTGCACAGCTATTCCCCGCTAACTGTTTTTGTAGACATTCATCCAACTGAAGTGGGCATTCTATAGCAGACCTTTAGAAACAGCTAAGACCTTACATTCTGCAGTGTGCGTGTGTGTGTGTGTGTGTGTGTGTGTGTGTGTGTGTGTGTGTGTCTGTCTGTCTGTCTGTCTGTCTGTCTGTCTGTCTGTCTGTCTGTCTGTCTGTCTGTCTGTCTGTGTGTGTGTGTGTCTGTCTGTCTGTGTGTGTGTATATGTGTTTGTGTGTGTCTGTTTTAGGAGTGATTGTGTGAAATGTTACATTTGTATGAATTCAATGTCATACCTTCATAGCAACATTTGTTTGTGTGGTTTTGAAGCCAGCAAATGAAAATGTCTGTAAAACAAAAGCGTAAAGATTGTTTCTCAAAAATGTATAAATAGTTTAATGGATCAGTTATTCTTTTCACCAATCTGAGTTACAGCCCCCTTACCACCTCTTATCTCGGCCAGAAACCTCAGCGTTGTGGAGAGACTGATAAACATACAGGAGATTGCATCAGGGTTTTGTCACTAATTATTTTGCGGCTCCATTTGAACTATCTGTTTAAATCCAATTACCCGCATGCTTGTGTAGCTTACAAGTTGTGGGCGGCGAAGAAGGAAAAGAGGGAAATGAATTCTTAATGCTGAGCGATCAGACGAGGCACTCGGTGAGGACGAAGAAGAAGAAGAAGAAAAAATCCTCCCAAGAAAAAAAACTACTTGTGTTGATTCTTTGGCATCTGTGCAGAAGGCCTCGGCTCAGATTCTGTTGCTTGCTAAATTGTGCTCTGGGGACTGTAAATGAGCAACCAGGCTCCTTTAGACGGTGCCAGAAATAGAGCCCCTGAAATTCCACCGGCAGACCTCAGAACCACACACCCAGGGAGATCGCGGCAGCCCAGCTCCCCTTGTGGAAACTCAGCCAGTGTTTGAGCAATGAGTTTGAGCGATGAATGTAATATAATGTAATACCTTATGAAATACGAAATACAATTTTGAAATATGAAATATCTAATATCTAAGAAAATATCTTTGTGTGACATATTCAACTCTCTTTAAGAGAATAGCTCGGCCTCATTTTATTTGGTAAGATTTTCAGCAGGCCACGCTATACTGTGTCTGTTTTCATAGTCTGGGGGACCTCAGTGGCCCATGTCTGCCATTTTCCCTTCTTGTTCGCATTGATTTGATTTTGCAGTTGGCGTCACAGTTCCTATTTGTGTTTGGGGTCTGTCTGGTAATGGGCTATGGGAGGCCCTTTGTGTTTGGGGTCTGTTTGGTAATGGGCTATGGGAGGCCCTTTGTGCTGCAGGTGGACTGTCAAGTGTATAGGCGCCAACAAAAGACACTGATTTTCATCCGAGCTGCAAGAGCTCAGTAGGGGTTCTGCCTGTATGTCTGGAACAGGGAGTAAGGGCATATGGTCTGGGGCTGGGCGGATGGAATTTAGAATGTTGGATGATAGAACAATGGGATTCTTTTTAACATCTGTGACAGACTCTCATATTGTGAAACACACATCTGCACTCACATATCCTCTTTCTCTCTTTTTCTCACCTCCTTTTCTCACTCGCTCTCTCTCTCTCTCATGCACACACACACACACACACACACACACACACACACACACACACACACACACACACTCACACTTCCTGACTATCACACTCCATCGTCTCTGTCTTTGTGTGTGCAGGTTAGTGTAATCCCTTGCCTGATTTCACAAAAGTACGGCGCAAGCTCTGGCGCTAACTGTGTGGAGATCCCCCAATGATAAAACTGTGAATGTGAAGGCTTGTTAAAACGGCGTTGTGAAAGTGAAGGCTTATTAAAACAGCGCTGCTGGCACCAAACCACATCCAGTCTGATGTCCTGACAGACTCTCTCTCCCCACCTGTTTCCCCCTCCCTTCCTTCCCTCCGACATTCCCAGTTTGCAGCCTTCCGGCTCGCTCTCCCTCTCTCTCCGCCGCCACCTCCTCCTCCAGCACAACAACAACACCACATCGCACCATGTTCTAATTAGTCACAGCAATAATGCTTCCAAGGCAGCCATTTGTTCAGGTGGCAAAAGAGCCCGCATTTGCTTATCGCAGCCATTTTCCCTTCTTGTTCGCATTGATTTGATTTTGCAGTTGGCGTCACAGTTCCTATTTGTGTTTCCAACAGCCCCATACGTTCAGGCCCAAACGTTCAGGCCCATACGTTCAGCCCCATACGTTCAGCCCCATACGTTCAGCCCCATACGTTCAGAACTATGGCGTTCAGTGGTTCGGCCCTCAGATCCTCAGAGCTGAGAGTGTATCTCTGGCCACAGACCCCAAGCTTCCTGCCAGGAGCTTTGATTAACTGAAGGGTCTTAACAGTCTCCAGTCAGCAGCGGCTCAATTTATGCTCGGCTTCGAGCGATATTTGCTGAGTGCTGGGCAGAGCGGTGCAGAGCCCTGTGAAATATAGTTTTACAAAGAGCAGGACAGCGGGGAAATAATGAAGTGATGACATGGTCTGTGCGCCCCGGATACAGATACAAACCTCTGTGTCTGTAAAGAAAGTGACCTCGTAGTGTTTCGCCACGCCATGAAGTCAGGAGGGAATGGTTTCTCAATGTCAACCCTGTACTGACGTCAGAAGAAGTCTCGCACCATGCTAAGACATGCTCAAGTGTGTGCTGTGCTATTGGCTGTGTGAGTTTCCAGTTTCTTGTTTCTAACTGTGCACAAAGCTGTGATAAAATTCCAACAGTTTTGACCGAACATTCATCCTTTATATGCAGAAGGTATTTGTGTTTCTGTGCACCTACAGAGTGAGCTGACACAAAGCTTGTGTGATTTGGAGTTTACGGCGTGCCATAGGGGTTTCATGTGTGGCAATTTCACTCTGCATTTAAATGCACTAAAGGTGCTGGGTGGCAGGGGGAAACTGGCTTGCTGGGTGGCAGGAGTGAAATGTTTACCACAGTATAAAGTGGCTGTGTGAGGGGAGTGCACCAATGAAAAGCTAGAGATGTTTGAAATTGCCAGCCGGGCCACAAAATAAGCTTTCTGTCACCTCATTTTTCAAACCAGCCTCAGCCATGGGTCCTGTTTAAATGCATTTCTGGACTGGCTCCCTCTCTCTCTCCCTCTCCCTCTCCCTCTCCCTCTCCCTCTCTCTCTCTTTCTCTCTCTTTCTCTCTCTCTCTCTCTCTCTCTCTCTGTTTCTCTCTCATGCACATACACACAAACACACACAAACACACACACACACACACAAACGCCCTCACATACACACTTACACAAACACCTAAATACATACCCTCACTCACACGTATACATTCTCTTCCACTCTCTTTATTTCCTTATCCCTCTCTGTCTTTCAGACACACCCACACACACACCCACACACACACATTGTTGCCAGAATCAAGCAATGTGTTTCCGAGCTCTCTGAAAGAACTGAATCTCCACCTCCACTGGTAGGATTCGGAGTGCAGGCCTCTCTTGCAATTGGGAATGAGACAAACGAAGGCAAACAGCTTTCCCTTTATAAGCTTGAGTTTGCTCTGTGCTGGCAGAGGAAAATCCTCCTATTATCCACACTTTCTTCCTTTCTCTCTCTCTCTCTCTCTCTCTCTCACACACACACACACACACACACACACAAACACACAAACACACACACAGCCCACTGCCTGGTTCCTGGAGAGATCGAGAGAGTGAGCAAGATACATGGAACAGGAGATGTAGAGGTGTTCTCAAAATAACTGACAAACAGCACCGAAATGAAGGGGGGGGGGGGGGGGGGGGGGGGGGGCTAGATGCACACACCCAAGTCACATCCAGGCAGATTAAGTGCAATCAGGGCCATGGGCAGAGAGGAAATGGCCACGTGAGAACCACTCTGGTGTAATTGACAGGCCCTTTCAGCAGCCTGGCGTTAATGTGTCAGAGAGCTTTTCTCTCTTTTTTCTACCCTTCTCTTCCCTTCTCTACCCCTCTCTACCCCTCTCTACCCCTCTCCAGGCCTAATTGCATCTTTTCACATTTCGTGTCACCCTGGATGTATGCTGGATCTCTCACGCACTCTCTCTCTCTCTCTCTTATACAGACAGGCCGATACACACCCCCACACAAATACACACACTCCTGTGCACATTACACATGCACACACACTGCCACATACTATAAACACATAGATTCACATGTCCCTCCACACATGCAGTTATCTTCTGGCATGTCCAACACACACACACCAACCCTGCATTATCAATCACTCTTTCAGGTGTATTGATATAAAGAGTCACGCTGCTTTCATCTGATCAACTCAGGTGTTTGTCAGGCATGGATTCATCGGAGCACATCGTGCCTTTCCCATTAGTTCAGCATAAGAGCTCACTTTGACGGGATTGAATGCCAATGAGCCTGCAATGACTTAGCCATTCAGGTTTTAAATGTTTAAAAAGGGAGAGCTTTGTATCGCAGTGGGAGGAAATCGTCCAGAGAATTTACAGTAGTGAAAATTGGCAGAGAGAGACCACATATAACGTAAAGTGTGTTGGTGTGAAATGATTTACAGCTCAACTCAGCTTAGCTGTGTTTGTTTCTTACCCACTATATGTGTTTGTTGTGGGGTGTGTGTGTGTGTGTGTGTGGGGGGGGGGGGGGGGGGGTGCACAGTTTGTATGTGTGTGTGTGGCATATATGTACTTTATGTTTTATGTGTATGGATGCATATGGTGAGGGCTAAATGTTACTGAATGCAGTTGAGGGATTATGTCTGCTTCATGTTGTGCTAGTGTGGCTGTGTGTGTGTGTGTGTGCCTCTGCTTTATGTGGCTAGCGTGGCTGTATGGATGTACATGTGTCCGCCTGCATGTATGTATATATGTTGTCTGGTGCACCTGAATGAACATGTGTGCATGTGTGTGTGTGTGTGTGTGTTGCCTGATGCAGCTGTGTGTGTGTGTGTGTGTGTGTGTGTGTGTGTCTGTTGCCTGATGCAGCTGTGTGTTTGTGTGTTTGTGTGTGTCTGTTGCGTGATGCAGCTGTGTGTGTGTGTGTGTCTGTTGCCTGATGCAGCTGTGTGTGTGTGTGTGTGTGTGTGTGTGTGTGTGTGTGTGTGTCTGTTGCCTGATGCAGCTCTGTGTGTGTGTGTGTGTTGGCTGATACAGATGTGTGTGTGTGTCTGTGTGTTTGTGTGTTGCCTGATACAGATGTGTGTGTGTGTCTCTGTGTGTGTGTGTGTGTGTGTGTGTGTGTGTCTGTGTGTGTGTGTGTGTGTGTGTGTCTGTTGCCTGATGCCTGATGCAGCTGTGTGTGTGTGTGTGTTGCCTGATGCAGCGGTGTGTGTGTGTGTATGTGTGTGTGTGTGTGTGTGTGTGTGTGTCCGTTGCCTGATACATCTGTGTGTGTGTGTGTGTGTGTCTGTTGCGTGATACAGCTGTGTGTGTGTGTGTTTGTGTGTGTCTGTTGCCTGATGCAGCTGTGTGTGTGTGTGTGTGTGTGTCTGTTGCCTGATGCAGCTGTGTGTGTGTGTGTGTGTGTGTGTGTGTCTGTTGCCTGATGCAGCTGTGTGTGTGTGTGTGTGTGTCTGTTGCCTGATGCAGCTGTGTGTGTGTGTGTGTCTGTTGCCTGATGCAGCTGTGTGTGTGTGTGTGTGTGTGTGCATGTGTGTGTGTGTGTGTGTGTGTGTGTCTGTTGTCTGATGCAGCAGTGTGTGTGTGTGTCTGTTGCCTGATGCAGCTGTGTGTGTGTGTGTGTGTGTGTGTCTGTTGCCTGATGCAGCTGTGTGTGACGTGTGGCCCCTTGGGAGTGGTGTTATGGGGTCTTTATTATGCTGTGACAGCCTGAGATGAGTGAGAGTAGAAAGTGACAGCGCTGTGTGATGAATGAGTGTGTGTGTGTGTGTGTGTGTGTGTGTGTGTGTGTGTGTGTGTGTGTGTGTGTGTGTGTGTGGTAATGCAGCGCCAGTGTGATGAATGAGAGTGTGTGGTAATGCACACCGCTAGCTCTTGGGTTCCGCGCGGACCACGTGCAGTGTTCACCCTCACACTGCATGGGTTCCACACCTCGCGTGTGCAAATATCCACAAAGGCGCCGAGGGGTTCCGCATTAGCAGAGAATAGGGCTCTAGAGGAATAGGGTTCTAGAGGAAGTTACTGTAAGAGGAGGGACTTGATAAGTGTTATTTAGAGGTGAAAGAAAGGAAAGGAGAGGATTTATAAAGCTTCCTCTTTGAGAGGAGAAAGGACAGTGGGAAAATAAATCCCAATGAATGAGCGAGCGAGGGAGACGAGGAGAGAGAGAGAAAAAGAGAGAGAGGATGATGAAGAGTGTAAGGAGAGAATGAAAAGACAGAAAGAGGAGAGGAAAGAAAACATGAGAGATGGAGAAGTAGAAAGAGAGAGTGAGAGAGAGAGAGCGAGAGAGGAGGAAAGGGAGAGATAAAGACTGGCTGCCAAGAGAAGCTAGAGTGGCTCATGTCAAGAATGTACCCCTCCTGTGGCCGACTGCATGGAGGGAGACAGCGGGAGGTTTGGAGTTCGCTTAGGCATGTACACCAGCAAAGAGAGAGACAGAGGGAGAGAAAGGGAGGGAGAGAGAGGGAGGGAGGGAGGGACAGAGAGAGAGAGAGAGAGAGAGGGGGAGGGATGGAGGGACAGAGAGAGAGCGAGAGACAGAGGGAGGGAGAGGGTGCAGACTGCAGCTCCAAAATAATGCACAGTTTGACTCTTCACTCTCACTGGCCAAGACAGCGGTCGCACCTGTTCAGATTTCGTATGTCCTTTGAAACTCTCTGTAAAGTTTGTTCCCCTTCTGAGTGTGTGTGTGTGTGTGTGTGTGTGTCCATGCGTAAGAACTTCAATGTGTGTCTGTAAAAAGTTGAATTTGCGTGTGCAAATTGTATTGATTTATATAGCGCCAATAGACATTGTCTTAAAGCACTTTGCAGAGCCCAAGGCCAAAACTCCAAGAGCATGCACAGGGCAACAGTCTCTGTATGTGTGTATGTCTGTGTGTTGTCTGTGTGTGTGTGTTCTCAAAAGCTTGTTTTTATAGGACCCTCTCTCAGTTTGTCAGCCTGTGAGCGCCGGGAGAAACAGTACAGGTCGGCCTCACAGATACAATTAAGAGATAGACTCCAGAGCTCTCCACCTGAGATGGGCCTGCTGATGGAGGGCAGGACCGGCAGTGTGGAGGTCATGGGGAGTGAGAATAACCATCACACCTGTCTCAACGAGATGAAGTGAAAGAGAGAGAGACAAGGGGAGAGACTGAGATGGAGTGTGTGTGTGTGTGGGGGGGGGGGGGGGGGCAGGAGGTTTGTGTGTGATAGAGAGAGAGAGACACTGAGTGAATGGGAGTGTGTGTGTGTGTGTGTGTGTGTGTGTGTTTGTGTGTGGTGTGTGTGTGTGTGTGTGTGTGTGTGTCTCTCTGTAAGAGGGATTTAAGAGGAGACACACAAAGAGGGAAAGAGGAGGCGAGTGAGGGAGTGAAAGGATGGAGAGAGATTAAGTGTGTCAGAGACCGTGTGAAAATGGCAGATGACAGGTGAACTGGAAAGACACACTGCTTGCTCTGTTGATTGGTGCACTTGAATGCAAAAAGCTCTTGGTAATGACACTGGCCGAGAGGAGAGAGAAGAAAAAGTGTGAGAGAGAGAGCGAGAGAGAGAGAGAGAGCGCGAGAGAGAGAGAAAGAGAGAAACTGCCACTGGAGGATTATTGATCTGGAGCTGAACTGGGTCTCTGTGTCATGCAAAGCTGTGGCAACAGGGAAACAGATTTTCTCTAAAAGTCTCAGAGCCAATTATTTACTTGGCAGTCACTGTCCTACCCTTGACCATGTCATAAATATCTCCTAACGGTCACAGCCACTGTGGCTGTTTTGGCTCGTTTCGGGAGGCTGCACTCTGTGTTGATACTTGATACTGTCACTGCGTTGAGACTTGATGCTCTCACAGTAGATAATTATTTGGCTTTCCTTTGCATTTTATTACTTTGTGTAAGTGGTTAAAATGGAAATGTTATATTGCTATGCCCACAGCCAAGATGCATGCCTCTCAATGCATAATAGACCTCCTCTCTCTCTCTCTCTCTCCCTCTCTCTCTCTCCCTCTCTCTCTCTCTCCCTCTCTCTGTCTGTCTCCCTCTCTGTTTCTCGCTCTCCCTCTCTCTCTCCCTCGCTCTCTGGCCACCCCCACTTCCCTCTCTGTGTCTCTCTCTGTCGGAACTAATATCCCTGTATTTGTCTTTGACAGTGCTTGACTAAAATACACTGTAATGGGCAACAGCTTTCTCTGTTCAATCCCTCAGAGTGTACTTCACATTGCACCCTTGGCTGTAGAGTGTGAGACCTGCTACATTTATTATTTACACTGGCTCCTTTTGTCTCCTCCTCCCACACACAGACACACACACACACACACAGACACACACACACACACACACACACACACACACACACAGACACACACACACACACACACACACACACACACACACACAGACACACACACACACACACACACACACACACACACACACACACACACACACACACACACACACACACACACACACACACACACACACAGGTAGTCACTGAGGACTGTACGCTCAGACACTGTGCTCAGAATGCTTGTTCAGACATTTGTACCCTTTAGTTTCAGTGGGAAAAAAAGCAACAGAACAAAACCACAAACAGCCAAACCTCACCTAAGAGTAAGTTCAGTCAGTGAGCATGAGCAAACACAAGAGCGTGTCAGTGCTGTGTTTCAGAGCTCAAGAGGTGGGCTCTTCTAGTTCTGACTACTTATTTTGTCAAATGCTGTATGTGTTGTGAGCTACTGTAGGCTACTAACACGTTTTAATTAGCCTACAGTTTCACGAAAATGCACCGGCAGTTTAAGAATCAAAACTTGCATTTCGAAGACAAATCAGAGGATTTCTGAAAAAGGAAAGGGGAAAGACTGGCTAATAACAATTAATTTTAATAATTTAACTGAAAATGAGAAACACATTGCAAAAACATCATATTATTTATTTCAAACCACATTTCAAAATACAGGAATAGGTTTGTCTTAAAAACGCTCTCAGAGTCCATGTCATAATGTCCTCCTCGTTATTCAGCTACGAGAGAGCAGGTGCACCTATCACAGGATTTCCTGCCAAACCATATTTTTAAATAAAGTCTGATGTGTTAGCTTAGAGGTCAGCCTACATTGAGCAAAAGCTGTTCAGCCTACATAAAAAAATAGCCTCAATAAAAACTTCTCAAGTTTGTGTAGGGAATTTAAAGTATAAAAGGGCACGTTTTAGGGCAGGCATGAGCCCAGGTTTCTTGATACAGTGTTCTACAAAAAGTGACTTTCTAATTGGCGTTGGTAACTTTTTTATTTTTTATTTAAAAAATGAGTTAATTAGTGAGTTTAATGGGCAAAATAGATAAAATAATGATAACAGCTGACAGCTGTCAACCAAACAGCTGTGCAAACAAGACATTGCTGTTGTTGTTGCAAATGTTGTTAATAATGTTTCATGGGCACATAGGCCTGTTTTAATGGGCAAAATAAATAAAATAATAATAATAATAATACTAGGTGTCAATCAATCCATCTAGCCCTACTGTAGCTATCAATCAATCTAGCCTTACTGCAAAGTCGTGGTCTGTTGTTTGTGGTGGTGGGGGTAAAGCTAAACAAACGAGCCCTTTTCACCTCCCATGGATGGTTCTTTATAAGCTATTTCCTGTAGTACTTCCGATATTTCTCTGTCACCATTCAAGCTCTTGTGTCATTACAAACTGATGAACCTTTTGAACTGATGAATTCTTCTCTCGGCAGGTCCAGGATGGAGGCAGAATGGGGTGTGAAAGTGCTGCAGGCCTCGCTGCTGGTGTGTCTGTCCCTCTCCCTGGGCCACGGTGAGTTCTCTCAGTTCTCTGTTTCTCTCAGTTCCCTGTTTCACATCACTCCACTGCTTGGGCTTGGCCTAGGGGCTCTCTGCGCTGCAAACAATAACTAACAACAACTGTAACTATAACGATATGAGCGTCCATAACGATATGAGCGTCCACACCAACCAACGATAAGGAAGACTTCTCAGAGATATAATTCATGTTTGAATGTGACGCCTTTAAAATTCAATGGATTCTGTGCCTGTCAGTGTTTTCATCGCTCTGAAAGGGATGCCCAACGACATAATTCTTCATGTCCTTACCGTTATAGTGTGTGGTGTGGACGTTGCCATTGCTATGAGCTAGAGCTATATTTAAAACTATAGTATTTAAACTGTTACAGTAATTGTGGTCCGTGTGGACAGGCCTTTACTCCTCTCGTAACGTGTGTCCAGTCTCCACACACTAATAGTCACAGTCATCTCGTCACGTGTGTCCAGTCTCCACACACTAATAGTCACAGTCATCTCGTCACGTGTGTCCAGTCTCCACACACTAATAGTCACAGTCATCTCGTCACGTGTGTCCAGTCTCCACACACTAATAGTCACAGTCATCTCGTAACGTGTGTCCAGTCTCCACACACTAATAGTCACAGTCATCTCGTCACGTGTGTCCAGTCTCCACACACTAATAGTCACATTCATCTCGTCACGTGTGTCCAGTCTCCACACACTAATAGTCACAGTCATCTCGTCACGTGTGTCCAGTCTCCACACGTTAATAGTCTCAGTCATCTCGTCACGTGTGTCCAGTCTCCACACACTAATAGTCACAGTCATCTCGTCACGTGTGTCCAGTCTCCACACACTAATAGTCACAGTCATCTCGTCACGTGTGTCCAGTCTCCACACGTTAATAGTCTCAGTCCTCTTCCTGCCTCCATTTACAGTCAGTAATCAGTGTTAGCATTTACATGCTAAATAAACCTTCGGTTCAGTTCTCCTTTCACTGACATCCTCAGTCTATGCAGCACCGTGTCTGATGAAGACTACCCATACTTTGTACTTTGAACTCTTGACCTTATTGTTGCTGTCTTAATTGTCCCCCAGGGAAGCTACAGGTGTTAGGGTAGTCTAATGAAGCAGCCAGGGCTTGATGGGCAGATCCTCTGGTTAGCACGTTATCCTCTGGTTAGCACGTTATCCTCTGGTTATCACGTTAGCACGTTATGGTTCTGTTCCACACCCTGGCAGGAGTCTGGTGGCTTCAGGGGGGATTCGTCCCTCTCCTTTCATCTCTGCTCAATTACCATCACGCAACCTGCCTCCCTTTTTTCAGAAGTAACAATAGTCCCCTTTTAAGGACACCAGATCAGAATGAGATCTTCCTCACCCTTAGTGCCGTCTCCGACCCCAATTACGAATCCCAGCTGTGTCAAGCGGGGAAGAAAAACACTTGAGGAATGTCTCTGTTATCTGCCACAGAGTGGTGTATCTCAGCATTGTTGCCTAAATACTTCCCATCATTCATTGCAATGCCCACAACAAGGTCTCCCCAGACACGGTAATGCCCCCCCCCCCCCACACACACACACACACACACACACATGGCTCATTCAGCCGTGAACTGGAAGGAGGGGGATCTCAGTCCTTTTTCTCCCCCCTGTAGCTGTACTGCACTTTATGTTTTATTCACAAAGCACTTTGACACTGATGCCTCTGCCTCCCATGTCCTCCCCTCTTCCTCCTCCTCCTCCTCCTCCACTGTTCAGTGAGATGGATGAGGGCTGCGGGATGTTAGATGTGAGATCTGGGTTCTGGGTTCTGGCCCTAGCTGTGTCTCTTCTTTGACACACGCCATACGTCTGTGCGGGATGTGAGGTGGTAGATGGGAAGGTTCCTCTGCCAAGCGGCTGGAGATGGCAGCTGTCAGTCTGCGGGGGATCACCAGTGGTGCACTCTCCCCATGCAGGGCTGTGGAGTGTGGAGTTGTGGCAGGCTGTGGATCAAGCCTGCATGTTGGCCCTCACAAGCAATAGACAGAGCTCTGTGGTGAGTGCTGGGGAGGGATGGGGGAGAGATGTCAGGACACTGAGAGTCAGACATGCTTTCCCCCCAAAACAAGAGATTTTTACCTTGACAGTAAATGAAGTGGAGTTCAGCCTCTCAGCCTTTACTCTCCAGCACACGGCTCCCTTGTCTCCGGAGCTGCCATTCTCCATATTGCCATCAGCTTGGCAGGGCTTCATCTACGTGTGTCTGTGTCTGTGTGTGTGTCGGTTTGTGTTTGTGTCTTCTGGACTCCTAGTGCTGATGATGCGAACAACTGGGACAAGCTAGGCTCCTGCTGTACATGACTTAGCAGAAACGGCCCGTCTGCGGCGGACCTGACAGGCAGCAGACTGCACCGGTGTTGCCCATGGGTGTGTGTGTGTGTGTGTGTGTGTGTGTGTGTGTGTAGAGGAAGCACACAGTTGCACAGAAACACACCATCCACTGAACCATACTACCACTACCAGCACCAGCACCCAGTGCACCACCACCCACCACCCACCAGTGCACCTACTCTTTTCACTCTGTTCAGTCCGCTTCCTTCGAAGCATCTGCGGTGTGGTGTGAAAAGTAACCCCATTCACTCCCCCTGTCCACCTATCAGAAGTCCCTCTTTACGAGACCCCCCCCCCCCCCCCCCCCTTCCTTCCTGCCATCTGGGATCAGGTGAATGACCGCGGAGATGAGTGACACGAGGGCTGGCAGCGGAGAGGTGTGGAGGCCGCCTCCGTGTCAAAGAGTGCGGTGAGGACAGAAGCCCCTGCATCAACGCTGAGATTAATGTGTCATTACACAACACTGGATGGGGAATTAATCATGAAGGCAGCCTCCCTCCGCGGGTCTGTCATGGGGTGGGGGGGGGGGGGGGGGCATGGGCCGCCGGCACCGATAATATTCATCAACGGGAGCACGGAGGAGAGGACGGAGGGAGGGAGGGAACACGGAGGAAGGGAGGGAGGGAGGGATGGTGAGGAAAGAGGGAGCGGAGAGGAGGGGGCTGAGGGGGGTGAAGGAGAAGAGGGGCTTGAGGAGAGGAATTGATGTGAGACAGAGGCGGCATGGGAATGTCATTACAAACCATTGCATGTGTCTGTCTCCTTGCGCCCGCCGCCCAGTTTTGTCTCCCTCCCCGTCTCCAGCGCAAACACCCTTGTTTGTTTTTAATCTACTGGCTGATGTGCTGCTCAGACTGGCAGAGAGGGAGGGCTGCGGGGGGTGGGGGACTAAGGTGGGGAGGATGGGGGGAGGGGCGGGGGACTACAGGCTGAAAGGGTTTGTGTTGCAGAGGAACACCGCCATCCAGTCAGCACAGTGACACACTCTTGGCTGTTCTCTTTTATGCCAACATAGCTAGTGCAGTTAGTTTCTGTGTATATGCACACACACACACACACACACACACACACACACACACACACACACACACACACACACACACACACATCATAGATCTTTCTAAAAAAAGGGACTAGAGGCAGGTAACACATACAAACACAGACACAGTCACACACCCAGGTACAATACCAGCGCTTCCACACACAAACACAGAGGCACATGCATCTGACAATCTTTCAATAACTCGCACCAGAAGAGAAGCGACGTGACAGCTTAAATGTGCCAACGGCAAAGCCTAGATAGAGGAGGAACGCTGTGCTTCAGTGGAGGAGCCGGCACTTAGGAGTGAGTGTTAGACTGCCGTGACTGCGCCTGTAAATGAATGTCCTGTAGAAGAACTCTGAGTGCCTGTGGACTGGAAAGACAAGAGTCTCCCGCAAACAGACTGGTCTTGGCTGATTGTCAGGCAGCTGGAGGTTGGAGTGTGCACCTCCTTACTGACATCCTCCTTCTCCCCTCTGTGTTGTAACCTCTGTTGCCATGGTTATCGTTAGGAATAGATGTGAGTTGGGGTGGGGGGTGTGCATGGGCGGGCTAGGCAGTGCTAGGCACACAGGGCTTGTAGGTCCTCTGGTCTCTCTCTTTGTTGTCATTCATGGTCCCAGCTTTGAGTCTTCTGTCCACGGGCCTTCATGAGACACGGTGCCGCATAGACTGAGGATGTCAGTGAAAGGAGAACTGAACCGTTTTATTTTGCTTTGTGTACCAAGGCTGAGGTTTCTGTAGAAGCAAAGCCTGAGGTATCACGACAAGCTTAAGCGTCCCCAGATCTACCATGACACCTGGAATAACTCATCTGCTTAAAATGTTTTTAAATTATGTCAAATTAATAATTTCATGATTTTAACTTTTTGGACAATCTAGCTATTGTCAGTCCAACTAATCATATTGACTTACCTTATAATCATTTCTATTCACACTCACATTCATAGTTATATTCTAATTCACTCCACCAGTATATACCCAGTTCTACTCTTTCCCGTTGGGGGCCCACTTTGAGCATCTTAGCCCCCTGCTCTGATTAACAAGGTCCCACATGAGAAATATTTCCTCCAATCAGCTACAAGAAAATGAATGTATTGTTTTGGCGCTATATAGACAAAATTGAATTGAACTAAATAAAAGGATCAATATAATTTTGGCTCTATTTTACTTGACATTTTGTATCCTAATCACACATTTTTTTTATGATACCTGACCTGATACGAGGGCTGTAGATGCCAGCTGATATACTACACTGTTCCATTTGCAAGTGAGTGATTGTTATTCACTGGTGGAGCCAGTCTGTGATTTCAGCAGTCACAACTGATCAATCATTTGTAGCTGGTTGGAGCCTGCAGACAATAGGGCCTCTATCAAACAAAAAAAAAACCTTGCCGAAACAATCGTCGAGAGCAGAGAGAGAGACATGTCAGCCATTGTGTGCCTGTGGGGAAGGAAATGTGGGAGGACTCTCTCTCCGGTCCCCGCCAGCGTTCGTCTTTGAGCCACTGCGAGTGGCAGATAAAGGGCCCGGGCGGCAGTTAATCATTTTCAGGTGTTCAAAAGAAACGACTCGATATGACGGTGCTGACAATCACGCTGCATCACAGAGGCTGGCGGAGCGATCCAGTGGAGGCCCCCAGAATGACTGCTGTTTTGTTTGTTTGTTTGTTTGTTTGTTTGTTTGTATTCTTTTGTTCCTGATACCGGTGGAGGTGTTTGCGCAGTGCAACTCTATACAGTTCTGATTTGGGCCGGTGATGATTGGTCCTCATTTAGTGTAAAAAAAAAGAAGGAACAGATTAGAAAAACAGGCAGGTTTTCACACAAAGGAAGGTCCCGGGGGGGGTTGTGCTTGTAAAAACATTTCCATCTAAATGCAGATTTGTGTTATATCTGCCGTGATGGGGCCGCCATGCTTGCATTCATTATTTAACCATGAGGGAATAAAGCAATTTTTCCCTGCCTCCCTTTAAGCCATAATTTGGATTTTAAAAAGGTATCTGCAATTGATTTCTTTTGATTTAATGTTGCAAATTGGAATGGGCGAGAACAATACACCACAGGGGAGGAGCAGAGAAAAAGAGATGGGATAAAGAATCGGAGGAGAGTCGACTGATGGGAACAGGGAAGTGGATGTCTGTTAAATGTATCCACAGCAAGGTTTCATTTGCCATGCATTTGCTAGAGGGGCAGAAAGCGCAGAAGTAACAAGGAACTAAGGTAACTAAGTAACTACGGTAGCTTTTGCCACGTCTGTGTGATTAGATCAGACACCGCCTCGGATTTCCAAACACACAATTAAAGAATGAACAGCAATCTACTCAGCAGGAATTTGGCTGTATTAAAAAGAAAGTTTTTGGGGGGGGGGTGTCTGTTTTACCTCAGGGCAAAATACCCTCGAAATTGTGTTGTGCAACAGTGCTGGGAGATGTGTGCAGTAAACAGGATTAGGAGAGGCATCTCCCTGTGGGAGGGAATCGAAAGGGAGGAGATGAGAGCGGTGTCAGACAGGCTCCCTGGGCGATAGGGTAAGAGAAGGGCATTGTGGGATAGTGGGGGTGCATCCCCTCAGGGTCTAAGGCTGCTGACTCACTTCACCAAGAATGAAAGTCCAATCTTTCTCCTCTCTCCCTTACCCCTCTCCTTCTCTCTCTCTTTATCTTGCTTTCTTCAAGTCTGCCCACCATCCCTCTAACCTCACACAGTTTCCATTACTGTGTTTTTGGAAAGACAAGGTGTGTTTTTTTGCCCATGTCCTCACTCCACAGTCCCTGCCAAGCTTCACTGGCTCCAAACACACCACCAACACAACTGTTCATCTCCTCCTCCTTATGTGTCTCCCTCCTCCGCAGTCTCTGCTCAGTTTGGGCTGTGCTGTGGTGCCTCCTGTGAATTGATGCTTGCCAGAAGAGACATTACCTGCCACACCAGTTGGGAAATGTCATTCTGCACTTCTTAGTCGGATTCCAGAGCAACACAGATGCAATTCACAGCACAACACCGTGTGTGCAGTCCCAAGTTCCCAGATGACTCCGAGAGTATTGCTGTCAATGTGGGCGAAGAGAGAAAAAGAGAGAGCACTCTTTAATGTAATGAGAGAGAAAGAGAGAGCACTCTTTAATGTAATGAGAGAGAAAGAGAGAGCACTCTTTAATGGAATGAGAGAGAAAGAGAGAGCACTCTTTAATGCAATGAGAGAGAAAGAGAGAGCACTCTTTAATGGAATGAGAGAGAAAGAGAGAGCACTCTTTAATGGAATGAGAGAGAAAGAGAGAGCACTCTTTAATGGAATGAGAGAGAAAGAGAGAGCACTCTTTAATGTAATGAGAGAGAAAGAGAGAGCACTCTTTAATGGAATGAGAGAGAAAGAGAGAGCACTCTTTAATGGAATGAGAGAGAAAGAGAGAGCACTCTTTAATGGAATGAGAGAGAAAGAGAGAGCACTCTTTAATGTAATGTTGCTCTTTGTCATCCAAGCAAAAGTTCAGGGCCCGTATTCACAAAGCATTTTATCTTACCACTACGAGTACTCCTAAATCACACTAAGTTTCAAATGCATAGTTGTCTCCTAAATCCTATTCACAAAGCTCCTGAGACCAACTTTCACTGAGGAAAAGAGAAAGACTCCGTTGCTATGGAAAAGTGAGAACTCCTTAGCGAGGAGAAAGGCTCAGTTGCTATGGAAAAGTGAGAACTCCTAAGTGAAGAGAAAGACTGTTGCTAACATGCTATTTCCGCACTGAGTGGATTGTTTCGGTTGGTTAGTGACATATTGCATCCCATACAAGCTCTATAATTATTCCCATTCAAAAACGTTGAAACGTGTAATGATAAAAAAAATGCCGTGTTGGTTTGGGAGTTGGTCCTTGTGAGTTAGGAGTCCTCTCTACTTCTGATGCTGTTTCCCATTGGCCCTTTGGGCTGTGTCTATAGCCTAGCTGGCTTGGGCCAAGCTGATTTGCATTTCCATTACAAATTGAATGGCACCAAACTACGTCAAACTACGTCACTACGTCACACTCATTTTGGACCCTCTCCTGAGCAGGGCCAAACCGGGCCGGGCCCACCTCCAAACTCACTGAATGATGTCGCAGATACTATCTCTATTGTGATTGGCTCAGTCATCATTCAGCCCTTGCAACAGTGTGTCTGTAGTTGTGTATATCAAGACACGTATGGAGCAGATCCGGTTAAAGACACGAATGGAGCAGATCAGGTTCAAAAGTTTATTCTGGAAAGTTTGAATAGTATTTTACAAAGTGCCCATTGACATTTCTACCATAGTGAGTGTGTTTAGGCAGATATTGAATTAATAAAACAAACATATTCCCTCATTGTGACAAATGGTATAAAGTCGATGAAATAACATCGTAATCTGGAGAACTAGAAATATGGTAAGATAGCCCACATATAATTAGAAACAGCTAACATTAATGTTAGCAAGCATTCAGCCTTAAAAATATTGGAATTCATTTTAACAAAGCAACCTCCGTTATCTTTGACCAAATCAAGAAGTACTAGCCTGGAAACTAAACAGGTTCGATGGCTAATGGCTAATGGCTAATGGCTAATGTTATACATACCTAAATACAAACTGGGTTATACACAGCAAAACTAAGGTCACACTTTGAGTCGTGGAGTTTGTTTCATCCCTTACTTAAATACACGCCCTCCTGCTTTATGGAAATGCCAATCCAGGCCATGATTGGTCACTGGGCTAAGCTGAGTGGAGCCATGCCAAGTGATGCCATTTGTAAGGAAATGCGCCAGTACTTCTCCCAGACTTTGGTGCTATTTTCAGTGCTAAGGGAGTTTGTGAATTACTCTTAGTCAAAAGAATTCCCAAAGTCCCAAAGTTAGGACTGACACGCCCATTATTTCTAGGAGTTTCTCCTAAATCGGAAGTTAGAGCTACTTTTAGCCTCAAGATACTTTGTGACTACGGGCCCAGCTCACATATCCACATCCTCTGAAGCAACATAATGAGTCAATTTCACCATGTTCTTGCTGAGTTTAATGGTGTGAAGACTTGATTTCATGTCGCTCTTTTTTTCTCTGCAGTAACTCTGGCACACTTTGCGTCACCTTCTTGTGAGTGAAATCGTGTAACTGTGTAACTTTCAGAAAGCCAGGAATCTCATGAGTGTTTTCTGCGTTCTGTTCCCGGTGCCTCCGTCATTTGTGTGACTTCCTGCTGAAAACGCACCCAGCAGTACATTCATCACTGATGCGACTGTGTGTGTGTGTGTGTGTGTGTGTGTGTGTGTGTGTGTGTGTGTGTGTGTGTGTGTGTCTCACTCTCAGGCTCTGAGAAGAAGAGGCACTCAGCTCCACTCTTTAGAGCTCACAAATTCAGCCTCTCAACAATGTGCTGCACTACCAGGGCCTCACGGCCCCCATGCTGCAGTCATCCCTCCCCTACAGTCTGAAAGTCGGAATGAGTATGTGTGTCTCTGTGTGTGTGTGTGTGTGTGTGTGTTTGTGTCTGAATGACAGATAAGATGTTTTGACTCGGTAGCTTTGACTTCAAATCTGTCTCAGGTGCTCGGCATGCTGGGTAACTGTGGCTGTGTGTGGGCCAAGGAGACACTCTCATGTTAAAAAGAGAGAGAAAAAGTGTGAAAAGACTGCGCTCCAAAAAGAGTGAAGGGAGACTAAAGCCTGGGGATGGAGTGGGACATTTTGAAGCTGTTAGAAAATCTTCTTGCGTAGAGAAAAATGCACCAGTATGAGTTTGTATTGACAATAAATGTAGAGAAAAAAAAGCTGTTCAACTGCAGGTACAGAGGCAGAGAGGGAATATCAAAATGTGATCATATCGGGGCTCCGTCACTTCCATCAAAAAGGGAAAGTCCGCAATTCTAATCAAATACACTTTTTGTCAAAATTAGCGAATTGTTCCTCACAGAGTCCTCTAGTTGACCATTCATTGTGTATGGTCAAAAACCTCTGTATAAAGTCCTGGCTCTTTAAATGGAAAAAGAACATAGTGGCTCGGACCGAGCTATTAAGAATCCCAGCCAATCAACACACGTGCTTCAGTAGCACAGAAAAGGAGGGGTGTAATTTGATTGGCTGTTGAGCACAAATGTCAGCAACCTTTCACGAAACCGAATCGTGAATGGCATCTTTAATCAGACCTCATTAATTAACATCTGCTTCATTTTCTTTACCGTTGACAACAATTTATTTGACATTCTGTGTCGAGATTTCCTCAACTCAAGCTGAGTTTTTAAAAAGCTCCAGCAAGATCGGTGGTGATGAGATTGAGGTAAATACAGAGAACCATTGAAATAAATCCAGTGGAACCATTTTGCACCATCTGGCCTGATTCAGCATGCAGTGTTCTCTCCTGGTCCAGTGTGTCATTCATGTGTGCCTGGAAATTAGATTTACTCCTTCTAGTGTGAGAAAATAAAGGAGAGAGAAAAAAGTTTTTTTCTCCCCACACAGTTCCTCTCAAATGATATATTTAATAAATCTCTGCGCTTGCTCCAAATCAATGCTCTGAGCGGAAGAGCTCACCAAGGGAAGCTTTAATGGAAAGTGTATATAATAAGGTTTGCTTTAAAGTCCTGCTGCCAATGAACTGGTATCCCCTGGTGATTCCAAGCACTGGAGATTCATTTCATCAATACCACATCCCACTGTGCTTTTTTCCCTTTCATTCTTCCAGATAACCTAATGAATTTAGTCTCTGTGTGCTCTCAGGCATGCTTTGGGAGGGGGCAGGGGGGCGGGAAAAAAAGATATCCCCTCGGTTTTATAGTCAGCTCATCAGCTCACCATCTTATGTGATTTATAAATATTGTAATTATGCACACTGCAGACGGGTTCGCTGTTGCAGGTGAGAAGATGGTGATTACAGCCAGCTCATTCAGGGAATTATGTACCAGATTAAACAGTGGCCTCTCCAAAGATTTTTGCCCAGCGTTCTTGCCTCTCTTGAGCAGGAACTTTTTTGGAAAAGCACTGTGCAGTTTTCAATACAGAATGGGAATAGGCTAACTTTCATGTTTGGAGCAGCATCAGTACTAGACATATGTAGCTTAAAATTATAAGGCTTCAAGGAGGAGATGAAGAATAATGCGAAGTTGGAAAGTGAAGTTTGAATGTGAACATATGTCTTAAGTTTGAATGTGAGTTGCTCAAGCAGGACTGAAGACTGAAGCGGTGACTGTGGCATTATCTGCTGTGACAATAGGAATTTGGAACATTTCAAGTTTTTCAAGTGTCAGGCCATATTTACTGTTATGCAATGTGTCCTGATGTGCTTTTAAATAACACTGGGGTTGGGCAGATCAGGTTTGACACTACTAAAATAAACAAATTGGTTGTACATTGTCCAGACAGACGAATAATCCTGATATTCAAAGTTTGTCAGTCATTGTGTTGTTTTTTCTTGGTCACAGCTAATGCTAGAACATGTATGGTCACAGCAGTGACATGTTCAATCCCAAACTGACCAAGTACATCCCAGCCCTCCACTGATCCCTTTCCCCCGCCGTCTGTCTCTGTGTGTGTGCTGCTGCAGGTCTGAGTGGAGCGGACACGGTGCTGAACATGCGTAAGGTCACACACCAGAGGGTCCAGGAGCCGCTGGCTGGCACCGCCCTCCTGCCCTGCGTCTTCACCCTGCGGCCCAGCCCATCCAACGAGCCGCCCCGCGTCAAGTGGACCAAGGTGTGGGGGCCAAGCGGCCCCGGGGGCCCGCAGCGGGAGCAGTCTGTCCTCGTGGCCAAGGCCAATGTCGTCAAGGTGAAGAAGGCCTTCCAGGGCCGTGTCACTCTTCCTGGTTACCCGGACAACCACTACAATGCCAGCCTGGCACTGACAGGCTTGCGCTCGAGCGACTCTGGCATGTACCGCTGTGAGGTGGTGGTAGGAATTAACGACGAACAAGACATCGTGCCCCTGGAAGTCACAGGTAAAGCCCAGCGTCCGGACTGCTAATACATTCGCCTGTCATGTTACTGAACTGATTAACAAGGGTCACTTGTTACATGAAAACTCGCATGCATACAATCAAAACTGTGCTTCTGGAACAGATCAGAGAAAGCAGGCCCCTTTGCAAAAAAGCTATTTTTCCATGAAAAGTGAAACAGGGTGAATATGATCTTGTACCCCTGCTTTAAATGTGCAGCACGTAGACCATCTACTAAATAATCAGATATTCCTCGACATCCTGTCTCAATTGGCCTGTTGTTTTGTGGTGTAGTTGCTCTTTTCAGTTGCTTTTATTTTCTATTACTGAATGTGATGCACTCACTGCAGGCATAGGTCAGCCTGAATTTGAGTTTCATTTCCCCACACATCTTCCCCTAAAACTGCTGACAATAATATACAGTACATGCCTGCTTTTAGATGCTGCCAGCACTGTGGTAGGCCGTGTGTATTGTGATTTTTCTCCTCTCCTGCTGTTGTTGATTCGCAGGCTTTGCACTCAGGAGACTTATGGAGAATTGATTAACAAGCCATAAACCCCTCCCATACAAAAACCCCATTACTCAGCCCATCGTCTATAACTGATCTTATGGGCTAAGCCTTAATTGCAAGTCATGGTACATTGCAGACAGCAGCACTCTCAATAATAATCTTCTAAGTGCCAAACACTTTAATGAACAAGTATTGATATTTACTACACAGTATCATAATCATGTTAATTTATATATATATATATATTTAATATGGCTATATGTTGCCAGACCTTGACTGTATGTCTGTATTTCACATCTGGCTAATATTAACTGGCTAATTCTCTGTATTTCACCAATTAGGGTCTGAGTATTGATTCCTGTTGTCAGCGAGCAGCATGAAATATTTCAGCTGGTTAAGTGTGGATGCAAAACTAGCTGCATCTACAAAAGAATGAGAGTGTAAAGTCTCATTTGTGTCTAGCTGTTCGCACACATATAATGACACTCTGTCCTCCCTATCGTTTGCCCTGCACACGTTTGTTCCAACTCAGCATTAATCTGCATTTTCCAGCACACTCCCAGCCAGCAAAGTCCACATTCTATCAGTTAGGTCTCTTCCTGGTGTAACACATCACTGCTTCATGAAGCTATGGTGGTCTAAATGAGGTATGGTCAGTCTTTCAATGAGATGGTTGTGTTTCTTAGGGGCAGAACTTATTCCTCTGATTGGTTTCATTCATTCCTTATTTGCACAAATGTATTTCATGGGTAGAAAAGTTCCTGCTAAAGTGTGTCAAAGAAGATGGAAAGAAGGAACATAAAATAATAAAAGAAAAAATCAGCACGAGGAGGAGCAGAAGAAGAGAAAAATGAAAGCAAAGAAAAAACCAAAACAAAATCCCCTCTCAGTGCCTTTGAAGTCTGGAGACTGGTAGAGGAAACGCCATGGTGGGCAGGAGTGCTGTGGGTTCTGACCACAGAGGGATGGGGATGCCTGGCTAGCAGCATGATTGCTTGAATTGGCCCCAAGCCCTGAGAGCCCTTCCTCCCTCCATTCCTCCACATAAAGCTTCAGAAGATAAAGGAGCAATTTTAAAGTTGTATTCCTGCCTCCCCGGCCTCTCCCTTTCATGTGCTGCTCCCCTTCTGGGATTGAATGTGTGAATGGCTGTGAGAGATGGCTGTTGTTGTGGAGGCGGGGATGGGGATGCGGATGGGGATGCGGATGGGGATGCCGTGGCAGGGCAGGGCGTCTGGGGAATACTAGATGGACACTTCAAAAGCAATCCCATTCCCATTTCTCTGCACACTAGAGTGGAATCCTGTCCAGTCACAGGTCAGGGGCGGCGCAGTTCATCCCTTATTCCTTTGTTTGCTTCCACCCACCCTGCCCGCCCCTCCTTTCTCATGCAGCATGGAGGTAAGCACTACAACACAGAAACGAGACACATGCCTGCCCTCAAACGACGCCATTCAATTATGTTAGAATTGACTATGCAGAATGGAAATGACAAGGAAACATATGGTGTTGTTGCTGTTCAGTTACCTGCAGGTCCCCAATGTGTTATATACAGGATATAATGCAGCCAGGTTTTCCTTTGTGCTTGGTAAAACACAAACCCCCTTGTTATCACAATAACACATAAAGTGAAACACAATCCTTGCGCCTCTGTGTACAGTAGTCTTCCGCATTGCTTGGTTAACATAGACTGAGTTACATGCTGTAGAGACTATGCTCTGTGTATTACATCTGAGTTGATGTGTAATGGTCAAGTTCATATTAGGCTGAACAGCATACTGCGTCCTCGCGCCGATGCAGCTGCTACGTCTTACCACATGCGGTATAACTACCGCTCGGCAGGTTCTTTTTAAGTCCCTCTCTCAGCTCAGTGTGCCCTCTCTTCTCCTCAGGGGTGGTGTTCCATTACCGGGCTCCACACGACCGCTACGCTCTCTCCTTCGCCGATGCCCAGCGTGTGTGTCTGGAGAACTCTGCGGTAATAGCCACACCGGCACAGCTGCAGGCCACCTTTGAGGACGGGTATGACAATTGTGACGCAGGCTGGCTGTCTGACCAGACAGTGAGGTAAGGGCAGGTCTTAGTGCCAGTCTCAGTGCAGGAAATTAACTTCCAGAAGAAATAATGTTGACGTGCTAGATTAGCCTTGTACTCCTTGAGTGCTATTTGTGTGTAAGCTTGCTATGAATAAACTGAATGGTCTTTCAAATCATCTATTGCTGTGTATAAACTGAACGGTCTTTCATATCATCGCTTGCTGTGTATAAACTGAAGGGTCTTTCATATCATCGCTGAAACAAGAACAGAAATAAAGGAACAAAACTTGCTCACATGGGAGGGAAAGCACGGCTCAGAATGCAATCGCAACAATAATAACACATTTATGGGTCCTAAGCTCTTTTCATTCTGCTGTGAAGAACCATAAGCACCTCAGTGGCCAACCGTACCCTCACTGTGGTTATTGCAAGGCCTGCTAGCCTTCCATTCATTAGTGGCCAGTGGCCTGTCAAACGGGGTAGCGAAACTCATGCTCACATATAGCTGTTACATGTGAATGTTCAGCTGCTAATTGTGCTTGGGGGGTTGTTTTCATAAAGTGCAGCCATAAGCGGCCCCCCCACCTGGGACACCTTTAATTGGGCCATCTTCAGAGCAGCTTGGCTGCATATCAATGGGAGAGGCAAGCACTCGCAATTAATGCAGCAAAAATCGAGACATCAGAGATTGAGTGATGCCAACAGTTGGAGTTTCTCCTTTTTATTTTTCTTCCCTCTCCTACTGGCTTGATGAAACAAGGTGCAATCTAAACGAGGGGTTCTGCGGAGTGTGTGAGATTCCTTACGCTCTCCCCACAAACCCTGGAGTGTTGTATATAATCTCTTAATCAGTCTTTAGCTCAGCGCCTCAATGCCATTTGAAATCAATGTACTTTAGAGTAATTGCACAGTTGGAGCTGTATATGGATCTGTTTCTACCTCCAGCCAGGGTGGGGGTTTTTGGAGGAATTTCTGATTTCTTTGGCTTCTCTTTGCAGGTACCCAATCCAATCTCCAAGGCCAGGTTGCTATGGCGACAGGGAGGACTTACCTGGCGTTAGAAATTATGGCAGTAGGGTCCCCGATGAGCTGTTTGATGTCTACTGCTTCGCCAAGAAACTGCAAGGTACTGCAGGAGGGCATCAATTAGGATTTAGTCATGCATGGACCTCCAAAGCTGTGGGACGCCACCGATACGACAGCAGAGCTTTGGCTTAAAGTAGTACCATGAGGAAAGGAAAGACATGACCCAGACCTCCAAGTACCCTGTTCAGTTCATTACAGCCAAGTTAACATAAAGTAGGTCACTTTTGAAGCCTAGTGCTGTGCTCCATGGCTAGTGTAGGCCTGATAAAGACTCATTCACAGGTGACTGTACCAGTCTGCTTTACATGTGGGTCATCTGGACCTCATTAGAAAGGAAAGATGAAAAGCCGGATCCACAAAGTACTCTTTTAAATGACCAAGCTCTTTCTCCGAAAAGTGATTCATACACAAACTTGCCGCTAGTTTGTCAAGGCAGAGACCTCTGCCTCTGCTATCCACGTGCCATCGTTCATCACCTCTCCCTTGCTCTGCTTCTGTCATCCTGCTCATTAGGCTGTGTGCCCTGTTAACCTTGCTCTTTGCGGTTTCCCCCTCATTTGCAGGCGAGGTGTTCCACTCCTCCGCACCCGAGAAGCTGAGTCTGGCCACAGCCTCCACGCACTGCCACACTCTCGGAGGCCAGCTGGCTACTGTCGGGCAGCTCTATCTGGCTTGGCAGACCGGGCTGGACCGCTGCGACCCTGGCTGGCTGGCAGACGGCAGCGTCCGTTATCCTATCAACCAGCCCCGCCGGAACTGTGGCGGGGACGAGCCAGGGGTGCGCACCGTCTACCACAACTCCAACCGCACTGGCTTCCCCGACACCACCACCCTGTTTGATGCCTACTGCTATCGAGGTACCATGGCAACTGATCGGATCGTGATTCATTATTTTAATTAGGTTTGGTATGTGTATGCTTGGATCAACATAGGCTTATCTGTGACAGTTTGCTCCTGGGATGTAAGTGCTAAGCTCTCAAGCTAAACCTTTGACCCCAGGCTATGACTGAGGGGAAATGTCCTTTGAATTCTTCAGTCAGACTACAATTTCCATTTTCCTGTTCGGTGTCGTCTGACTAGCAGCCATTTTTGTATAATAGATGGATTAATGCATTTGTATACTTATAGAGATTCACTGACTAACACCCAGAAATAAGTTATTTATGGGCTGTTTTTGAGCATACCAAAACCAATGTGCAATGATGAATTCCCCAATATACACCTAATATTTTATCCAACTTATTTGAATCCCTGATAAATCATAAAATATGTTTTGCTGTAAGCACCATAAGTAATGAACTTCCCTCATGCTAAATATTCCAGAAACACAGAAGGAGGAAAAGGCCGTTGAAGCTGTAGGATTTCTTCAGATGGGAGAGTCCTCAGAGGGTCAGACGGATCCCCGGAAGAATGATCATTCCCAGCCCTCCTACCCTCAGCCCTCCACATGGACTGGCCTGGTGGACCTGGAGAAGGAGGGGATCAATTCCATAGTCAGTAATGAGTCCTCAGAGATGTCAGAGGAGCACATTGTGATTCACTTAAAGCCAGAGGAAGCTTCAGTTCGCTGGGGCGAGGAGCAGAAAGAATCTGTGAGGGAACCTCAGGAGGCGATGGCCCCTAAGATCATGTCGCTTCTTGGCCTGACCGACCGGGAGAGGGCAGAGAACCAGGGCGGCTGGGCCAAAGAAGAGGAGACGGATGAAGAGGCAGAGGAAGTGGAGTCGCCATTCAGCGTTGATCTTTTGACCGTGGCCTCACCAACTCCTCAGTCCCACACCAGCGAGAGTGTGCTCTCCAACTTCGTGAACACCATGATGAGGCCGTGGAGGTTCTGGAGCGGGACCACTGAGGCCGACGTTCAACCCACTTCCTCCAGCCTGACCATCGGCCCCACCCAGGAGATCCCAGGGGCTAAACAACTGGAGGAGGAGAAAGTGGGGGTGCGTAAAGGCACCCCCATCAATGCAAACACTATTGTGGAGCCTTCTCACAAAACCTCCATAGCGGTTAACCTGGCCAGCACAGATGATGGACTTTCTGAGCTGGAGAGAGAGCTGATCCCGGAGGTCCAGCATACACTCACAGCAACACAGAAGGGCTCTGAACATCCATCCAGAGGACAGCATACTGTCACAGCAACACAGAAGGGCTCTGAACATCCATTCAGAGGACAGACAAACCCCTCCGCTGCTCTGACCACATCATCAGGTCTGTCTTAATCACGCCCCCTTCCTCTGTCTTAACCACGCCCATTCTGTCTTAATCACGCCCCTTTCCTCTGTCTTAATCACGCCCCGTTCCTCTGTCTGTTCTCTTCAAATGCATTACCTAACTTGTGAATATCTTCTGTGAATATCGTCCAGACATATCTATAAGTATATCTTGTTATGCATGGGTTTGCATTACTTGTCAGTCTGCAGCTCAGTGGCAGCTGGCATGAGTGCACTGTTTCCCACACAAAGGCCCAGCTTACACAAGCTCCTTGTGATTGCGGATGGTTTCTCACAAGGATTTACAATTGAATAATTATGACTCGTCTCGTTGAGTAAATCATTTTAAGTTAGTTTAAAAGGGCCACTATTTCATTTGAGATGCACGTATAGTTTTTACCAGAGGGTGAAAGAAATGAGGAAGACGCTGAGGGAATTTATGTGACTGGATTGCCTCATCAGAGGAAGAAATCCCATTGGGTGAATCTCATTCCGACCCCTGCTGCGACCACTTTGGGTCGGTGATAGCCAGTCACTCAGGGAAATGGTCGTCTGCGACTCGGCCTCATCTCATTCTCAGTTAAAAGGATGTGAAGACATTTCAACTTTGCGGGGTCACCATATCAGGAGAGTCCAATTTCCTCACCTCTGGGGCCATGAAGGAGAATCAATTGCTGTGATTTCGGGGCAATGGTAAAGGAGAGGGCGGTGATTTGAGGTGGGCTGGTCCCATGTGCTCTAAGGGACACATCAAATGTCCAACAGATGAGGTTCGGTGTGTGCTGATGAGGTGTGAGGAATGGAAATTGTCTCGATTTTTCTCTCTGTGGGTCATCTGGCTCCACGGAAAGTTGAGACTTCATCTATTCTAATGTCCCCCGCAGAAACCATTTTCAGGCTTCAGCATTAATGTTTCATGTTTGGGGGAAACCTAGACTTCAGACATCATGTATTATTTACACTGATTTCTAATTAATGCTTCATTGCAAGGGTATCACCAGTGGTCCAACACTCTCAGTCTCGCTCTCAAATTAACTCTTTTGTTGTTGAAAGCAGTCCATAATTACCAATAGATCTTGAGGGAGAAATGCTTTGAGAAAATATAAAGTGTGCATCAGGAAGATTTAATGGAGGTTTGTCTGAGAGATGTTTTTTTTCAGCTGTCAAAAAATACTGTTTGATTCATCCTAACAAATATGGTTTAATTGGACAAAAACCTATGTAGACTGTTATACCAAAAGTAAAGCCAATATTTAGGGACTCATTTCAAATGTAAAAACCTCCTTTGACAACGGAACTATCTGTGTATTTCAGAAACTGTGTATTGCAGTGAAGTAAACATCAATGCACCCTTTAAAGGAGGCCTCGCTAGTCTGCTTTAGAAGAGGTCATCCCTTATAATCAATTCAATTCAATTCAATTCAATTTTATTTATATAGCGCCATAACAATACAATTGTCTCTAGGCGCTTATATCAGTGCTGATACTGCAGAAGTGCAAAAGGCTCATGTATTCTTATTTTACATCTTGTTTCATGAACATTTATTTAAAATCCTCCTTCTCAGGCTACCCATGTTTTTCTTTCTTATCCATGTCCGTATTTGGCCATGAGTGACTTGAGGAATGAGTTTGTGAATGGTTCCTCATCAGAGGCACTTATTGTTCATAGCGTCCCGTCATCGCCCATTCATTTGGACATTTAATTATTGATCTCAAACATGAATACATGAATACATGCCATTACTGTCTGTATGTGGGGCTGGAGTGCTTAATTAGTTATTCATGTTATTAATTGTGCTATTACTCAGATTTAGGCTGCCATGTAGATTCCAACCCGGCCTCTCCCGGCCCGTGGAGATGTTACATCAGCTGATTAAAAATGTAGTATTCATTTAATATTTGATTCATCCACACATCCACTCAGTCTGTGAGTGCAGAGAGAGCAAAGCGTGTTAGCATAGCATCGTGTCTTCACTGTGTTTCTGCGCCTGAGGTGCATGCTACACCAACACACCAGCTTTAGCGCCGGTGCTGAAAACAGACCAACAGACAAACAGACAAGCATTTAGCTCAGAATACTACGAGCACAGACAGGCGAAGCTAAAAAGGCAGCAATTAATTTTTGATAATATTAGTGGTTTGCTATGCAAATGTATTTTATTCGCAGGCACGGTCATTATTCCAGGACGTGACAATTTATCGATGTCTTCATAATACCTTTTAAAAAGAGAAAACTAAATCCAAACAATAAAGTCATGATGAGTGTATGTAAATATATAATCCTACCATATTGGGCCTGCCATGCCCATAATCACACCTAAACACAGAGGCATTTCAACAGATGAATAGATTACTGGTTGGTAATGGCATCAGTGCGGGGATTAATAGATGCATAATCACTATGCTATATTAAGATGCATATATTACATGTAATTATTGCTAGGTGGGGGTAGTGAGCTTTCATAGCTAATAAAGAACACATTTAAATCAAGCTGTCCAGTCCCTGATTTAATCCTTGTCTGTCTTCCGATTGTAGGCCTTCTTGCACAGCGACCCACTGACGTGGCAGATCCGACCTCCGCTATTAATGCATCACCAGGCTTGAGGAGCACGTTTGGATCGTCCCCAGTGCTTGGCAGCAAACAAAGATGGACCTTGAAATCCGTAAAAGGGCCTAAACTTGGCGCCCCAGGTGGCAGCAGCAGCAGCAGCAGCAGCAGCGGAGACCATATTTATCAGGGTAGAGGTTCCCCCATGGAGCCCATGGAGGCTAAGGCGGCCGCTCTGGAGATCGTGGCCATGCCTCCCTCCAAAGAAAGCTCCTATGAGAACTACTCCGGGGAGGGGAGGGAGCACGGTGAGGACGGCTACCCGTTTCCCCAGGGCCCCTCTCCTCCCCCTGTGTCAGGGAGGATGGCCTTGGAGGAGGACACAGACACTGAAGGCAGCACAGGTGGAGACCCACTGGAGGCATTTAGCGACCAGATGAGAGAGACCACCATCTCTGATGTCAACCCCGCCAAGAACCAACCTGTGATTCTGCAGACCACAGTCCAGTGGCAGTTGGTGCGTCTGCCCACAGCGCCACCTAGTGGTGGTGGTGGTGGATCACCTGAAGCTAAGCCGCAACAGACATCTGAGGAGCCTGAGAGTAATCCCGAAGAGGCAAGGGGGGAGATCCTGTTTGTCCGCAGGCCCACTGAGAAACTGCCTCCTGCCTCCTCGGCAAGCAAAGATGGCAGCCCTTTTGTCAGGAGGAAGCAGAACTTTGCCAAGGGCTCAGTGTTGCAACACACAACTCTGGCCACCTCCGCTGTGTCCAGCTCCACTACCACGACACCAACCCTGACACCTGCCACAGACTTCATCAAAGAGTCTGCCTTCACACTGCTGCCAGTAGAGCAGGATGAGCCTCAGGCACAGGTCTCAACCACTCCTCCCACTCGCTTGGGACTCCATGCAACCAGCGGATCACCTCATCTTACAACCCCACCATCAGGAGCCGGGGATAAAACCAGTGGATCACCTCATCTTACCACCCCACCATCAGAACCCAGGGATAAAACCAGTGGATCACCTCATCTTACCACCCCACCATCAGGAGCCAGGGATAAGACCAGTGGATCACCTCATCTTACCACCCCACCATCAGGAGCCAGGGATAAGACCAGGGGAGCCGAGTACAGGACTCCGGTGTCCGAGTCCTTTGTGGTGGCTCGGGGCTGGAGAACACTCCCTGGCTTAAACTTCCTGCCGGTAGAGCACAGGTCAGCGCAGGTCACACGGAACACCACGGCAGAGAGCTCAGGCAAAGTGGCAGCCAACCAGGGATACGACCCTCAAAATCCATCAGGTAAATTCACCCTTTTTCCTCCATCGCTGAAAACCATCCATCTAGCCCCTCAGCTTTTTTTTTGCTGTGTGCTAGTCATGATGTCTCTGTGATCTTTCAGTTGAGTGTTACATCGCAGCTAAAGTGCTGGGCTCTTGAAGCAACAGCCACTCATTTGATTTGATTTCATGCCGCTGATGTGCTCCTGCTGGTCGGCGCGGCGATGTCTGTAAACAAAGAGGCTGTGAACTGAAACTGAAGCAGCCTGAGTGGAGTAATTAGAGGGTCAGGGGTAGTGCAATTAAGGGGGGCTTGGAAAAGCAAAGATCTTGGTCCTGAACAAATCAATGCTGGCAGAAGAGCTACAAGATGTGGGCTGTAATTGACTCCAGTCCCTCTCCCTCTCTCTTTCTCTCTCTCTCCATTCTTCTCTCTCCTCCATGTTTAAAATGGTGTAGCTTCACGGAGGCCCTGTGTCTCCGGCATAATACAGACTTATTACTGTGAGGAAAAAGAGGCTTCAACTGCTCTTTAAATATGTCCTTCTTCTGGTAAAATCTTAGTTTTTTTATTAAGTGTCCTATTTGGGTTGATTCCATTTGCCTTTATCTTTTGTACATACTCTTATACTGTTATATTATGTTGAACGTTTATATAGATCCCTAAATGCTTTTGTATTTTTTAGCAAATTACAGAAAATGGAAAAGTAACCCAAGAGCAAGAGGGCTAAAATTGCTGTTGTCATGGTGACTGTTTTTCCGAAAGGGTCCTTATGTTGATATACTTGAACCCTGAACACTAAATAAACATCAGTGTCATATAAATAAATAAATAAACAAAAAAAACATCAGTGTCATAAAAATAAATAAATAATCGAAATAAACATCAGTGTTATACATAACGTTTTAGACACGAAGGCCCTTTTAGCTAGCCATCAGTTCAAAACAGCTGCAAGTCAATAATGATGCTTACTGTAGCGGACAGGTAAACAAAGGAGTTCATCAAAAGCTTGGCTGCCCTTGAGCTGAGGAGGGCAGGACACTGTTTGTCCTCTTCCTCTTCCCTTCCAGCGGTGCCAGTGGAACTGCCCAGGCCTTTTTAATCAATGGACAGCACACACAGAGACTACAGTAATGAAACGGTCTCTGGAGTGCTCTCAGACATCAGGGATCTGTCACACACACACACACACACACACACACACATACACACACACACACACACACACACACACACACACACACCAACTGCTCAACAGCCCATGTTGCTGCTCATCACCTTGCGGGGTGCGTAGGTGCTGCGGTTCACTGCCGTGCTTTCCCACTGCTCGTGGTGACATGCCCTGCAGCAGTGGCAGCACATAGTGGAGACCAGACAGCCGTGACAAGCCGCTCTCCCTCTCTGGGCAGTAAACATCCACACCATCACCTCATGTATACCCATGCAGAGAGACCGAGGGAGAAGCCTTCGGCAGCGGCACAGATATACACCTCGGCCTGATTACCATACGTCAAAATAATCACAGGTGTCAGGTAGGACTCCTCATAGAGGCCTCTAGTCAAATTAAATATGCTTTTTTTCTTCGCCATCGAGTCTAAATGTAGCTGAAGCCATAAAATCCGTCCACCGCCTCTCTCATATGCTACTGTGGTTTATAGCCACTGTTATACTTCACAAGGCTTTAAGATTTACAACCGCGATTACCTGTAGATCAGAATTTTGCGTGGCTGTTGGACAGAGAGTGAGTTCTCGCCGTCTGCAAGCTGCCAGGCCCTAAATTGTTCACCACCAGATGAACTCTGCTGTCTAAGGTCGCTTGAGAGTTACAGTCATCTACACTAAATCTCTGGTGTGGTTTGAGATGGATTGCGCTTCCTACCAGGTAAAAACAATGTGTGTTGTAACTGCATGGCCAATTTTGATTGAAAAATCCTGTTTTTGGACTCTGCGGAAGGTGTTTTTATACGAGCTCTACTCTAGTGTTAGACCTCAGCTTTTTGTGTCTGGAGCCAAGAAATTGGAGTATATTGATTTCTCTGCCCTGCTTTTTCTTTCTGAGAATCAAGCTCCGTTCAGGGTTATGTCCTGAGATGCATTTTATTTCTCGTGTGGCCCTTGTTCTGTCCCCCTTTCCCAGCAGTGTTTGCCATGCTCCCGCTGCCCTCACCTCACCCAACACTGCAGAGCATAATCAGTGTGCACAGCGGGCCCCGTGTCTGACCCCGGCGAGGACGAGCCAGGCCATTAAGGCCGGCGCATGACACAGTCCTCAACCCCGCACACGTCTCTATACCGCGCCTACATTCTTAGCCTTTCTCTCCGGCTTAATGCATTAGCATCTGCAGTTTTCCATATCAAACCCCCACGCTGAATCTAATCCCGTGCAGTTCAGTAGCGCTCATTTAATGAATAGGATTTGCTGAGGCCCTGCCTTGGGGAGACATCCTATTCCATGGTGGAGGGTGATAAAAAGCGTTACGCTGACTGTACTTAGCGTTGGCTTTTTTGTCACTTTTACCATGGGAACGGGAACGGAAGTGTTGAAAATGAGCTTATCCATACAGTATAGAGCACCACTCGAGGCTATGTATAGAGGGTTCCACTAAGACATTCCGTTTTATTATTCAAATAGTCCATTCCAAGAATCATATTTAAAACAGGCTTCCCGTGCAGATTTCTTTTTTATAATGCAGATTTTTTTCCACAGATCAGATATGCACTTGTGTAATGGCTCTGTGCCCCATTTTAACATTCGTCTTCATGACGCAAAACACACAGAGACTCTCAGCTCCGTCAGTCCCCATGATGTATGTGTTCTCTAGACCACTGAGAGTGAAAGATTGAAGATGACCTACAGTGTAATATTGATGACATCTTTGATACAGGCTGCTTGGGTTGGGTCGAGGCACTGCATCGATTGCTGTGAATGCTCCAGCTGTACCTTCACCAGAGCATTACAAAGCTACTTGCATTTACATATTATGTAACTATATCTTTGATTTCCATAGGCTATAATTTAGTCAGAAATTGAAACACACCCCAAATTGGATTTAATCTCTATTAAGAAACGAGAACCACATCAGTAGAGAAACGGTTCCTCTTTTCTTTTTCTTTTTTCTTTGCTGCTGTCACTCTTGCATATCTTCGGCAGCATGATGAATCACTTTTCCGTGTTTTACATTGAAAGCAGACTACTGTAACTGTATTGAGTTGTGTTTCTCCCCCCCCCCACGCCGTGCCTGGAGGCTGTTCAGTGGAGATAGCGATCTTGCAGGAAGTGAAAGAACAAGTGTGAGCTTGTGCCTCTGTTCTGCCATGCCTCGCGCTGCATATGCTCTTTCATCACGCGGGAATGTGACGCTGGCACGGAGAGCTGCTGCTGGGAGATCACTGAGCCAGAGCTCAGCTCACAGAGCCTGCTGTGAGTCTGTAAATGTAGCATTTGAGTGTATGTACTTATATTGGCCATAATTAGGTGTACTTCATGACCATAGATTTAAATTCAGGCCTTGTAAAGACCTGTTGAAAGACCAATTGAAAAAAATAAATCCCCATTATCTTTAGACTGAAAGCTGAATAGGCTTGCTTTATGGTGGATGTAAAACCTATTACCCTCTGGCATCTTACTGAATAGCACCGCTTTTCCTTTGCTGTTGAAACAAGCATTTCCATATATTTTTTATAAGGACACTACGGACGTACGAAATGTAATGGTTAGATGAATTCATGGAGCTCGTATCTGATAAAGCCCCCTCCCTACGCCTACAGCGTGGACTCTTTGTCCTCTGATGTCATGAGTAATGGAATGCTATTAATCTTTTAATTTCGCCCTCTTGGAAATAACATCACCCCACTGTACCACAAAGAAGTAAAATCAAGCCGTGAGGCTGATGTCGGTGAAATGCAATTCTCCTCGGCTGAAGGCATTGTCCGCCTCGGCAGAATGTGACACGCCGGCCAGGGCGCCGGTGACCTGGATGCCGGTGACCTGGATAGCGCCAGGAGCGCTGTAATAAAGTATTTGCAATCTATCTGATTCTGCACGCTGATGGGTGACTCTGATGCTGCAGCCTTCGGATGCGCAAATTAAGTTCACGTGTCTCAGCTCAGTTCACCACCAATTCCCCCCACACTTCCATTTAAGAAGAACAGCCACCATATTTTCGGCACAAGAAGAAGAATTACCGTAGCGCTGCATAGAAACGTACAAGGGAGTGAGTTACATGTGTGCACTATTCGTGGCAAATGACAATCGTTGTACTCTAAGTGCACCATTGTGTGAAACTCTGGGTTGGTAGCCCTGCTGTGATGTCCTCACACATATCGCCCAGAGCAAACACGAGGCTGTTGAAGTTACTTACACGCTACTTCAGTCTGCACTTATCAATCAGGGCGAGCACTCAGTGTCTGGAACCATGTTCCTGTCTTTTTAAAAGCTGATCTGAAGTGAAGACTATATGGGAAGAAGAGAAGGCGGAGGACGTTAAGGGTATGGAGGGGGGTTGTGTGCCATCACGTAGCCGAGAGCTACAACGGCAGCAGCTCCTGTGTCTGTGAAGTTTACATGTCCCCATTAACCAAGCTGTCAGAAACTCCAGAAATGCTAACAACAGTTGAGCCAAAAAACTGCATGAAAGCCCTTTGTCTGAAAATCCCTGGCTACATGTTTCCACACACTCTCTCTCTCTCTCTCGCTCCCCCTCCCCCCTCTCTCTCTCTCTCACACACACACACACACACTACAGCGAAGTGGTACTCTGTTTATAAGCTATTATATTTTATTGTAGAGACGAGGAAGAAGAACTTTATTAAAATGCTTTGTATGGAACTCAGAGATACTGACAATGATCTATTCACTGAATCCTTTTTATAGTTTAAAATATCTGTTTTATTTTATGAGCTGTAGCTTCCTTGCTTGATGACCTGAATAATATGATAATATCCTTATGTCTTATAGTTTCAATTTTCAAACGTGTTCATGGCAGGCTACACTAAATCTTTCCAAACTAGTTGTTCAGTGATGTGAATATAACAACTATTGTTATTTTCCCTGTGTGGGCTCAGTACCCGACACATGCCAAATTAGATTTCAGCATGTAATCAACAGTATTTATCACAGTCCACGTTTAGTCTTAATATTGTTCTGATGCAATTTCATAGAGTGAAAAAGAGCTGTAATCCTAATTAGCTGTAATTATGAATAATCGTTGAGCTCCCCCTCCACTCCCCCCCTGCACCAACCTTTGGTCCTGCCACCGCTCCATATGCCATGGCCAGGAACACTCCCTCTTAAACGTGTAAAACATCTTTTCCATTGAAGTCAAACACTTTATTCAGC